>NC_142604.1:38722100-39322100 GCF_041222555.1 Hakea prostrata | reverse complement strand
CTACAGCATATTGCTGCCCCTCAACCAAAGGCTGCCCCAAACACTCAAATAAACATTCCATGCCTCTCCTAACATTCCCCCCCCCTTTACAGCCCACCAACCAGTAGTTGGTTGCCTCACTCTTCTCCACGTGGCATGATCCTAAGGCCCTAACACTACCAGCGCCTCGAAATTCACCTAGTCCATGAGGTGAAGGAAAATTAGAAGCTTGGTCTTCATATGCTTACTGAACAGTCATGCCAGTTCTGCAACCAATCTGCACCTAACTATGCGGAGGAAAAATGTAGGCACAGCAAAGACCAACTTGTGATCCAAACCAGGAACCAAATGGCCTTCTCTTTTGCATACTCTGTTCAAGGACTGCTTCCCATATTCCTTGGTGTCTTTTGGTGTAATGTCAGCTAGTCCTTCAACACTGATTGACAGATCTCCAAAAATTAGAAAACATGGCTGACCAACAGGAAGTAGAAACCCCATAATACTACAGATATCTTACAAACATCCAGAAACCAGCAATGTGAACATTCAAATCTGAAGCTAAGAACCTAGAATTTGGATAATTACCTGTTGTAGGAGATCAATAAGTCAGACTGACATCTAGGTAAGGTCAAAGGACCTTTCCACGATGGGAAACAAACCCTTTAAACAAATCATTGGAATCTGATGCCAGATTCTAATTAACTGCAGAACTCAGTACTGCAAAAACATCTCAAAAGACAAGGTATCACCTTGAGATACTTCAATAAAATAAAGATGGATACCAGCTTCAATCAATAGGCATTACCAGCATGCAGAAGGACTAGCAATGCCCTAAATACTCTCAGATAAAATTGCTGTCTTGATGATGAGCGGATTTTGAATCTGTCAAAGAAACTCATTAAACAGGTTACTGTCAGTAGATGAAAGAGAGTGAGGAAGATGAATCCTTGCAGGCAAAAACTTCATGATAAGTCTGTAGCAGGAATTCTCCTTACACAGGTAGAATATATATGGGAAAAAAATAGTTTATTATTGATATAAACTAGGTCTTCGTGGTAAAAACTTGCAGCCATTGACACAGGAGAAATCCCTAAGAAGGGAAACCCTCCCCCCCCCCCCCCCAAAAAAAAAAAAAAAAAAGATGGCAAGGACTAACTAAGGTGGTCTTATACGATGAAGCAATACCCAAGACGAGGAATAGATGCAGAAGAAGGGAGAATTCTTGGGTTCTAAACATCATGATCCAAAACCACCTTGAACTCGAAACACCAGGATCTAGGCATTTGAACTTCAACAACCAAGAAAACCCAATCTAGACTTCAAACACAAGATCATAAATCATAAACTCTTAAAAAGAGGAAATAGTAGTGGTTTGCCAAGCATATGAACTACAGTTTGTGTATTCTTCCCATCATATAGGGTATAAATAGGTGGCAAATCATCTTACAAAAGAAGTCCTAGGATTAATACGACTTGACCTTAAAATTAAAACAGAATTAGGACTGGAATATCTAACATAGAATGAAAAGATTTTTTCCCTCTCTTTCATTAAGCGTTTGTGTTAATAGAAGAACATCACAGGAAAGGCATTCTCCTAGAACCCCCAAAAAAGAAAAAAAAAGGGGGAGGGGAAGAACCTACCGAAAAGATTACATAAACCTATATCCTAATTTATATTGAACCAACCAATTCTAATTTAGTCATGTAACTTGTAAGTGGTAATGTACCCTCTAAAACAACGTTAGACCAATTAATCACCTATTATTACACTTAACCTAGACACTCAACTTTTAGACCATCAAATAGGCCCCTGACCACAAAAACATATGGGGTGAAGGCCCAACACCCTTATCCATCAACCGTAGGTTGATTTGAAAGGAAAATAGCCCAGTTTGTGCTGGATCTGCAACTACAAGAACCTAGACTCCATTTTTTAAACTGGGAAATCATATATTTGTGTATTGATAATATCATTTTCCAGGTAAATATATTAAAGAAAGATTTCAAAATATCTAGATAAAAGATAGTAAATGTACACAATTGGACTGTCATAAAAGCATAAAAGATAGGTTTAGACCTTCAAAATATTGTGTGCTTCGGTTTCAGTCCTCCCAGACTCAACCAGTAACCAGTAACAAGTATCAAATTGGTTGTTAATGTGACCTGAAACACCAAAAGATTTTAAAGTTTAAGTGATGTGACCAGTATTTACATAATGAATTACCTACTTTGAATAAGGACCAAATCTAAAATTCTGAAGAGACAAGTATCAAGTATGCATGCAAGGAGTGCAGCTGGATAAGTGTTTGATTAGCCTTTGTAGCTTTAGTGATGCACAACTCACATTCTTCTTTCCTCCACATCAGGTAATCTTTAAGAACCTCGGTTGAAGGACAACAAAAGATCTGTCCATGAAAAGATGGAGGATACCTCATCTCTTTCTGAGGAAAGAATTCTTTCCATTTCATGACATACAGTGATGAGAAGAAAGATATAGTAATAGACACTATTTTGCTGCAAAAAGGATCAATTAAGAAGTATAAGATTATGTAATTAATAAGTGACTTAAAAGTAATGTTCAGGAACGAACAGAAGAACTGGGAAAAGTTATCCTATTTAACCAGTACCATACATGATATGCACATCTACAAAGGCACATAATCAGAAGTGGTCAAACCTACCAGATAATGTTCAAATATTTTTATTGTACCAGTCTTCTTAGAAGTAGACTGCCCTAAATTGCTGAAGAACTCCAGATTATCTACTAGAATGCTTCTTTTGGTCAATAACAAATAACCCTTGCCCAAAACCCACACACCCACAAAATAGGGAGCCCAAAATTAATAGAGAGCCAGTGCAACACAAGGAGATCGAACATGAAAAGGGTTTGGCTAGATATAAAGGGTGATGTTTCCCAAAGAATTAAAATAGGGTGGATGAAGTGGAGAGGTGTGTCCGGTTTCTCGTGTGATCGACGTATTCCTTTAAAGCTTAAAGGAAAACACCATCGTTCGACTAGCTATGATGTATGGTGCAGAGTGTTGCGTTGTTAAAAGGAATCATATAGATAAACTTAGCATAGTAGAAATGAGGATGCTAAGATGGAAGAGTGGCAAAACTAGGAAGGATAAGATAAGGACTAATCATGTTAGAGTTGACCTAGGAGTAGCTCCGATAAGTGATAAGCTATGAGAAAGTCGTTTGAGGTGGCACGGCCACATTCAATGAAGGCCTATAAATGCCCATGTACTGAGAGATGATATAATTCAAAGGAACTAGAAGAGCTAGGGGTAGATCTAAGATAATCTTTAAGAAAATGGTGAGAAATGATATTGTTATGCTATGGCCCGAATTCTTGTACTTGATTTTGAAGATGGATCCGTACCAACATACTTTGGTGGGCGACCCGAATGACCCTTTTTTGGATATCTATGGTGAAAGCAGAGGGCTTAGCCCAAGCCCATAGCCCATCATTGATCTCGGTCTATAGAGGGGGTGCAAGGGCGTAGCCCCCACGGTATGGTACCACTCGACCCAATTGGTCAACTTGTTTACCTAATTAGAGTCTATATATATGTCTCTTAGGTTCGCCTACTAAATTATAGAGGGATTTGGGATTTACGCTTAGGATTTTGGGTGAGAGTTCTTGTAATGCCATTTCTTGGCAATTGATTGTGAGATCTCCTTCTATACTTCTTCCACATAGTGAAAAAGTTCTTCCTCTTTGCCCATGGACGTAGTACACCGCATTGGTGTGTGAATCACTTTAAATCTTTGTGTGTTCGTTTTGTTTCTTTTCAGATTTGCTATTTCGTGGTGTTAGTTTTAATAGATATGCATAGCTTAGACCTTGTATCTAGCATGGCCTCAATCAGAGCTTATTGGAAGGCAAGAATCTATGTAGCCGACCCAATTTAGTTGGGACAAGGCTTCTTGTTGTTATTGTTGTTGCAACACAAGGAGGCCCAACACATAAAATACCTTGGACATAGTTTGCTTAGCCCATCCTTGACAAAACCTAACAAACCAATTGATGATGGAACTTATGTTTATAACTGTATAAGCACAAACCTCTCACATGAAATTGTGCAGCATTTAGCTCCTTCGATAAAAAAAATAAATAAATAAATAAAAAAGGCTAGGTAGCAACAGTAGAAGAATCATGAATTAAACTGTAAGGTGCCAATTGAATTACTTTGAGGGGATTATATCATTTTGACAACATGAAAACAGGTACAGAGATTTTTTTAGTGGAAAATAGACATTTTAAACTAATACATTGTGGATTGATGCACTTGCTTCCTGATCTTCTATTAGAACTTCCCTTTTCTTATTTACAAGCAAGAACTTCATAACAAGGTTTGTATCTCCCTTCCCCCCCCCCCCCCATTTTGTACATTTATCATATTTGGAACAATGGAGGAGGAAAAATTGCCTTAAAGGCCCAGAATATGGTTCGACACTATTACATATATGTTGTTTGAATCCAAAAATTCTGGTAGCCCAATTCACTCTTCTTAATCAAAATATATTATTAAGAAAAAATTGGGACGATAACGAATAAACTATGTAATTAAACAAGTGGATTGGTTAAAGGATTTAGCCAGTATTTTTCCTATGTATTGGAAAATCCAAGTATCATTGTGAGAAACCTAGAGTCTAAGCATCTCAGTGCTTTTTTTTAGCTCTCAAACTTATATTCTTGAAAGTTTTAACGAGAGAAGTCTCAACATCTTTTGATCTTAAATCAATATTCTGATTAAAATGTCTCATCATAATGTCAAACAACTATTTCAATTGATTGATCCATATGATCTTTATCCCATCTTCACATTGTGACTTGGTGAGCATAGATGCCATAGAATTGTGGGAGCTAAAATATGTGCAAGTATATCAAATGACGAACCTGGCACGTCTCTGGTAGAAATTTGATGTCTTCTTTAAAATGAAACTGCCAATTACAGCATTACAAGAAAAATAACCAATTAAAATCATAAAAACAGCATATAATACTAGTATAGTTCCAGAAGTCTATTTAAATTGAGATTGATATGTTGTAATAAACCTAAAGAAAAACTTTAGTACCTGAACTCATCACTGAACCCATATGAGTATACTATATCTGGATATTCATCCAACATAGCCATTGCACAAGCGTTCATCAGGTTCAAAGCTTGCTCATCATTTGGCTTAACAAATTCATGAACTCGAGAAAATCTTCAAAAAAACAAAAACAAAAAAAGAGAGATGAACAAAATCTCGAGATTATACGCCATAGAATGCTAACCAAGAAGAAAAATCCAAAATATTAATAAAAAAATTCTAGATGGAATTCCCGAAACAAACAAAATAAATATAAATATAAATAAATAAAAGAAAGCCCAATTTGAAAATTAAAAAGTTATTACCTTCGAAAATCATGGCCATCAATTCTGACAATTACCCAAGTGCATGGCATCAACTGATCCTCAAATTCGAATGACTTCACATACTCATATTTGCTATTGGCCATTAACAAACTCCAATTCAACTAGAGGAGGGAGACTAGGCCACGTTAGGCAACAGTGCGGCTTCGCTGGAATTGCTTTTGCACTTAACACCACGTCTGGGTGTTTCTGCTACCAGCATGCAGTTCTACAAGATAAATCCGTATCCGGAAACAGACGACAAGAACACATGAAATACTTTTAGACTGCAAACAAAAAAGGCAAGTGTGACTTTGAGAAGCCATTGTACTTCGCAAAGGAACACCGTTGCCACGGCGGCCTTCAGGATGACTCTAGGAAGATTTGAAGCAAGCGAGAGATAGAGAGAGAAGAGGGTGCAGAGAGCGGGAGAGAGAAACAGAGAAAAGATATGGCAGACATGAGAGAGAGCCAAGAGCAACATCGAAGGACGAGAGACGAGAGAGATTTACCTCGACGGAGTTGCCGAATGCAACGGGAACAGCTCTGAGTCGCAGTCGTGTGCTGCTTTTTCTTCGCAAGGAGAATTTTACTCGTGTCTTTTTCCTTAATTTTCCAATTTTGAGATTCATTTTAAAGGAAAATTAAGTTTATTTAAACTTAAAGCCACGCGGGAAATTACAGTCTGGGGCAGATGAGACTTATCAAACAACAATTGCCCATAATCTATATCATTAAAGGTCACCTTACTTGGCAATGACCAATGCCTCCCTGGGGAGGTCAGGGTTTGATCTCCCTCATGGTATATGAAATAGTTCCCACCCTCTCTTCTTGGTAAATTTAATATAAAGGCAGCAAGAGTACTAACCATATTCAGTGCATACGAAATTGTTTTAATCTATACCCCATAAAAGGGCAGCAAGAGTACTAACCACATTCAATACATACGAAATTGTTTTAGTATTGCCGTAGCACCGTACAGGCTACAGTTCAGATCGAAACTTGTGGTCAAGACGAAATCTCAACCAGTTATTTTGCATAATTGATTTTATTTTGGGCTAAAGTTTAACTATGAAACGAGCGGTCAAAATTTCATCTCGACCACAAGTTTCGATCTAGACTATAGCTCATTGCATAATCATGTCACTTCATATCATGTTAGCATATTATTGTTAATACTTTATGTTTGAATGAAGATATGCATGTTTATATAAATTACTCGTTGAGTTCTTTGGAAGTCACCCTCCTAGTAATGTGGTTTAGACTGTATTACAGATCCAGATGCCACGATGATTCAGGAATATAGGATCTCGACGATCGATCTGTATGGCACACCGGATTACAGGGATGACGACATGCATGGTGACATGTGTGCATATTATGACAGTGCATACCATGATTTATCCCATACTTTGGAAGACAAACGATCCGAGAGATTGGAAATTTTGAGTTTCATATTTGTCATTTAGTTAAATACGCTTATTTGATGTAATTCCTTACAATATTTAACTCATCCCTTTTCCAGTTATCTTTCCTTGAGGATTAGTTTTGTTAGATTTAACTTTGCTTCCACTTGTTATTTGAGATCCTCCTAAGATCCTTGAATACCTTAGGGCCTGTTTGGTTACATGAGTCTAGAGATTTAAAATATCTAGAGATTTCAAATCTATGGAGTTATAATTTATAAAATTAAATGTTTGGTTGTGGAATGAAATCTGTAGATTCATCCTAAAAAATTATTTGATCGACGTGATTTTTGTGAATGTGCAAATGTATAGCTTTTTTGAAATCTCTGGATTTCACCTCTTACCCATAAATCTACAGATTCACGTTTTTAGTATAAAAATGTGAATCTCTAGATTTCATGAACCTAGAGATTTTTACAACCAAACAAGTATAATTCTCAGATTCATAAACCCAGAGATTTGAAATCTCTAGATTCATGGAACCAAACAGGCCCTTTAAATATTTATTCTTTAATATCAAACATTGATTTATTATTGTTCATGATTGTGTTTGTTGTTGCAGAATCCAGTCTCTCCTGATCTAAAGCTCGAACCTACAAAAACGTGCTCGACCGGTGTGGTCGAGTTTAGTCTCTAATGAACAAGTTAGTTCAATCGAACAAAGGAAGCAAGCTCAATCTCTCAATGTATTCAATAACTCAATAGTGCATACCTTATGATGACAGACATACCTCTTTATATAGTTTTCTATGGGTTGATTCATAAGAGGAGTTTATGTTGTAGTATTGTATTTGGAGTGTATCTCTTCTTTCATAGGTCGAACCCTACTAGAATAATGCTCGAGAGAGATTGATATGGACTCAAACACAATTTAACATGGGTTCAACCATATAACCCAGTTTGACGAGGTCGACCATTTTAATGTTCGGTTTATGAGACTCTTAATCTTCCATTGTTATGTCAAAAGAAAATCCTGTACTTATTACCATAAAACTTTCTCGAGAAGACAAATTGAGGGCGTGACAGTTGGATTTGACATAATGGGTGCAGCACGTTTTGCAAAACTTTCTATCATCACACCATGTGTGTGCGAGGTTACGTCACCTGCTTTTGAATTAATAATGGTTCTTCCACGTGGCTACAAATCTAAGGGGTAATTTCTTTTTTAATCTGAACCGTTGATCATGATGTAAAATGGCCTCTATGATCCATTTGATCAAAATCATTAGGATTCTAAAGGTCTCACTTTGTGAGCCCTTAGATTTTCCTTCCCTTTGCCCCTTTAGATTGGAATCTAAGGAAATATTTAAGCACCTTCACTTTACTTCATCTTCTACCTTCATCCTTTCATTTCTGAGTTCTTTCTTCTCTTCTCAGTGTTTATCCTGCTTTGAACTTTTCTCCGTTGTGAATCATTGCTCTACCTTGTTTCCAACTCCTTTATTTGTTTTAACCTTGGTACTGTGCTGAAGATCGTCTCTTTCTGTCTTTTATTTCTGCTCTCAACCTCGTCGTAAGCTCCTTTGTAGTTGGAGTTTGGGATTATGACGGAACCTGTAAGAGGGTTTCACTATCTATTCGTGGTCTTCTTCACTTAATCAGTAAGTTTCCAGAACTTTTGCTCTTCCATTTCTTCCTGTGGCTGTGCATTTTTTCTATTTCCGTAGCTTGTTCTTGCTCTTTAGTTTTGCTCTGTCCTCTATGCTTCGTTGGTAGTCTTCGTTGTATTTGTCCTCTATTTCTTTTGGTATTCTTCTTGTTGTTCTATGGTTGGGAAGAAAACAATGGCTAAGAGACCCCGTACTCATCTTACTTTTATGGGTACTTCAAATGACGATTCTGGTAAGGTAGGAAGTTCTGACCCAAACCTTAGTGACCAATCTATTTCTGACCGTCCTTCCAGTAGTCGAAAAATGTCTGATCATGATGATAGTGGTTGGTCAGTGTTTGATCGTGAAACTAATGGTCAATCAGGTTCTGACCAAAACAACATTGGTAGTCGAAATCCTTCCCCCTCGTCCAGAGAACCTTCTGGGAATTTGTGTGAAGAACCTGAGGTCCAGTCTCATCCTTCTTTAGTCCCTACCTCTAGCTCGGGGCTTAGTGCTCGAGCAAAGTTCAAAGATGATAGGGAACGATGGGTTGCCAGCTTGACTCTCGAACAGTATGAAGCTGAACGAGCAAAAAAGCCTTCTCCCGAGCTTATAGAATTCGACCCAAATAAGTCTGGTCCCTCCTTTAGGACTTTAGAGATGACTGCAGGTAAATTAGAGGTAATTCGAGCAAAATATGACATTCCTTCTTAGTTCGTCCTCCAAATCTGATCGAGCCAATGTGTGTTGTCCTGGAGAGTTCGTCCTTTATGAGGATTATTTAAAGAGTGGATTTAGACTCCCCGTCCACTCCATATTTTCAAACATTCTTTGCCATTTTGGTATTTGTCCAGGAATGTTGGCCCCAAATAGTTAGAGAAATCTGGTATGTTTCTGGGGGTTTTGCCCAACAGCCCAAAGTCAATGTTCGTCCTTCCCTCGCTCTGCTCTTAACTTATTTTATGGCTAACAAAATGGAACAGTCCGGTTGGTATTATTTATCTTAGCGCTCAATCTGGTTGGGCTAGAAATTTTGTTGCAAATGGGACTTTGCCTTCTAACACCAAGGGGTGGTGTCCAAATTTTTTTTATGTTCGGTCTTCTCGTACTCCTTCTTTTCCGACCTCCTAGAGTCGTTCTCTTTTTAAAAAGTCGAACAAACTTCCAAACCTTTCTCCTCCTGAAGACCGAGCAAAGGAACGGATCCTGAGCATTCCTTCTGAGGACAAAAACTTCAGAGCTGTGAATGCGTACTGTCCCGAGCATCCAGAAATTCTATCTTTTTGGGGGGTTTTTTCCCGGTAAGTTTTGTTTATTGGTTTCCTTTGATGTCGTACTTCTTTGCTTGGTGTGTCCTCTTTCTTGTAGTGTTGTTGAGCCCGGCTTCTTGTGCCAAAGCTGCGGCTTCAAAAATCAAGGAAGTTTCAGATAAACATCCACCCAAGCCTGAGAGGTCGAGAAGCACCTAATCAAAGTCTTCAGCGCTTCTTGGTCATCTTTCTCGTCCACCCAAGAGGTCTGCTCCTACCGTGGTTGGGTCGGTCGGGAAGCGTGGTCGGACTGAAGGTCCTTCGAATGAAGAAGCTCTTCAAAAAGAACCTTTAGTTCCTCCTAAATCCCCAAGTGTATCTGCTCGAGACGTTGGTACCAATTCGAGACACTCTCCTCTTCCTCCTCTGCTCCTCTCGAACTGGTCTTTGACAACAGAGTCTAGCTATTTGTGCAATAACTAGACTGGCACTTCAGTTGCAAAGGAGTGGCTTCTGAACGTGTTGTTCCCAGCCGACCAAAAGTACATGGACCGGTTAAATCCTCTTCGTCGGTATGACATCGCGACCAAGTAAGTGTATACTTTTGGTGATGTTCTACTTGTTTATGGCCGACCGTGATATAATTTCCTTATTTTTTTCATAGGATGTTGTGTAACCTGACACAAGTGCTAGGGTCGTGCTTAGAGACTGGTCGTCAAGACCATTTGTCTTTGCATTCTTGTAAAGATAGTCTGAAGAAAAATGAGTCCGACCTTGCTTCCTGCTTGTCTCGTGTTGATGGTCTAGAGGAGAAGGAGGCTGTTTTGCAAGTTAAAGTTGCAGAGTTGGAAGGGTCGGCCAAGGCTTCATCCGGACACATTATTTCTTTGGAAAAGAAATTGGAAGATTGGGATAAACTGTTGGTGAAGAAGTCTAATCAGCTCGAGGTTCTTATGAAGGAAAGATCCGATGCTCGAGATGAATTGGAAAATCTTTGTTCACAAGTTGCTCGGACTTCCCCTGTAATATCCAACCCTATTCTAACCCTGACCCTAACCCGGATCCACTGTTGTATTTAGGTCCGAAGACCTGAAGCAGTGGTAGAAGAGACTTATGGACCCTTCTGATTGATAATTATGATTCGGAGACTGAGCCCATGGACATTCACGATGATACCCCTTGCTTAAATACATTGTTAGTGTTTAAGGAAATTCTGTGCATCGGAGAAGATTGATTTAGTTGAAGTACTAAATGACCTCCCATGCACAATCCGAAGGTATTCCCCGAAACTAGACTTCTTGATTGAATTATAGAAGAAAATCTCACTCAATTTGACCTTGTTTAGCCTTTCAAAACCCTACCTGAAGTTGCTGAACTAAACCTGTTTTTCTGCTGAGAAATATTTTGGTCGATCCTCTTTGGTTGATGCCATCGACCAAAGACCATCGACCAAAGTTTCCCAGTCAGCCAAGTTAATGATTCTATGGAATATTCTCTTTTCTAATTATTATAACCTCGAGCCTTGAGCCCTATTGCAATCATTTTCACTCCTGAGAACGTGGGGAGAGCTTCCCAAAGCAACTCCTAGGTATATGTGAAGGGTACTCCACCAAAACTCATTGTTTATCATTGATTCTTGCCTCCATCTTCAACAACAAAGTATGAATCATCATTCCACTCTCTATTCTACATTTTTCTATTCTTTTCTATTCCTCTCTTGCTATTGAGACATTGGAGATGGTGCTGCAACCTTGCAACCATCACTCCAAGTGTCCACTTATGCTTAACCCATGATCTTCTTAGCCATCTATTGATGCTATGCCCCCATCTCAAGCCTAGCATATGTATTCCTTGATTTTCCTCTCAACATCATGTCATTTTGTACAAAACTGAGTTGTATGGTATTCTATGTTCATGTTTATCACTATTATATGATTCCAATCGAATTTCTATAAGTTCCTCTAGCTATTTCATGCCATTTCTATGTCAATGCAATCAATCCCAAATCATGCCACGAAGCTTGTCACTTGAACTTGATAGCTCTATTTGGGGCTTTCTATTTAGACCATTGGATTATGTTATTTTCTTGATTTATAGTGTCCTCATACTGTTCTTAAGCATTCCTCCAAGTTTCAGATTGATCCGAACACCGGAAAGCCAATTTCGGATGAAAACCCCCAAAATCCACTATTCTGTCCCAAAGAGATTTTTGGTCGATCCTCTTTGGTTGATGCCATCGACCAAAGACCATCGACCAAAGTTGTTGCTGACAGCAACTTTAGCCAGTTTTGACCCGTTTCACATCCGATCTTCCCGATTTCTTCTCTAACTTATTATTGATGTTTGTTTAGGGTCTTAACAATTCTTTTGGACCATTTCTTGGTATTCTCACTTCATCATCAACTCAACCAAAGGTAAGGATGATTATCTCCATAAACATATAAGTCATCAACTTATTAATTGTGTTCTTACTTAAAGAATAGAATCTCTTGATTACTTTTAATTATCATAGGACTGTTATACATGTGTTAGGACAGTAGTATTGAAATTCTTATACTCTTGTCATGTTAAATTATTATTCTTGATTACTTATGTCTATGATGATTCATTTCAATATCATGATTTAGCTTTTATTATGAAAATGTATTGGATGCATGAGAAGTGATGAACTTGAATGTGTGATTGCCTACGTATAACTTGGGATGGGGGAGTGTCCTATTGACACTTCTGTCCTCGGGCATCGGAGGGAATAGTATGGGATGTTCTCCGAAGGTGCCTATCGACACTTTCCCGGGTTATTGGATGACATATATAGGATTGTCTAGTTGTGTGGCTAGGATTATCCTTGTCGTGTCAAACCCGAATCGGAAGGGCATTGAGACCGAACGACCCGTGGTAGTGTATGGTTTGATGGGCGCTCTAGGCCGGTAGTCAATCCGGTAGGGGACATAAACCATGCTATGGATACCCGAAAGGGGCCATTTATTGGTAGGGTTGCAAAAAGCTAGACTTGGGCTCACGGGCGCTCAAGACCGGTAACCAATCCGTGAGAGGACGTGAGAGCTTCCCGTTTACTATTTGTGGATGACCAATAGGGTTGATGAGTCCGTAATCTGGGATTACGCTGACTCTAGTGAGAAGGATACCGGAAAGGATCGCCGGGGGCTAGGAATGGACGTATCTGGATCTGACTCGATACGACTGAGTAGATGACTTGCATTGGGCCAGGCTTTACTGTGACATGCGCCAATACTTATACCAAACGGTGATGTGAGAGAGTGGTGACTAAATCCCCAACCATGGCTTTTGAGATGACTTTACCTAACTTCCCTGGCAGACCCAAGAAATCTTGTATGATTGAGGGGGAGTGACTGACAACCCAAAGAAGTATGGTATTATGACTTAAATCATGTCTACCATAGAGACTAGCATTCATAGAGTTAGAATCATACTTGCATCATGTGTTTCATATCATATTGCATCATGTTATGTTTTGTATATGTATGATTTTAATTATGGAAAAACTACCTTGCTGAGTTCTTCGAACTCATTCCTTTTGTACAAATGTTTTTAGATTATCCTACAGGTATCGAAGATTATGATGGCACCCCCATCGAGACGAACTTTGATCCCGCATACTATCCTCCAGGTGGTATCTTCGGTGAAGATCAGAGTGTTGGTGCCGAGGAGGATTACTATTCGTACCAGGGTTAGCCCCACGATAGTGCGGGAGCGGCAGAGTTGGGCTTTCTTTGTCCACACCATTGAGGAGACCATCATTAGGACAGAAGAAACCCTAGCCTAGAGCCCCATTTCCCTAGTCTATTTATGGAACCATTTGGGCATGTAATTAACTTGTTATGGATTATCTTTTGATACTTAAACTTGTAATTAACTTAATCATACTTCATTTCCGCTGCTCTGAGAGGGTGATTATCATACATTCTCTCACCTTTATGATTACATTTACACTTTGACATTATCTACTTTTGCGCACTCTGATTTATTGAATCTTATCTTATTCATGATATTTAGTATTAGTTGTTTTTACCTTGATTATTATTGTTCATGATTATGTTATCGTATATGTGGGAGGCATGGTCCCTCGATTCTTGATCCTTGGACTGTGGATCACATTCCCGGGTATGCCAGATAGGGTACCGGCTGGGTGGATGTGACAGTTTGGTATCAGAGCCCAAGATCAAGTGGAACCCCGACCACAGAAACGATGACGGAACATTCTGAGTCACAGATCCAAAAGTGACTCAAGTACTCTTAGAGGTGAATAATAGATAACTTGGATTAGAAACCAAAATAATGAAGCACAAATTGATTCATGAATAAAACACAATAATATAAACAAAATAACTGATTTTCATTAATCACACAAGAGAGTTCTACAAGTTTGAAAAGAAATACATCCAAGAGAGCATAAAAGAAAATTCCTAGTACTATCTATATAGATGATCGACACCGGCGATCTGACTGATCCCTCCTAGATCTAAACTCCTCCTCCAGTCGTGCAAACCTCTCACCTAGGGTGCACATGTGTAATTCCATCCTCTCCTGTCGAGCCTCGATCCTCTCAAGTATAGAATAAATCGATGACTGATGAGAAGCCACATCTGGAGCCTCAGAAGTTGTGTGAGATGGACCTCCGACCTCAGTGAATCGTGGAGTGGGAATCTCCTCATGTCTCGGACATCATCATCCCCCTGATCATCATGACCCTAATCATCATCCTCCCCAGGCTCATCGTCGCCCTCATCACCACTATCATCACCATCATCATCCTCTGAGTCATCATCCCTTGATGCATCATCGATGTCATCCTCATCCTCTGATCTGACGGCATCGTGAAACCCCATCTTCCTGATCAACCATGAACCGATATCCTCACCAATGTCTTGACCCTGAATCATTGGTGTATCCTCCATGTCCACATCAAAGTACTCAAAAATGCGAGTCAAAAGTCGACCGAAAGCCAAGTTCCTATCCCCAGGAAACTCAATCCGATCAATCATGACATTCTGCATGATGTATGCTAAGTCAATCTGCAGTCCAGTGTACATGCTATATATAACCAATGCCTCCATTGCTGACACCTTGCTATGGTGCCCTGCCTTCGGAAGGATGTTTCGCCCGACGATGTGAGCAATAACTTGAGCTGAAGGACGCATCGCGGTACCACACCGGGGCATATAGCAATCAATGTCATCCCATTGAGTCATACATACCTCGTATGCCTCGTATGGAAGAAGAACCTAGGGATGTCTGTACCGGCGGGAATCCACCAGCGGGAATCTCGTACAATCGGGACATCTAATATGCGAGCCAATGTCCTAGTAGTGAAACTGATCTCCCTACCTCCGACCATAGAATCCATGACAATCCTGGAACCATCCCGTGGATTAGCCTCGATACGGTAAGTCAGATTACTATAGAAGTACCTGACGAGATCTGGATAAACCGGATATGCCGTGGTGTACAAATGAAGCCAATCCATAGCCTCCAATCTCTATCGAATGCGAAATGCCTCTAAATCATCCACAACAACCAACCGTCCACGCTCGATCGGTATGTCATGAAAGTAGTACTCATGTAGAAACTCAGCCATAGGAGTAGTGAAATGCTCCTCGTCCGTAACCTCTGATTGGGGAACATGTCCTCGACCTCTATCCACCCGTCGCCCTCCTCTAGGCATAGTGGAACTGTTGAAACAAAGAAAGAAACTCATTTGGATTAGTCCCAGTGTGTAATTGTTAGATGAAGGGTATTTTCGTAAATTTTTGGAAAATTTCGATCTTGATAAAATTTTGATTTGACTACTCTAACTTGTGCATAAGACCTGTACAAACATGATGGAATCCTTTGTTAGATGAAAATCCATCTTTTTGACATCCTCAAAGTGAAAATTCAGCAAGTATGAGAGAGAAAATCCCTCTTTTGGTTTGCATTTGTGATTATTGAAAAAATTGGAGTTTGACCGAATGGAGAGTGGGAACACCTCCCCTATAGTGAATCAGTATTGTAGAAATTTATTTCATGTTAACATTCATTTTGGTTTGAAAATGAGACAAGTTTTTGTAAAGTTGGGTTTTTGTGAAATGAATAGTGATTTGATAACCAAAATGAGTGTAATCTTGTGTTTGAGGCTTAATCTTACTTGAAAATTTATGGAAACATGTTTCTAATCACCTACATGCATGATTCTAACCATTAGCAACAAGCATTGTTCAGTTTTAATGAAAAACACATCAATGGTAAATGAAGTTTTCAAGAAAAGAGAAAGAGAAAGAGAACCTACTTGTGTTGATGATCAAGAGAGACTTGCAAGAGTGGTTGAAGCCTTGAATCAAATCCTAGAACCTTTGAGAACCCTAGAAAATCGCTTTCCCTAGAGCCAAACTCGAAATGGTTGAGTGAGAAATGAAAATGAAATGAGAAGTGGGCCCTTTAAATCTGATTTTTCGCGCAGAATTATTTTGGTCGATCCTCTTTGGTTGATGCCATCGACCAAGAAGCATCGACCAAAGTTGGTCTTTTGCTGCCTTGGGCTGTTTTTGGGAATTTTTTGATTTTCAACTTATTTCCTTTGGATTTTGATCAATGTTGATTTATTTGATTGCTATATTGATAATTCTAACCATGATTTGAATATCCTATTCGTTGATCAAGTTGTCTTTGTCAGATTTGAAATTTTGGTATCCTTATCTTTGTTTCTTGCAGAATGGTCTTGCTTAGAAACCATTTCGTCGGATCCAGCAACAACGGAAACGAGGAAACCCCTACTGAGGGCTCTGATCAGCAGACACAGGAAGATAGCCACACCACAAATGGCATTCCTGGTGCCCCCGATATCGGAAGCTTTAGAGATATCGCCAGCATCATGACCAAAGTGATGCAACAGCAGGCTGCCCAATTTAACCAGATGATGGCTGGTTTTGCTACCTTTCGCAATGAGAACCGTGCCGGAGTTGGAACTTCAAGTGCCGCAGCCCCCCTTGTGGAAAGATTCATCGGGACACCCCACACCCGTTTGACGGAGAGTTTCTTAAAGTTACAAGTACCTTCTTTTACTGGAGTAACAAAGGACCCTCTTTCCAAACAAGTGGCTTCGAGAGCTGGAGAAGGCCTTCAGACATTTGCAATGTTCTGATGCTCAAAAAGTATTGTTTGCCGAGCAAGAGCTTCAGCAAGAAGCTCATGCATGGTGGGCTTCCACTAGGCCTATCCTCGAGACTTTGAATGCCGGTGTTGTCACCTGGGAGAATTTTAAAGAAGCCTTTTGCAAGAACTACTTTCCGGAAGCCGTAAAGGATGCAAAGGAGGCCAAGTTCATGGCCTTAGTATAGGGTACCTTGTCTGTGCTTGAGTATCAGCAAAAATTTGAAGAACTCTTCTTCTTCGCCCCCGAATCCTTTAAGTCTGATGAAGCCAAAGCGAAAAAGTTTTTCAAGGGTTTACGGCCTTCTATCAAAGTATACCTCACTATCTTGCCTCTTGAAGGATATGCTCAGGTGGTCCAAAACTCGAAGAAACTTGAAGAAAATGAGAAGGAAAATGCTCGAGTTCAGAGACCCTGGCAATCTAGGCCCCCTGGCTTTGTAGACCGCACTGACCGGCGTTTTGCTAGACCTGCTCCTTACCCTGCTCTCTCCTTTCAGCCGAGGAATTTTGGTTAGAATCCTAATTCTCTTCCTGTAAGCCATCATGGTCAATCCGAGCACTAGGAGTTCAATTTGAGAACTTGCCGTGCTCAATGAGCAACGAAGTTCAATTTGGGAACTGGCCGTGCTCATTGAACAACGGAGTTCAATTTGGGAACTGGCCGTGCTCATTGAGCAATGGAGTTCAATTTGGGAACTAGCCATGCATATTGAGCAACAGAGTTCAATTTGGGAACTACCATGCTCGATATTCCGAGCACTAAGAGTTCAATTTGGGAACTTGCCGTGCCCAATGAGCAAGGGAGTTCAATTTGGGAACTGGCCGTGCTCATTGAGCAACAGAGTTAAATTTGGGAACTGCCCGTGCTCGATATTCGAGCCCTTGGGAGTTCAATTTGGGAACTTTCCGTGCTCAATGAGCAAGGGAGTTCAATTTGGGAACTGGCCGTGTTCATTGAGCAACGGAGTTCAATTTGGGAACTGGTCGTGATAATTGAGCAACGGAGTTCAATTTGGGAACTACCCCGTGCTCCATATTCCGAGCACTGGGAGTTCAATTTGGGAACTTGCCGTGCTCAATGAGCAAGGGAGTTCAATTTGGGAACTGCCCGTGCTCATTGAGCAACGGAGTTCAATTTGGGAACATGTCGTGCTCAATGAGCAAGGGAGTTCAATTTGGGAACTGCTTGTGCTCGATATTCCAAGCACTGGGAGTTCAATAGCTGCATTTCTGGAAAAAGAATATCTGCACTTCTATTGGAAAAAGTTTAATGTAACAAAGCTTGAAAAAATTGAATGCAGTACCCTCATAGCAAAAGTTCTGAAAGAAACAAAATTTGGAAGAAAATACCTCTTTTTTCGTATTTGGCTACTGATAATATCTCCTGAGGTTGCTCGCATGCCATGTTCGGGGAATTATTTCTTTGGTAACTGGATCACGTAACTTGTAAGCACCTGGGGCTACTTGTTGTATTACAACGTAAGGACCTTCCCAGTTGGGAGCTAGTTTTCCTTGATTGGTTGGATCTGATGCCGCTGATTGTCGAAGCACCAAATCTCCTCAGAGGAATTGTCTCATCTTAACTTTGCTGTTGTAATACGAAGCTACCCGCCTTTGATATTCTTCGAGACGATATTGGGCTTTATCTCTTACTTCGTCAATGAGATCTAGGTTGATCTTCATGCCTTTGATATTTGCTTCTTCGTCAAATTCTTCTTCTCGGAGGGATCCTAGTTGTTCTTCAATTGGAACTCTAGCTTTGACCCCGTAAGCCAATCTGAATGGTGATCTAGCTGTTGTTCGGTATGACCAAAGTACGCTGGGTAGTTCGTCCACCCATCGACCTTTAAGCTGGTAGAGTCTTTTCTTCAAATTGTCAAGTATGATCCTATTTGTTACCTCTACTTGTCCATTGCTTTGAGGATAGGCGACTGATGACATCTTGTGTTCGATTCCCATTTCTTTGCAAAATTTGTTGAATTCATGATCCTTGAACTGCTTTCCATGGTCGAATATAAGAATTTTAGGTACTCCATATCTGTATATGATATTGTTTGTGATGAATTTCTTCATTTGGTTGGTGTTGATTGAAGCTAAAGGCTCCACCTCTATCCATTTAGTGATGTAGTCAACTGCGACTACTAAATACTCTCTACCACCGAAAGCTTTTAGTAATTTTCCTACTAAATCTATTCCCCATTTTGCAAAAGGAATAGGCAATAGTTATGATGTCAATGGTCCTGTGGGGGCATGATGTATGCTATAATGAGCCTGGCATTTATCACATATTTTAACATAGTCTGTTGCATTGTCTTGTATGGTTGGCCAAAAGTATCCTTGCCTTGTTATTTTGTCAGCTAATGCTTGAGCTCCCATGTGTGCTCCACAGATTCCTTCATGGACTTCTTGTAACACTTTTTCACTTTCTTGAGGTTCTAGACAACGAAGCAGTGGTCGAGTTACTGATTTCTTGTATAGTCGACCTCCTCTTATTGTATATCGTGCAGCTCTTTGCTTTATAGCTCAAGCTTCTTTCTGGGTCTTCGGAAGTTGATCATGTGCTAGGTATTGTATGATAGGACTCATCCAACTATCTTCAACCTGAAGCTACATGTAGTCGACCAAGAATATACTCGGACTCACAAGCTCTTCTAGGTAGATTGATGATTTAGTAATATCTAACTATTCTGTTGCTAAACGAGAAAGTGTGTCTGCTTGGTTGTTCTCAGCTCGGGGTACTTGCTTGATCAATAAATTTGCGAAATGGGTTCTATATTGGTCGACCAGGCCAAGATACTTGCTCATCCTTTTTTTCTCTTACTTCGTAGACCCCATTTACTTGGTTCACAATTAATTGTGAATCACTTCTGACTTCTAAATTCTTTATGTTTAGAGTTTTTGCTCGCTTTAGGCCAGCCACGAATGCTTCATATTTTGCTTTGTTATTAGAAGTTTTGAATTGGAAGCGTAGGGCATATCTAAATCAAATCCTTCTGGACTTTGAAGAAGTAAACCTGCCCCGCTTCCTTGCATATTGCTCTACCCATCTACCAACAGAATCCAACTGTTAGCGTGATCGGAGTTGTGCTCGGTCTCCATTTTCTGTTCTTCTTTGGTTTGTAGTTCAGCCGTGTGTTGTGTTTCGACTACAAAGTCTGCTAGAGCTTGCCCTTTAATGGTTTGTTGTGGTCGAAAATCTATTTGATGCTCACTGAGCTCGACTGCCCATGTAACAAATCTTCCAGCCAAATCAGGTCGATGTAAAATTTTCTTCAAAGGGAAATTTGTAAGAACACTGATTGGGTGTGACTGGAAATATGGTCGGAGCTTTCGAGCTGCTATCACCAGTGCTAAAGCTTGCTTGTCCACTTCTAGATATCTGGTTTCTGCATCGACCAACACATGACTTACGTAATAAACAGGACTTTGAACGTTATCGTCTTCTTGGACCATTATGGCACTTATAGCTTCTAGAGAGGCAACCAAGTAGATCAAGAGCTCTCTACCTTGGATTGGTCGAACAAGAAGTGGTGGTTGAGATAATTTTTCTTTAAGTTCTTCAAAAGCTTTTTGACATTCAATATCCCAAATTCCATCCTGTTGCTTGGATACCTTTTTTAATGCTTTGGAAAAAGGTAAGCATTTTTCTTTTTTGGGGGCCCCCCCCTTTTTTTTTTTTTTTTTTTTTTTTTGTTTTTTTTTTGGTTTGTTTTTTTTTTTTTTTTTTTCCCCTCCTTTTTTTTTTCCTTTTTTTCCCCTCTTTCCGTCATTGAAAGCTTACTTAAGGTCGGTTATGGGTCGAGGGCCCCCCGCAATGAACCTTGGATTGGTCGAACAAGAAGTGGTGGTGAGATAATTTTCTTAAGTTCTTCAAAGCTTTTTGACATTCAATATCCCAAATTCCATCCGTTGCTTGGATACCTTTTTTAATGCTTTGGAAAAAGGTAAGCATTTTTCTCCTGCTCGAGCAATGAATCTGTTCAGCGCAGCTACCCTTCCTGTTAAACTTTGTATTTCTTTGATGTTTTTTGGTGCTTTCATATCTAGGATTGCTTGAATTTTTTCTAAATTTGCTTCGATCCCCCTTTGAGATACCATGAATCCCAATAATTTTTTGGATGATACTCCAAATGCACGTTATTCTAGGTTCAGCCTCATCTTATGCTGGTTGAGATAATTTCTAAGTCCACACTTGAAAGCTTAAAGGTGCGGTTAAGGTCGGTTATGTGGTCGACCTTGGTTTTACTTTTGACGAGCATGTTTGACGAGCATGTCGTCAACGTAAACCTCCATGTCTCTTCCGATCTGCTCTGCAAATATTTTGATCCAGAGCTCTCTACCTTGGATTGGTCGAACAAGAAGTGGTGGTTGAGATAATTTTTCTTTAAGTTCTTCAAAAGCTTTTTGACATTCAATATCCCAAATTCCATCCTGTTGCTTGGATACCTTTTTTAATGCTTTGGAAAAAGGTAAGCATTTTTCTCCTGCTCGAGCAATGAATCTGTTCAGCGTAGCTACCCTTCCTGTTAAACTTTGTATTTCTTTGATGTTTTTTGGTGCTTTCATATCTAGGATTGCTTGAATTTTTTCTAAATTTGCTTCGATCCCCCTTTGAGATACCATGAATCCCAATAATTTTTTGGATGATACTCCAAATGCACGTTTTTCTGGGTTCAGCCTCATCTTATGCGTTCGAAGTACATTGAAAGCTTACTTAAGGTCGGTTATGTGGTCGACCTTGGTTTTACTTTTGACGAGCATGTTTGACGAGCATGTCGTCAACGTAAACCTCCATGTCTCTTCCGATTTGCTCTGCAAATATTTTGTTTACTGCTCAGCTGATATGTTGCTCCTGCGTTCTTTAGGCCGAAAGGCATTACCTTATAGTAGTAGTCGTCTCTATCGGTCATAAAGGCAGTATGTTTTTCATCATCCGGATGCATTAGTATTTAATTATATCTAGAATATGCGTCCATGAAACTGAGCATTTCATGTCCGGCAGTTGCATCTATGAGGAGATCTATTCTGGGAAGTGGGTAACAATCTTTGGGACATGCTTTATTGAGGTCGGTGTAATCCGTACACATCCGCCACTTGCCATTTGCCTTCTTGACCATCACCACGTTAGCTAACAAAGCGGGATGGTCGATTCTTCTTATAAAATTTGAATCTTTAAGTATCTGTACCTCTGTTTGGATTGCTTCGTGTTTTTCTACGGAGAAGTTTCTCCATTTTGGACAACTGGAATTTCTTGGGGATCGATGCACAACTTATGTTCGGCCACTCGTCTGTCTATGCCCAGCATATCTTCTGCCGACCATGCAAAGACGTCGGAGTTAATCTTTAGAAATTCTGTCAATTCGATCTTCAGATCTGCTTCTAGTTCTGCACCGATCATAGTCCCCTGGGTTGGACTTTCAGGATTGAGGATAATCCTTTCAAGTTTCTCTACTGGTTCCGGCTCTCTGCATGGTATCTTCATCTCTATCATCCCTGATTTCAATGGACATGGTCGAGCTTCTTTTAGCTTTCTTGCTCATATAATTGACATAGCTGAGTCGACTAGATTTTTGGTCTGCACTACATTCGCCAATACCACTGGAAGTCGGAAATTTCATCTTCATGTGTAAGGACGATACCACAGCTTCTAGAGCACACAGGGTTGGTCGACCAAGAATCACATTATAAGCGGACAGATCTCGGACGACCATAAAATTTGATTGGACGACTCTATCTCTGGGATGGTCTCCCACCCAAAGGTCTAGTCTGATTGTTCCTTCTGTTCGAGTTGATGATCCGGTAAATCTGAAAAGTTGAGCACCGCATGGGACGAGCATACTTTCGTCGAGCTTTAATTTTTTGAAGGCTTCAAGAGATAAAATATCTGTCGAAGAACTGGTGTCAACTAGAACTCTATGAACTTCAATTCCAGCCAAGATAACTTTTATTACTAGAGCATCATCGTGAGGAGTTTTGACTCCCTGCATATCTTTGGACGAGAAAGTAATCGGATCTGATGTTGTTTTTTCCTTTGCTCTTTCTATTTCTGCATTCCCCATGTATCGAGCTTTTCTTTTTGCCTATCAAGCAGATTCCTCACTTGGTCCCCCAAAAACTATGTAAATAGGAGATCTCTTGTTGCTTTCTTCATCTTTCTTTGGTTGATTTCTATTTAGATTTTGACCTCTCTCCTTTTTTGGTGATCTAGCCCTTTTCCTTCCTCCCATGGGTGGTTGGTAAGGTTTTTGGTCTAATTGGACATACTTCTTCAATTGTCCCTTAGATATTAGTTTTTCAATTTCTTCTTTCAGTTGCCTGCAATCATCAGTCCGATGTCCGTGATCTTTGTGATATTAGCATTATCTGTTTCTGTCACGCTCCTCTGGTCGAGAATATAATTTGCTAGGTCTCTGAATCTCTTGATTCTTGATTTGCATCAATATTTCTGACCTTCTTAATTTGAGAGGAGTATACTCTTCTTCTGGCTGCTTTGTCGTTTCTAGTCTTCTTCCTCTGGTCAGAAACCTGTTGGATGGTAGATCAGGTCGACCACCATGAATAGGTCGACCAAAGTTGGTCGATTCCTTCTTCCTTGACTCCAGGGTTTCTGAAATTTTTCCTGCCTATGACATTGCTCAAGTAATTCGGCGTAAGTTCCGGGCATGTTCAGCAATAAGTGCCCGAGCAATCCTTCATGAGTCAGCCCTTGATAAAGAGCATGAAAAGCTATCTTCTCGTCTAGATTCTCGATTCAGATGGTCAAATTGTTGAATCTTCATAAATAACTTCTGACAGATTCGGTTCGACCTTGCTTAATAGAGAATAGAGTATTCTCTCTTCTTTTAGCATTGATTCCGCTCTGAAAACGTGACAAGAATATTTGACCTAGGTGGTCGAAATCCTCAATTGACCCATTTTGGAGCCCAAGGAACCATTCAAATGCCGATCCTGTTAAGGATGCAGGGAATATCTTACACATAGCAACTTCACTGTGCTCATAAGAAGACATTACCGATTTGTAATGCATAATGTGGTGTCAGGGACACTTTGTTCGATCGGACATGGTAAAAGTTGGACTTGAAACTCTTCGGCATCTCTGCCTCAGCAACTATTCTAACAAAAGGATTTCTTTTGAGAATTGAGTACAAAGTATTTTGACCTGAATCTTTCATCTTCTTTAGCTCTTCCTTTAATTCGTTAATGTGCTTGTTGACGTTCTTCGTACTTTCGGCTTGAGCTCTTTTTCCTCCTTCTTCCCGTCGAACTTTGTCCTTGCGATTAGTCCTGCTATGCTGATCTTCTTGCTCGAACACAAGAGGGTCTTTTGATGTTCCTTCCCCGGGTGCTCGGACTTTACCCCCCACTTTTTCCTTGCCTTTGCTCAACTCTCTCGATGGTCGAGGAGTTTGGTCAGGCATGAGTGGTCGATATTTTCTAGTTCCCCCCTGATTGGCTAGATTTTCCTGATTATCTGCTCTTGGGGCAATTAGATGACACATCATTACCCTAACTAGTTTTTTCATAGATGATATATGCTTTTGGAGTTCATCAATCTGATCTCCAGTCGTCTTTTGTAATTCATCGATCTGATTTTTGGTAGCCAATTGGTCAGGTTGCTCGGGCTGATCCTTATGCTGAGGGATCTCCGTGGTTTTTGGGGGAGGACTTTGTTTGTCGACTTCCTCACCTCCATTCTCCTTGCTTTCCCCTAGCATTGATCTTGTTTGTATCACCATGACTTTTTGATGCGTTCCCACAGACGGTGCCAATGTTGTTGCAGAATTCAGTCTCTCTTGGTCGAACGCTCGAACCTGCAAAAAGTGCTCAACCGATGTGGTCGAGTTTCATCTCCAATGAACAAGTTAGTTCAGTCGAACAAAGGAAGCAAGCTCAATCTCTCAATGTATTCAATAACTTAAGAGTGCATACCTTATGATGACAAACATACCTCTTTATATAATTCTCTATGGGTTGATTCATAAGAGGAGTTTCCTTTGTAGTACTGTATTTGGAGTGTATCTCTTCTTTCATAGGTCGAACCCTACTCGAATAAAGCTCAAGAGAGATTGATACGGACTCAAACACAATTATATGGTCGGACTATATATTCGGATAACATGGGTTCGACTATATACCCGGTTTCACAAGGTCGACCATAACAGTGTGATTATGTAGAACGGTGTATAATGTGACTTGAAACCTGATCTTGTGACTGTGGATCACTCGCTCGAATATGTAGGTAAATAGATACCGGCTAGGAGGATGTGAAAGATACAATCTTGGTTATCAATAGTAGAATATTGTAATTGTAATGGAACCAGTGGTCTAGCTCTAATTGGTCAATTCATGGAAGATGGATGTCTTTCCTTTTTTTTCTTTGGGTAAATGACAAATGCATGTTTTTGTCAGGTTAGACAATCATGTTGTATTGTTTTTTAATTCTCTAATTTTTTTTTTCTTGGGGGCAAATGCCTTGGTGTACTATTTTTTTTGGCCAAAACAAACAAGTAGCGATTAAATTAAATGAAAGAGTTAAGGTCATAAGGCATATACAAACGGGAGGGATCCACAATAAACAAAGGTGGTATACCCCCACCAAGATCTATCTAGAGATAACCTGCAAGCACCCTTAGCAATAAAATCTATTGCCAATTCTGGGAATATAACTAAAAGAAACCCAATGAAAAAAAGAACAACGCTTCAAAATATCTACTATTAAACTGAGACACATCCAATCCAAAGATGATTGGAGACCCACAAGAGCCCTAACAACGGGTAAACAGTCTGAATGAAGATGCAAATCCACCGCTCCTAAAGAAGAGCCCAGAATAATGCCATCTCTAATTGCTTCAAGTTCAACTAAGGTGTACTATTTGATGCTAAGAATTTTGCCCATATGTATTTAAGCTATCTATCTCCTCACGGACTCACATACACCTTCATTGCAATAGTGTAGATTATGCGTACAGTCAATGACACGATGATATTGGGTCAAACATGTAATAGTTCCTTCAATAATGTAGGTTATGAACTATAAGGTTGATCTGCTAAGCATGAGCATTCTTCCCTCCTTAGAAAAGGCAGCATTTTGGGTGGATCTCATCATTGTGTTTATTTTGTTAGAATATTGATATTGTAAATTGCTCTAAATTGTTGCAACTTGAAAGAATAAAGAGTATGATTTTGAATTGCTATATCTGTGTAACCAAAACCTTGGAAAACTCTTTTTTTTTTCTTCTTCTTTTTCTTTCTAGTGAAACAAAAATCTATTTATAATCATGCATCTCATAAGCATTTTATTAATTTTTCCTTTAAGAAAAAACTAAAAATCCAAACCCACGTGCATATGGACGTGGAATTTCGCTAGATATTATAAAACGTTTTTTTTAGCAAAAAATAGTATTTACAACATAGAAACGTTGTCAAAACGTATACAAAGTCATCTTTCTTGTTATCATCACATTGTCGTCATTTTTAACGTCAATCAGGGTTTGCATAAGAGCTTTTGAGAAGCCTTTCTTCAAATCTCAACCAAAGAGCTCTCCGCCTAGGAGGAGTTGTGGCCACCCTAGCGGAAAACATATGGCTTCACATGCAACTCATTGAAAATATTTATTGTTTTATATTAGCGTCAAACATTATTATATTTAAAGGAATTGTTGATGCGTCCAAAATCTGCTCAGCCCTTGGATCTCCACGTAGTGTCCTGCAAAACAAAAGCGTCAGATGTGGCCCGACCGCTGGGGTCGGGAGTCCACCTCCGAAGGCTAAGTCAGTTGATGAACTTAATCACAAACGGCTCTGCTAGAAACACAGAGCTAATGAATGAAGAAACGGGAAAGGTGATCTAGATAGCAGGACGCTGATAGTTGAGGTCTATCAGTATGTATCTGAACCTGAGTCTCAGATAGTATTCTCCTCGATCGATTGATCCCTCCCTCACCTTGTATGGTAGTGAGGTTTATATAGAGTGTACCTTCGAATCTCCTTCGTTGGATGCACTCGAGCCTTCTTCGGGTAGTCGTTGGATCTCATTAATAAGATCCGTTGAGCGATAGACTTCTACTAGTTTGGGCTAGTAGAGGACTCCTGAGATAACCGTTAGGTTATGCGATAGTTATCCCTTTGATGATGATTATCCGCAGCCGTCAGTTTGAGTCTGCTGTCATCAGGGTGATTACCCTAATCCATAAGTATGATTAGGGCACGCTTGCAGCAGAATAATCTTTCTTCTTCAGCAAGCCATCTTCTGGATCCGGTTCTCTCGGGAGCGATTCGGTTTTCTCCATCTCGACCGGGGTCGGGGGTCGGACCAGGTATGAACCCGGTCTGATCATAAACTCTCCATATCACGAGCCCCCCAGACCAAGCGTTCGGTCGATCCCGAGGGTTTGGTTTTTAACTGGGTTCGTCGTCAGGTGATGATCTCTGCGTGCTTCATTAAATGTCATATCACATTTAATGCGGTGGTCACTTTTCCTCGAGCGTTGTGATTGTAAGGCCACATGTCTCCGTTGCAGTTGATCTGTCGTGGCTCACGTCATCCAAGCGACGGTTTCCGAACGCCTATTTCGGATTCTTGAGTTCAAACTTTCAAAACGTCTTTCAATCTTGATCGTTGATTTTGAATTAATCTCGATCGTTCAGATTCCCGAACACTCGTGCGGGAGTTTTAAAAGCGGTTCGTTGTCTTCGTAGGTTTCATTCTTCTTGTCTGGAATTTGAACCTTTGTCGTCGCCTTCGCACCTTCCTCGCTCTCAAGCTTCCGTCTCACCGAATCGGTAAGTTTACTTGGTCTTTTCTTTTTGTAGTTTACTGAAATGAGTAATGGCGGACGATAGGGCTTCTTTAGTACCCCATGTTGGTGATAGCAGTGATGCTTTTGCTTCTCCTGCCCCCGAACAGTCGGATAGTGATAACAAAACCCTAACCGTCCTCTGGCAGGAGTTCGCTGAAGTTTCTCAAAAAGGTTTTGAAAGAAAAACCGAAACTTCTCCTGTCCTTGTCGAGTCTGGATCTTCCAAGATCGTCGATTCCTCTAGGCAACCTCAAACCTCCGGGTCCAATGGTGGGCCTAGCTCTGTTCCCTCCATTTATAATGGAGAAACTCTTCTTTCCGCTGTTCAAGATTTTGACCTTCCTTCCTCATATCAGGTTAGGGCTCCCCACCCTGATGAGAGGGTTGATTTATCCCTTTCGGGTGAATTTTCTCTGTACATAGATACACTGGAAAGCGGGGTTCGCTTTCCCTTTTTTAATCCTTTATTTTCCGCAGTTTTGAATCACTGGAACATTTGTCCCGGAATGCTCCTCCCCAATAGCTGGCGTCTCATCGTCGGCTTCTTGGGTTTGTGTTTTGAGCTTGGCATCACGCCATCTCTTTCTCTTTTTGTACATTTTCATGTTCTTTCTATCTCCCATCCTCCCGGATGGGTCTTTCTTTCCAAACGCAATAGGGCTGAACTTGATTGGAGGGGCAGCATCCTCGCCAAAGGAACTTGCCCTTCTAACCACAAAAGATGGCGCGAACGATATTTTTTTTGTCGAGCGCCTCCATCAGATCTTAACTTCCCGACCACCTGGAGGAGGTTTACTTCTTCGTCCGAAAGTAACCGGGGCCTTCCCTTATCCAAAGAAGACGAGGTGGCCATCTTGAAGATCAAATCCATTCTGTGGTATCAAGAGATACATGGATATGAAATGGAGTATAACTCCATCCTTCAATACTGGGGCTTGGCTCATTGTGAGCTTCTAACCATCATCCTTTGATTTGACTGAAATGATATGTCTTGAATTCTGATTCTTGTCCTTCTTCTTTGCAGTGCCTCCCAGAACGAACCTTCAAAGCCTGCGGGTGAAGGCCGCTAGAGCCGTTGTGACAGCCGAACAACGATCGCCCAGGGTCTTGACTGCAGATCAAGAGGCTTCTCTTCCCTCTCCCGACCCCTCTTACAGGGGTATCAGGAATATCAGGCATGTAGCTGATGTTTCGGGTAAAGGGAAGAAACCAATGGTGGAGAGGGCCACCGTTTCCTCCTCCGTCCGAACCAAGAGGAGGCATGACATAATTGATGCTCCCTCCAACAAAAAATCCAAAGCTTCGACGGATGGTGAGGAAGTCTTCCTCCCGCAATGGACCCTGAAGATGACCGACAGGGTCACTTGGGATCTCGAGAAAGGCTGCAGAGTGGAGCTCTCTCGGTCTTGCTCCTTCTGATCGCCAGGAGTTTGAAGCCCTGGATGACACCTCCCTTGTGAGTCAATCTACAAGGTAACGGTCTTCTTGCTTACTTATGTTTTCATAATTTCTTATGACTTTTTCTGATATCTTCCGTCTTCCTAGGAATGATGTGTTGAGCTTTTATCAACACATGGAAGCTTTGAGCCGTGTTGGTCGCACCAGCTCCTTGCTGCAAACTTGTGAAGAGAAATTGGCCAAGGCCAATTCTAAAATAGACCAGTGACCGCAGCTCTTCGTAGAGCTGCGAGAAAAAGCATGAGGAAGAAGTGACCTCCCTCAAGGAAGCCCTTGAAGCTTCAAGAATTCGTGTCTCTGCTGCCGAGCGCGAGGCCAGGAAGCAAAAGGCAGCTGCCACGTTGTTTGGTGACAACCTTGAAATTAAGAGTAGGGATCTCGAAGAACATCTGAAGTTGGCAATCCCTAGCAAGCCTGAGCATATAAAGCCAAACCTTCGGAAGGAGTGTATCCGGAAATACCTGGACAGCGTACCTTTCTCCGAATTGCTAGGTTTCTACAATATTCAGGCTTATCGCATGGGGCAGAACGACGTTTGGGAGCAGATCCTTGGAACGATCCCTGACTTCGACATTGCTCCTTTTCGTGAGGTATGCCACCCAGAGGTCTTTGGGAAAGTTGGTATGGATCTCCCAGATTGGGCCCGGGGGGTAGATGATCCTTTTCCAGCTGACCCTCAATATGAGGCATATCTAGATGACGAGCCGGCACTTCCGGAGGAGAAATCACAAGCCGAGTCTCAAGTTGTTGCTTGTAGAGGATTCAGCCGATGACGTTCTTGAGGAAGGCTCTTCTCAGGATCCTGAGAAAAGTCATCCCGATCAGGGTCCCTCGGGCAACAATGAAGAAAAGGCTTAGGGTGTTGTTCCTTTGTAAAGATGTACCATCATTTTAATGAATAGACATTTCTTTACTCATGTTGGCCTCAAAATTTCCCCATCTCTTGCCGAAGTATTGCCTTGAATATCAAAGTATTAATGATAAAACTTATCACTTAACTCTTCATTCCTCGCCGAATAATGATCTTGTAGAAATATTGTGAAGATGCGTTTCGGGAAGATGCGTTAATCTTTCCACTACTTCATTTATTGCAAAGTCCGCACGTTTCCCTTCTGCGAAGTTCAAACGTTTTCTGCTTTTTGTGTACCATTCACTTGTTTCCAATGAATCGGAAATACCTCCATTATTTTAATGGCGGTGCGACGATTGGAGGTTTCTCTCGCACCAGGTGCTCGCTTCCACATGTTCCCATGTGGCATCCCTTCGACCGTTGATCTTGCTTTTTACGGATTTCGAAGCGTCGTTTCGATCTGGGTCGTCGGTTGTCCTTAGCCTTCAACCATCGTCTTATACCTGAGGTTATTTAAAGCCTTCGTGGGTACCCTCCATCTAACCTGACTTCTGCAAGATAGATTTGCTAAAGTGCCAAAGCAACCTTTCGTCCTTCGGCCTGCCTCCATATTCCTCGTACTTCGACGACAGCTCTATCCATTTCTGAACAAGTGAGTTTTAGATTTCTCATCTCCTTCCCCTTTTCCCCCCAATAGTAAACTGCACAGTAGTTATACTTGGGGTTTAGTTTGTTGGTCTCTCAGATGCTTTAGAAAACTAGGGTTTCCCCATTGTTGCTGTCGTTTATTTACTCAGTCGATACGGTGTTTTTTTTTTTTTTTTTTTTTTTTTGTATAGTGGCTCCCAAGATCAACCCAGACTTTATCAGAGCAAAATCTCGCAAGAATAGTGTTCCGTCGGTGGTGATTGGGGCCAGTGCGGTGGTTTCAGCTAGTGAATCCTCCAAGCGTAAGGCGATCGCTGGTGGTGAATCTTCAAGTCGATTCCCGCAGCTTCGTTGATGCCGTCCCTGCGCCTCCTTTGCCCGAAGTGATCGCTCGTCTTTCCCGGGAAGATCTTGATCACTCCGTTGCCGATGGTCCCGGCGGCAATCCTGCTGGTGAGCCTTTTGGTGAGCCTGTCGGTGCACCCCCGAAGGAGACTCTTCGGGCATCTTAGGCAACTATGTTGGCGTCCGATGAAGGTGTGGCCCCAGCAGTGCTGCTTCTATTTCTAACTCCAGTGCTTGTTTGGCATCCTCCTCCTCTCCTTCTGAGTTGGAGGATTTTGCTACCAGGAAGCGCCGTCGGATGACAAGTGATGAAGCTCATCCTTCTCTTGGTGTAGTTCGTCCTTCTCTTGATGTAGCCCATCCTTCTCATCCTTCGCTTGAATTAGTGTCAAACGAGTTTGACAAAGCATTGGAATGGTGTCTTGCTGCTCGAATGACTTCGAGAGTGCGGTTCTTTCCAAACTTCCGAGATGATGTCTTTATGAAGTCACTTGGTGATGTAAGTCTTTCTTCATTTTCCTCCGATTTTGAAAAATTGCTTTTCTCGCTCCTCGCTAACTCAAAAGTTGTTTGCGGGAGTCTTGCTGTAACTTCCACAACCAAGTGGAAGCGGTTACTAGACTCGATAGGTTGAGCAATGAAGTTTCTAGGCTTCGGGGAATCTCTGAAGCTAAAGATGTTGAGATTGCTCGCCTTCGGAATCTAGCTTGGGAGGTGGCGGGAGAAAAGAATTCGATGATTGGTCGTCTTCGGTCGGATTTGGATGATGCCGGGGAGAAGATCCGGCGACGCAACGGACAGTTGGAAAGTCGGGAGCTAAAGGATCCGAAACATTACCCGAAAGGCAAGCCGTCGTTCCTTTGCCCGAATCCCTTCCAACCGATGTTCCACCAGAGCTGCGTCTTCAAGTATTTACACAGGCCTTTGTTGATATGCTGAATGCTTATAATTTGCGCGTACCGGGATGGTGAGAACGAAGTATGGGAATCAATATTAAGGAAAGATCCTCATTTTGATACGACTCCCTACGGTCTTGTTTGCCATCCTGAAGTATTTACCAACCTGGGTATTCCTCCTCCCGACCGGACCAAGGATAAGATTGATCCTCCACCTTCCGATCCGGATATTATGCAATATCCGGAAGATTCTCCTGTTTATTCTCCGGTGGAAGAAGTCAATTATGACGAGCTTGTGCCGAATGCGAGTTTGGTCGAGGACCATTCTTCTCCTGGACAAGCTGGGCAAAGAGTATGAAATTGCAGAGGATTTTCTGAATATTAGAATATTTTTGTAATCCTCATTTCTTCTCTTCTTTTCCTTGACTCCTCTCCAATGGTTGACTCATATGTTTGTTCTAGCAAAGTCGCATCGATCTTGTATAACTTGATAACAATCACTGTAATGACCTTCTTCTTTGATCGGAGAGATTGTATCCAGCTCTTGTAATTGTTTTGATACTGGCCTCTTTGGATCTTCTGAAGAAATAAGAAATTACTTTATCTTGAACTTTGCTAGCCACTTGAATCGTCGTTGCATTAGGTCTTAGTTGTCTGAAACAATGCTTACACTTAAGGATTTCCGGAGAAATACAATAAGTCTGAGAAGGAACTCACTCGGGTTTTAAACCGATGCCTTATACTTAAGGATTTCCGGAGAAATACAATAAGTCTGAGAAGGAACTCACTCGGGTTTTAAACCGCCGGAGAAATACAATAAGTCTGAGAAGGAACTCACTCGGGTTTTAAACCGATGCCTTATACTTAAGGATTTCCGGAGAAATACAATAAGTCTGAGAAGGAACTCACTCGGGTTTTAAACCGATGCCTTATACTTAAGGATAATTCAAAAATTCAATAAGTCTCGAAGGAACTCACTCGGGTATTAAACCGACGCCTTGCAAAAGGAACTCACTCGGATTTTCATCCGATGCCCCGACTTAAGAAAGTTCGAAAGATTTTCCATAAGTGTTGAAGTGTTGAAGGACCCACACGAATTTTCATCCGATGCCTTATAGTTGGATCTTGTTCTTGAATGTGTTCTTGAATGTGGTGTATGATGCCCCCCAATCAAAAGATAGTTTGTTGAAAACCAAAAATTGCATTGATTGAGTTGAAAATGATTACATCGCGAACAAAATTGAAATCATCTTCAAGGATAAAACTTTTTGAGATGCCTAGCATTCCACGAACGATCCAATTCTTTCTGGGAATCAATGTTCTTCAGCTTGTAAGCTCCTGAGCCGACCGGTTTCACAACCATATAAGGTCCTTCCCAGGAAGGGTCCAACTTTCTTTGGTGACGCGGGTCGGAAGCTAGGGTGTTTCTCAACACCAAATCTCCGGCTAAGTACCAACGATTCTTCACTCGAGTATTATAATGAGACGCTATCCTTCTTTGATAATGTTGAGTTCGTGCTATTGCCTTTGCCCGAACTTCGTCCAACAAATCAAGACTATCCTGCAGTCCTTGTTCATTTGCTTTTTCCTCGAACTCACGATCCCTCAACGTCCCCGCCATTATCTCCACAGGTGCTAATGCTTCGGATCCATATGCCAACCTGAATGGAGTTTCTCCTGTAGGTGTTCGAACCGTAGTTCTATAAGCCCACAGTACATTATATAGTTCTTCGACCCAAGAAGCTTTGTCGGCTTCGAGTCTTCTCTTTATTCCTTCCAGTAGCGTTCGGTTAGTAACCTCTACCTGGCCATTGCTTTGGGGGTATGCCACCGAGGACATACGATGCTCGATCATATATGTTCCACGAATTGCTCAAATTGTGGACAGTCGAACTCGAGTACCATGGTCGATGACAATTATCTTTGGAATCCCAAAGTGATATATGATTGATTCAAGCACAAATTTCTCCATTTTTTTCTCGATAATTGTCGCCGGTGCACGCTTCTACCCATTTTGTGAAGTAATCAATTGCTACTATCGGATATTCCCGTCCGCCCGATGCCTTGGTGAATTTGCCCATGATATCAATTCCCCACATTGCAAAGGGAATGGGATTTAGAATTGAAGTCATAATCTCCGCCGGGCGCTTCGATCTTGTAGCATGAATTTGACAGTTACTACATCGACGAACGTAGTCCATAGCAGCTTCTTGGATCTTAGGCCAATATAACCCCAATCTTAGAATTTTGTGGGCCGGGGCTCGCCACCCATGTGAGCGCCACAAATTCCTTCATGAACCTCAGCCAAAAGCTGAGTTTGCTCCTTCGGGGCCTATACATCTCATAAGGGGTCCAAGCATAAGATCTTTTATATAGTCTCCCATTCCGAATGACAAATCTAGCTGATCGAATCTTGATCAACCTTGCTTCTACTGGATCCTCGGGTAACTTGTCATCTCTTAGATATTCAATTATTGGATCCATCCAAAGAACGTTCGCTTCAATATAAGAAATTTCTTTCTCATGATAACTTGGAAAAGTTACCTCTTCAATGTAGACCGAAGGGTCTAGATTCTTTTCCTTGGCATTGGCTAGTCGGGATAGCTCATCTTCCACTGAATTTTCATTCCTCGAAATCCGAGATATCTTCAAATTCGAAATTGGTTCTGAAATGCCCGCACTATCTCCCGATATTTTTGCAAGCGTGGTTCTTTAATGCCATACTCCCCCTGGACTTGGTTGACTATAAGCCGAGAGTCACTATAAATAGTGACATCTCGCAATAGCTAATGCCTTTGACAACCGAAGTCATGCTATTAGGGCCTCGTACTCCGCTTCATTATTACTCGCATCAAATGCGAATCTCAAAGCATATCGAAAAATGAATCTCGCCGGACTTTTTAATAGAATTCCAGCGCCTTGCTCCATCTTTATTACTCGAACCATCGACATATACCTCCCAAGTGGTTGGTATAATGGGATCTTCAATGGTGGGTTCCGCTGGTGCAGTAGTTTCTACTACAAAGTCGGCTAATGCCCGAGCCTTGATTGCGATCCTGGGCTTAAAGCTCACTTGGAACTCACTTAGCTCAACCGACCGGGATACCAGCCTTCCCGGACAAATCAGGTTTGTTAAGAACTTTACTAAGAGGAAAAGTTGTAAATACCTCAATTGGATGAGCCCTGAAAATATGGCCTTAGCTTCCCGGCGGCCATCATGAGAGCCAGAGCTCGCTTCTCAATCTGCGAATATCTCGTCTCCGCATCCAAAGCAACACGTGGCTTACATAGTAAATCGGCCATTTGTTTCTTATCTTTCTCCCGAACAAGTACTGCACCGACCGCGGAAAGGGATGTCGCTAGATATAGCTGTAATATTTCCCCCTTCTCCGGCTCGGACAGGATCGGTGGTTGTCCAAGTGCTTCTTTTAATTCCTCAAAAGCTTTCGGCACTCTTCACCCACTTTGCTTCCTTACTGCCCTTCAGGTCTTTAAGTGCCTTGAAGAAAGGCAAACATTTTTCTCCGGACTTGGAGATAAATCGATTTAAGGCAGCAACTCTCCCTCGTCAAACATTGTACATCCCGAACGGTTTTGGGAGCCTCCATATCAATCGAGCTTGTATTTTGGCAGGATTTGCCTCAATTCCCCTCTCGTGATACCATGAAACCCAAGAATTTGCCCGAGGAGACTCCAAAGGCACATTTTTCGGGGTTCAACTTCATTTGATGTTTCCTCAATCTTGAGAAAACCTCGCTCAAATCTGCAATGTGATTTGCTTTTGTAAAGATTTTCACCAAAGCATGTCGTCAACATATGCTTCAACGTTCTTTCCTATCGGCTCTTTGAAAATCTTGTTGACCGCCCTCCGATATGTTGCTCCGCATTCTTCGAGGCCAAAGGCATGACCTTGTAATAATAGCTTTCACGATCAGTCATAAAAGCCGTATACTTCTCATCCTCCTTATTCATAAGGATCTGATTATACCCTGAGTAGGCATCCATGAAACTTAAAGTTTCATATCCTGCAGTAGCATCTATCAAGAGGTCAATCCGAGGCAACGGGTAGCAATCTTTTGGGCAAGCTTTGTTTAGATCCGTGTAGTCTATACACATCCTCCACTTCCCATTCGCCTTTTCCACCATCACCACGTTGGCCAACCAAGTTGGGCATTCGATTGGTTCTATGAAACCAGAATTCTTAAGTTTTTCAACTTCATTCCGAACGGCTTCATACTTTTCAATAGAGAAATTTCTTCTTTTCGTATCACTTGGTTTCGCCTTAGGGTCTATCCGGAGTTTATGCTCTACAATGGCCCGATCGATCCCAGGCATATCCTCAGTAGACCACGCGAATACATCTTTATTCTGTTGAAGAAATAACTTCAATTCATCTTTAAACTCTTCCAGCTGTTCAAACCCGACATAAGTAATCTTTTTCGCATCCTCGGTACACAGCTGGATTTTCTCCAGTTTCTCCACTGGTTCGGGCCTTTGCATCTCTGTCTCTTCTCGATCATCTCGAACTTCTATGGGGAGGGCAGTAACCTTCTTCGAACCCTCCTTGTCTTTTAAATAGGCAACATAACATTGCCGAGAGATCTTCTCGTCGAGAGGAGACTTGACCGATTCCCATATCAGTCGGGAATTTTATCTTCAGTGCTTTGTCGAAACAATAGCACCTATCTTGGATAAAGATGGTCGCCCAAGAATCATATTATAGGCTGGTAGTTCTCGAACCACCGAGAAAGTTGATTCGGACAGTTGTTTCTTTGGGAAAACTTCCAATGGAAAGATCCAACTGAACCGATCCTTCCGCGACTCGCAGATGACCCCCGCAAAGCCATATAGGTGTGTTGATGAAGGTTTCATCAAGTCTTGATCCACCTTCAATTTTTGATACACTTCGTAAGAAATTAGGTCACTGCAGCACCCCGTATCAATCAATACTCTATGCACTTCCCGCCGTGCAATCTCTACCTTGATGACTATAGCATCATCATGAGGTAAACAAACATCTCTCTCGTCTTCTTCGCTAAAGGTGATAGAATCTTCACCATTCAGCTTCTTCCGCTTCTCGCGCTCTCCGGCTCCAACAAATCTGGATTTGGTTTTTAAACTCCGGAATGATTCGGCTCGGGACCCCCGAAGATGGTAAGGATCGGTGACCGAGTAGCAGCTTCAATCACCTCCTTGCCTTTTTTGGACTTCGGGGCCTCCCTTGATCGTTCCGAACGGACCGAACGATTCCTTTTAGGGGCAGCCGCACGTGGCCCACGTGGCTCCTCCCTTCTTCTCGCTAACAAAACCGGACGAGATGTCCTTGAGATATCAATCTCTCAATATCCGCCTTCGATGACGACGAGTCATTAGTGTAATGACCATAGTCCTTGTGGAATCGGCAATACTTTTCCCGATCCTGCCGTTGCTCTCCGGGTTTCAAAAGAATTTTAGGCGGCCACTTCAAAATATTTTTTCTTTTGAGGATATTCGGAATATCGGCCGAGGAGCATTCAATGGAGTGTACTCACTTCTGCCGGGGATCTTTGGCACCAAGGTTGGGATCTTCCAACCCGATCATGAACATTCTTCTTTGGCTTCGCTTCGCTCAGGAGCCTTTTGTTCCTTATTGGAGACTTTATTATCTCCTTGGCGCGCATCTAGAATTTCCATGACTTCAGCCTACTTCCGGCATCTCTGTACCAACTCAAGCATAAGTCGTGGGGTATATCATGTAGTAATAACTCCGGGAGTTTCCGATTTGTGAGTCCTGTGAATAGAGCGGTTCTGCTACTGTTCATCCAAGTTTTCTATCTCCATCGTCACTTTGTTGAATCTTTTCGAAACTCTCCGATCGATTCGTTCTTTCCCTATTTGACAAGAAACAAGGTTTCTTCCGTTTTCTTGACCTCGTATCCCACTCTGGGAATCGCCCTATGAATTGGCGTGCCAATTCGTCAAAGTTTACGATCCTTCCCGAGGGAAGGTTAGAAAACCACTTTTGTGCCGCTCCAGTTAGAGATGAACCAAAACCCCGCATAAAATTTCATCGAATTACCTCGAAACGCCATGGTCTCGTTGGTAATAGCCAATATGAGCTGTTGGATCTCCGGAGCCATCGAATGTTGAGAAGGTAGGCAAACGGAAGTTATGGGGAAACCGATATCCCGCGATTGGCTCAAGCAAAAGGAGTCTTCCGAATGACCGAGTAAATATCCTCGCTTATTCTTCCCTTAGCCAATTGCCCTAACTTCTCATTGATGTTGGCCAATTCTTGACCAATCTGGGTCGGGTGGTCTTCAGTGATACGATCACGACCTCGATTAACACGATCATCACGTGCCACTCGTTCATCACGAACAGCCCGTCCTTCACGAACGTTTCTCTCGTCACGAACTGCTCGATCATCACGAACGGTTCTTCGACGATGGGTGAGTGAGTTCTTACCCCAGAATCCAACCTTGTATTTGAATCGGTTGTACTCTCTTGCGGTCTATCGAACCGATCGCCTCGCCTTAGTTGATCATCAATCCTCCGAAGTCCTCGATCTCCTTCACGAAAATTCTGATCAACATTCCGGTCTTCAGCCATTCTTTGGTCACGTGGCAATGCACGTCTCCCTGAGTCGTATTGATCAGGTTCTTGTGGTAAAACCACTCGTCCGGTGAGCAAGCGGAGTGCTTGGCTCACCTCCAAGAGTTGAATCTTTACCTGATCCAATTGATCATGGATTGTATCGGGAGGATTACGTCCTCCCCGGCCTTTATCCACTTCGATAGGATTTTGGCTTTCCGGGGAATATCTGGATTATTCACCCCGGTATCCGAACACCGGAATTGCGTTGTGCAGCGGTTGCTGATCTAGTCACCATGGCTTTTTCAAGTCTTTCCCACAGACGGCGCCAAATGATGCGTCCAAAATCTGCTCAGCCCTTGGATCTCCACGTAGTGTCCTGCAAAACAAAAGCGTCGGATGTGGCCCGACCGGCTGGGGTCGGGAGTCCACCTCCGAAGGCTAAGTCGGTTGATGAACTTAATCACAAACGGCTCTGCTAGAAACACAGAGCTAATGAATGAAGAAACGGGAAAGGTGATCTAGATAGCGGACGCCGATAGTTGAGGTCTATCGTATGTATCTGAACCTGAGTCTCAGATAGTATTCTCCTCGATCGATTGATCCCTCCCTCACCTTGTATGGTAGTGAGGTTTATATAGAGTGTACCTTCGAATCTCCTTCGTTGGATGCACTCGAGCCTTCTTCGGGTAGTCGTTGGATCTCATTAATAAGATCCGTTGAGCGATAGACTTCTACTAGTTTGGGCTAGTAGAGGACTCCTGAGATAACCGTTAGGTCATGCGATAGTTATCCCTTTGATGATGATTATCCGCAGCCGTCAGTTTGAGTCTGCTGTCATCAGGGTGATTACCCTAATCCATAAGTATGATTAGGGCACGCTTGCAGCAGAATAATCTTTCTTCTTCAGCAAGCCATCTTCTGGATCCGGTTCGCTCGGGAGCGATTCGGTTTTCTCCATCTCGACCGGGGTCGGGGGTCGGACCAGGTATGAACCCGGTCTGATCATAAACTCTCCATATCAATTGTCACCTATGTTTAATCATTACACACATAAACAGAGGTGTATATTAAAGGAAGGAGGGGAAAAAAAAAAAGTTCAATTGTTCCTTTGGCAGAAAAAATAAATAAAAACAATAAGGGTAAGAAGGATAAAAAATGCTCAATTGATACAACTGTCCATATTGTTGGGGGTAATTGTATTACAAATTTTTCAAGCACATAAAAATGAAATTGCAATACAATTGAGAGATGAAGATCTTTAGCCAATCCAAAGAGCTTGAAGTTGCAACCGAACAAACCACCAATCAATGAGGTTGAATCACACCTTGAATGTTGTCTTTAAGGTAATTGATGCACCCTACTACCAAAGGTTCTTCGCACCACCACCTCCAAGATAAAGCAACCTCCAACTAGAAGATGAGGTAGTTCTTCTAGTCCATTCAAGGAGCCAAAAGTTAGAGCACAACACTTACACAAATTCAAAGAAAGAAATTAACTTTGTAACACAAATAATGTGAGAGTGAGGAGTGTCTCAATTGCCCACCACATGCTATGAAAAGTTGGGTTTATATAGGCCCAAATCTCAACTTACACCCCTTAGGATTCTTAAGGGCCTGTTTGGTTACTTGGGTCTGAAGATTTAAAAAATTTAGAGATTTCAAATTTATGGAGTTATGTATCATAAAATTAATTGTTTGGTTAGCCTAAATCTTTGGAATGAAATCTGTAAATTCATCATAAAAAAACATCTATGGAGTAATGGTTAAAATGTTTAGCGCTTTTATAGTAGGGGTAAAATCTATAGATTTCACCTCATATCTATAAATCTACAGATTCATGTTTTTAGTGTAAAAAGGTGAATTTCTATATTTCATGAATTCAGATATTCACACAACAAAACGGGTATAAATATCCCATTTGTGAATTTAGAGATTTCAAATCTTTGGATTCATGTAACCAAACAGGCCCTAAGGCAATGAATTGGAGAATCAATGGCTTGTTCCTCGTCTACTAATTAGAATAAACCACGTTGACCTAACCTCCCAACTACTTGGAGAAGTAACTCTCATATTCACTTCTTTTGAATGAATAGGATTTAATCTATTCAAAGACCTTAACCCCACTCATGGTAATGGCCATGAATGGTCATGAAGTTGAAATGAGAAATGAAGGTCAATAGTTAGAATTTGAGTAAATTCCATCATTCAAGTAAGCCCACATCATCACCATGATCAAGACATTTAAGACCCATGACCAATGTCATGAAGAGCCTCATAACTAAGGTCATGAAGGGCCTCCTTTACTCATGGTGCCTCATTACCACCCTTACCTCATGGGTCCCACACACAAACAAAACAATTAAATAAAAGAAATGCAAAAACTAATTTTGAAACTTAATATATAAATAATATAGATTTTAATAAAAAACCTAACATTCTTCAATTACAAACTGATTTCAAATGATACAATCAAATAGAGGAAGAATTGCATTGAAGAAAAATGTCCTGGTGTCTTCCCTTATGATGTTCTCAAGGATTATATTATTAATGAGAAAGTTAGAAAACTACTTTCCACTTGAAAAAATGTACATACCTTGTATAAAACCCAATACAATCAAGCCGCACTAGCGGGAGGTTATAAGGTAAAGTCTCTTCCAAAAAAATTTATCGTGGGATCAGATAAAATATGGTCCTCAATAGGTCCATAAAGCTATAAAACACAAGATAGACAAACATTTATAGTTTCTCTACCCTTAAAAAAAATACCTGAATGATCAAATAATTCTGGAATGCTGAAATCCACCAAAAAAGAAGAAGTCCACCATAGGTAATTCATCGTCAAGTAGAGTCCTATTTTGGTATGTGATGGCAATGGTTTCTGCTTTACCTCAAGTAGGGTTGTAGTTGTATCAACTGGAATCAAACAAGGATTTTTTATTCTTTTTATTATTATCTTTATTTTTGAGCTTTACAATCACTTATAATCACATTTTCTAAATTTGCATACAAATTTTGATAAAAATAAATTTGGAGGGCACGAAAAAATATTAAAAAAAATAAATAAAGGGAGAGAGTCATCTAAAAATTTATTAAAGTCCTTTTTTTTAGATTAACCTAATACCACAATAATTTTGATACAACTTTTTTTTTTTTTGGGTACAGAAAAATTTGGACCATTTCTCGAATTGTGCAACATTATAAATTTTAATTTACAATTAATTCTAATATAATATTACTACAAATTTATTTTTCATAATTAAAAAATGAAAAAAATCCACCTAATATGTATACTAAAAAAAATAAAAATATTTAAATTGAAGGATCTAGATAATTATTAAGTCATGAAAAATAAACAGTCTAATTTAGTTCATATTATCATGAAAAGAAAAAAAATAATTTACCCGAAATTTTACTTTTATATGTTAGTAGTATTTCAATTGCCTCCAGTATTTCAAACTTATTTTAAAAAAATATAAAAATATAAAAAAAAAGAGAAGAAAAAACAAAAAGATAGCTTGAGAAACAAGAGAAAATTACAATAGCCACAAACATTTTCCATAATCTATATGGATTTTGTATAAATTTTGATTGTTATCTTTTATCATTCTCAATCATGCATAATGTGGTCTCAGTTTAAAAAAGAGTCATGCATAATGTGCTAATGAACAAAGTAGTTATAATTCACTAGAGGGAAAAAATGAAAAGAAGTACTATTAAAACCCCTTCATGTGATTATCATTTTTAATAAATATCAATTTTAAACATTTCTTTGTGTTTACCTGATACGGGAAAAATGTCATTGAACCGAGTCCGTCATTGGTTCAACCCTTGACCCCGATTGGGGACGAACCAATCGATTTAGGTTTGGGCGAACCGGGTTTGAAGATAGCGTGCTGAGGAAGAAATCTTACACGAAGCACGAGTCCGAGATTATTGGGATGGATAACCCGTCAGCGAGGCGGTTATCAGCACTCATGGGAACAAGCGATCGTGCAGACTTGGAGAACTACCACACCCGCAGTATCTGATCGTGTGATCAAGGGAAGTTGTCCATCACCCCACTAGCGGGTCTAACCGTTAAGATCTAACGGCCACCAGAAGAAGTCACGGATGAGTCCAACGGACAGGATTAGAAGGTCAAATCTATATAAGTCATAACCAACGTACAATAAGGTAACTGAATCGTATTCCTAATATTCGTATTCATACTTTAGCTTTGTAATTAGCCAGAGCCTTTATGGTCAGTTCATTAACTGACTTAACCATCAAAGGTGGATTCCCAACCCCCACGGTCGGGTCACATCTGACAATTGTTTTGCAGGTCATTCTCCAATGATCTAAGGGCTGAGAAGTTTTGGATGCATCATTACCTTATCTAACTTTTATTCACAACTTCACGTTATAGTTCGAAATATTATTGATATTTAATATAATCTCATAACTAATGGTTACCTATGAGTATGATTTGGATGAGTTTATCTAGTTGTCAGCTGGCTTAAACTAATTTTGAGAAGTTTTTGAACCTTGCTTGAATAATAGACAAAGTATTATGATATTTATTAATAGTTTTGTACAAAAATCTGAAAACTAATTAATTACCAAGTAATACAATTGAGATATGTTACTCAACTCCTCAGTTTGATAGTTTTTTTGCATCCTCTTATAAGGATAAAATTTACTAGCATGTATTAAAAGAGATTAAGAAAATTTGTGTGAATGTTAACTTTATTCAAAACAATTATATCATGATTGGAAACATTTCATGATCCGAGCGGCTCATGGCTGCTACGGTACTATTGTCAAAGAAAATCCGTTGAATGCTCGAATTTGGATGAGCCTGGACTTCCCTGACAGGTTTTGACCAAATAAATATAGTGAGGCCACTCAATACATTATTTTTTCAATTTTTAATAATTATCCAAGGCCCCACCTCTATTTAATGTGATCAAAACCTGTCAGGTTTGGTGATCCGGACTCAATCTGGATAATGTGACTGAATGCAATTACTCAATAAAATTGCCCTTTCGGTCAACCGCGCTGAGAGAAAGAAAAGCGTCAAGTGACAATAGTGAGCGAGCGAGCGATCCTTCATCGTTCCATTTGGTGTCTACACGAGGCGCCAAGTTGACGCGACGTGGCAATTTCACAAAGCGTCACATTCCTCCTTTCGTCACTGACGTTCAGGCCAAAGATCTTCTATTGTTTCTCTCGCTAGGCGTTTCACCGTTTCTCTTAAGCATTTCGTCGAACACCTGATGAAATTGTCTCTGCCTCGTCGTCAAGATCGAAATATATTGGGTATATTTACCTGTGATTTGTATTTGATGAAGTCATTATTCTGTTGAAGAGGTTTTAGCCCATGAGGAATGTAGTTGCTGCTTTCAACCGGCGGCATCTCATCGCACTTTTTCGCTTAAATCATCATAGTAATCTCTCTCTCTCTCTCAATCATTTTGAATATTTAAATTCTGCATTATGTCGTCGAAAGTTTCCAAAATTTGTTAAATAAAAAGAATGGTGGTACCTTTCTTCCAATGGTAGAAGATACGGGGCATTGGCTCTGTATTTGTAATTTCGATTTTATTGTATAAATTTGCTTTTTGGAGTTCTTTGGTTATCTTTTCAAGGTTAGAAGCAGGTTGAGTCAGGAGAGTGGAAGATCGTATGGGTGTTTTGAACTGTAGATTGGCAGCATTGCTTGTGGATTGTTGGGGTCGGAGTCGTAGAGTTGACGATATCTTATATTGATAGCCCTGTTTGATTTTGTGACTAGGTTCAAAATGAGACAGGATTGTCAGCAAATAACTACTCGTAGTAACAATGGGCAATGAGAAAGCGATTCTTCAAATTTTGACATCTTCGGATGATCCATCTGTTTCAGAGGACACTATTACATGACTTGTTAAAAATTTTACTCTAATTGCTTGCTCTTTAAGCTTCAGAATTCTGATGTTCTCTTTGTTTCTCTCTGAATTCACTTCAATAGAAGCTTTTATATTCCCATGAGAAAATGATTTATGTGACCCATTCGTACACTTACAATACTTTGTGTTGGGTAAGTCTGATCTCCAGGGGATACAGAAAAGTGAGAACTCCTTACTTTCTTGGTTACTCATTTGTTGGAAAAGGGAGATTGATGATTGTCATTGGGTCATATTGCTGATATGTGCTTCCCTCATTTTTTGTTTCTTTGACTGGTCATTGATGTCACGTTCCTCATCACGAACTTGGCCTTACCAAAGTTGTTCTCCTCCTTTCTTTCTCTCCGAGCCTATTGTGGAGAGAGGAAAAATTAAAGAATTTGAGAAAGATAGTAGTGCACAGTGGCTTGCTTGGAGCCATTATTTGGTGTCTGTGACATTCAGATAACTTACTCGCCAAGTTGTCAATCCACCTTAAACGTGTAACAGAAAATAATGAACTCAATTAATTATCAGTAGACCCATATACAACCTTGACTGTAATGAAGCAGACTGCACCAACTGAATAAAGAACCAACACGTGGAATCCCTATACAATTTGTCCCACAACATGCAAATAACTGACTGAGTTCTTGCAACGCAGAGCTAACAAACTATGGAAATTTCATGGTACTAGATTTGGTTTGGGCTGATTGAATTGGAAGTTTTAGTAAATTAAATGATAGAATGGTTGAAATGATAAGGATCAGATGATAAAGAAGGAAATTAGGTTATTGATTTGAAAGACTTTTTGGGCTAGACTGATAAAGATGGATTTGTTATTCTGGGGAAAGACTTGCTGTAGGGCGCTGACAATAGTTTTTCTGTTTCGTGTGGGTTTTGGGACCAAAATGTTGTTGTGTGTCTTCTGTGACTGCCTTCCAGTGCATTCCTTTCTATGCCATAGGATAATCTCCGCTCTTTATTGTCTTTTTGTTGGAATGCTTATGAGGATGTTGAACATCTTTTTTCACCTACCCTTTCTCTCACTCAGTTTGGAAGGGGACTAATGTGAGCAGGACCCAGGGCCATCCCACTAGAGGACCAAGCGACGAAAGAAGACTTATGGTTGCTGCCCAGCACCCTATGGAGCAGCCCAGCAGGGTGGAGTATTTTTCATCAACAAGGGCATTTTGGTCATTTTGGACAGCCCTAATCCAGTCCGAGTTGGTCTTGTTAGATTCAAATTTTTATTAGGAGTCTAGCCCTATTTTTATTTTGTTATTTAAATCAGTGATTGTTAATTAAGAGTCCTATTTAAAATCGGATTCCTTTAATTGTTGTCCAAATTTTACTAGGAGTCCGGTCCTGCTCTCGTTGTGTAATTTGAATCATTCTGGATTGAGATAAGTGAGAGTCCTTACTCCTTAGTTGAGTAGGAGTCCTAAAGAAAGTCGAACTCCTTTGTTTTGGTTTCAAAGTTGGAATCTTGTTTTAAATTGGGTTGCTTCTTAAGATAGAAGTCCTTTTAATTTTGCAACTGTAGTTATAAGTTTTTTTGGTATAGAATTCCTTGCTTGTTTTGCTCTCAAATTTGAGTCCATGCATGAGTCCTTCAATGTGACACTAAAAGTGTTACTTGATCTAGCCTCTACTCCATGAGACAATCATCATACCTTTGATCTAGATTCTGATCTTTGTAGTCCAAAGAAGAAGTAACCTTGAAACTACAGAGGCTATACAGTAGAGGAGACTTCTGGAGAAGAAGAGACCATAGCTGTAAAGACTAACATAGGGGAAGCAAAAAAGAAAGACAAAGCTGAAGATGGTGCTAGAGAAGTCACAACGACATGATGAAGATGACTGTGCCAGTGGGAGCCAAAGACGAGGAAGATTCCAGCAGCATGACGACTTATTTTGTCCTGATCCCGTGATTCTCCAAAGAGAAGGCCCCCATACTTGAAGTGATGTAACCAGCCAGGGACAGCCCAAGAGGGGCCGAAAGTAGGCCCAAGCCCACTAGCAGTATGCAGCAAGCCCAGGGGCCCCAAATCAATACAGTGCTATTTTGGTCATTATCCACCTCTGGTTCAAGCCTAGAGCAAGGAAAAAATTCCGATCGATATGGTAATTTCGACCGAAACTGGATACTTTTTATCTGACTCTTGAAAAGTCAATTTCGAGCCTCAAATGCACTCAAATTGATTTGGATTTTTGCATACTACCTATTTCAAGCATAATAAACACTATAGAACTACTAGTTTACTAAAAACACTACTGAAAATGTAACATCCAAGTATCCAACATTCCAAGTATATAGTACATGAATCAAAGAAGAAGCGGGAATGTTATTACTTACAAGTTTAGTGAGTTACAAGTCTATTCCACACACAAACTATCTTAAAAATATCCACAACATGCTCCAAAAATTGCATACATGCTTCCACTAATACTCCGCTATTTTAAAATTTAAAACAGAAATTAATTAGTTTTTTTAATATTTAAATATTTTTTTAATTATTTAAATATATATTAAATACAGTAAAATTACATAATTAACAGAAAAAAAATAATTCAACACCATCACAGCAATATGGTGTCTCAACTCTCACATACATTCATTTGAAGCTTATACATATACTATACATATACATTTTTAGCAATATACATAATTTAGTAAATAATTTTTAATAAAAGAAAAATAAAAAAATAGTAGGAAGAATCAAAAAATAATTTTGACACTACAAATTCATAGATCAACACTCTAAAGTAAACATACATAAATTTGGAAGCAATCTAACATGATTTAAGGCACAAATGAAACAAAAATAAAAAAATGAGGAAGTTGGTTACTCACCTTGCAAGATTTGAGAAAATGCACAAATGGAGGAGCAAATAAAGTGTTTGAAGAAAATGAAATACTAGAAATTAGGTGTAGAAGGGGATGAAAGCAAGAGAAATCAGTAAAATTTTCCAAAGGAGGTCGAAATGCAGAGGGCGATATCGCTCGGTAGGTCGAAATAGCGTCAATAGGTCGAAAAGTGGCTCGGTTTGGACACTTTATAAGCTGCGCAAGTAACATTTCGGCCTGATACCATATCAGGCCGATATTTCGACTCGTATGGATACTTTCTGTTCCTACTACTACTCTTCGTTTCGAATTCAAAAAATGCAGACATATCGATCGATATTTCGACCATATCGATCGATTTTTGTTCCATGGCCTAGAGTACTGTCCCACTTTTCTTTTGTCAGTTAGAGTCATAGTTTGAGTTATATAAGAGTTTTAGTTTGAGCTGAAGTTATTTAATTAATTAGTGGTGGGCCCTAAGGAATCCTAAGTAGAAGTTAGTGGGGTTTTCTTTAGAGAGTTCACATAGGAGTCTTAGTCTTTTATCTATAAATACAAGTTGAAAATTGTAATGCAAATGAGGCTGGATTGAGCTACTGTTTTTTGCAATCTCAGAGTTCTCCTTCTTCTTCAAGCTTCGCAACAAGCTAACTCAAGGAACTATAGCTCCTTGAGTCTCCATCCAAGTCAGTATGGCCCCTTTCCCTCCATCACAACCTAACCCAGGTCCTTCCCTTCTTCCTGCGGTACCACCCCAACCCCTGTTTTTTGTTTTCTTCCTGAATCTTGATTCTTGCATCAGCAAGAAACCAACCACCCCCTCTTCTCTCTCTCGGACTCTCTTTCTCTCATCTCTCTGCCGTGCAGCAGACCTGAAATAGAAAGAAAAAAGGCAGAAAAGAAAATAAGAAAAAAAGAAAGAAGAAGAAAGAGAAGAAAGAGAAGAAAAGAATAGAAAGAAAGAGAAAAGAAGGAAAGATTCAAGAAAGGTTTTCAAAGATCTTATCCCACATTTGGATCTTCATCTTTATTGTCCTTCCTCATTATTCTTGTTGCATTCCATTCGGTTTTGTTAAATCAAGTCTTACCCAAAACCCTACCCGTATATAGTTTGATAGAACCTTAAAATTTCCCTTTTTCTGAAATTTAACCCATACCTTTTGATAAGCCTTAAACTTAATTCCCTTCCATCACATAGAGGTTTTTGTTAAACCTTAGGATATTCCCTCCCTTTCTTCATCAACCTTAGAGCAACCCACCCCTTTTCCTACCAACCCTAGCTGTCCAAATATCCCCATAAGTTAACCAAACCAAAATTTTAACTATCCTAGAGCATACCCAAATCATCCCATAGAGTACCCAAACCATTCCATAAACAAACTCAACCTTATTATTAGTCCAAATTTGTGCTGATTCTTACAAAAGAGGGTTTTGGAAGATCTAATCCAAACCCTAGGTTACATCATGAAGACTATATTCATTGCGTTCCCACTTTGCTAGAGTTTTGCCTACTAGCGGTACAAGCAACAATACACATGTTCAAGGTTTAAACATGGATGGAGAACTCGCTCTCGCCAGGCCAGAAAATCGAGATCGTGACCAAGATGGTGAGATTTCGGTCAAGATATGGGAATTTTGATTGGACAGCTCGAGGGCCCATCTTGGGGGATTTTAAGGTATAGGTTGGGCTTAAACTTGGTAGTTAGCCTAATTTAGGCCTTCTGAGCACACTTGTGGCCTTAGATGTGTGAGAAAACAATCTTAAGTATGAGTTACGTTGACCCTAAGTTTGAAATTGAAATTCTGTAGCTTTAGGGACAACATGGTTATATAACATAAAATATAGAACCTTTAAGACATATAAATGAAAGCAAGTGTATCAAATACATCAAATAACTTAAATATCATTAAGGTTCCATCCATATGAGTATCACAATCTTGACTCTCGAGAATAGAATAATAAAATTATATAGCCATTTGAAGTTCTATATAAGTCATAACTCATAAGTTCATAAGACAAGCATGGAATGAGATAAAAATTCAATCAAGCCCTAGCTCCACCACCAATTCTAGCATCAACTCCACCACCAGCTCTAGCACGAGGTCCACTAGCTCCATCAACACTATAACCATGACCATGACCATGACCACGTCGTATTTTGGCGGCTACACATAGGCCTTCCAACTCCATGAGGGGTCTAGCATATATTTCCACATGGGTGTATCGTAGTTGGCTGTCGGTGTTTGCCTCCATTGAGGGCTCTGCCGTAGTAGTTGCATGTGATCCTCTGGCCCCGTGGATCCACGGGGACTCTGAGTTGCCAAGCAACATCATTGTCCTCCTTGGTTGAAGATCTACTTGAAATGAGCTTGATTGATCTTTCTTTAGTGTTGTAGATGTGCTAAGAGTAGTTGCAAGTGAGAATTTGGCTAAAATACGGTGAAAATTGAGAGTTTTGGCAAAATTTGGCGAGATTTCGAGCGAGTTGTGGGAACCTTGAGATCTCGCAAGGGATCTCATCTTGCCTTCTCAGATAAATGAGATCTCGAGCGAAACACCGAAATCTCATTGAGATCTCGAGCGAAACGCCGAAATCTCATTGAGATCTCAATCCATGGGTTTAAAGTATCGATATCGACTATCGTATTGGTCAGGTCTTTTAAGAGATGTATCGTCTTGCATTGAGTGTTGTGTCGTATTCGCCAATGTATTTAAGTGCAATCCAATAAAGGGATGTATTGATATGTATTGCATTGTTGTATCCAATACAGATACGTATCGGCTAGTATCGTATTGTATTGTAGGATACTTTAAACCTTGCACATGTTACTTCCCCTGTATCCTGCAAAATTCGAGTTCAAATTTTTTCTAAGAAGGGAAGAACTGACGTGAACCAGATCTAGGACCACCCAAAGAGGGCCTTGGGAGCTTAGCAATGCCTTGCAGCCCTGCCAGCAACCAAGGCAATTTCGTCCAAGCATGTGGGTATTTTGGTAATTTTGCTAGTTTTTAGTTGGGTCCAATATGCTTGTAGATCCTTGATCTACTTTTATTTTTGTGTTTGATTCATTTATTTGTTAGAGTTATTGAAGAGTTCTTGTTAGGTTAGAATTCCTCTGTTGTAAGGGAGTCTTCTTGTTTCAGTCTATTTCTTGCAAGGATTCCATATCTACCATTAGAATTCAAATTGGATTCCTCTAGAGTAAGGAGTCATGGGTTCCCTAGTAGACAACTTGCGGTGTGTTTGTTCATGAAATTCTGCAGTTAATGTTCTTCAAGGTACCTTCTTCTTCTCCAAGTAAGTACAGCCAAATCTCAACCCAACCCCCACCTCTCTCATCTTCCTCCCTCATTTGCAGATTCCCCCCATTCCTCAGGATCCTAATTCCCATATCACCCTCTTTTCAATTTCCTGGATATTTTCTGGAATCTTCAGACTTTTTCTAAGACCTAAAATTCAAGGTCTGCTCTATGGCAATCTAACTGTTAGATCTGTCCAACACTTTAGGAGCCTCATCCCCCCAACCCTATTGGCCTTCCCTCTTAGTTTCAGCCTAGTTGGACCAACCAAACCCTAGTCTAAACCCTAATTCCTTTGCTGCGCTAGATTTCCAGAACCCTAGAAACCTAACCTATTTTCGACCATAACTCTCAAATCACTCATCCAAACCTTAAACGCAATTAAGATCATCCTTCCTAAACTCTCCTTGACCTTCGACTATCACCCTAGACCTAACTAGTCCCCTAGAAACCCTAATTTCTATTTAACCCTAAAATCTAAAATCCTAAACTTTAAGATCCAATTCTGAATTTAACAGGACAATGAGGTTTCGGACTGAAATTGCATTAACCTTAATATCCAGCCGTAGCTGAACCTAGCCTTACTCCATTCCCAACCCTAGAACCAGGCTATTCAGCCTGATTCCCTCCACCTAGGGTATTATGAACCCTAGATTGCTGCTGATTCATTTGAAGAGGATCTTGAGGGTGGACCTAGACCTAGGGCTTGCATCAATCAATTAAACCCTAGCTCCTGGTTCACATTAGGGTGAATAGGTTGAGATTAGTGATATGGACTTTTCTTTGCAGTTGACTAACAATTAAAATATTAATTAGCAAAGGAGACAAGGCACCAAAATTTATAGTGGTTGAACAAATCTACGTCCACTCCCTTGTAGACCTCTAGATGGATTTCACTAGTATGCCCCTTCCTGTACAGTGGGTGGTGATAGAACACCTATGACAATCTCCTGGTCAAGGCAAGAGCACATTTACACAATCAATCGCCAAAACTTTGACAGAATCCTGGTCGAAGATAAACAAAAATTGCATACACTTACAAATTCCTTAGGGGTGGCACTTCCCTTTCTACAATGAATGCAATGGATGATCAACCTCAACTCTCGAGGCAATACTTTGAGATCAACAGTCTTACTTTCTTCAAGAAGAGGGAATGAATTTTTAAAGGGATTTGGATATTAGGGAGGCTAAGTGGCTAGAGAAAAGAGACAATAAGGAGAGCTTTTAACATGTTGAAGTTTGTGCCTTAGAGAGCCATGATGACCCCTATTTATAGCCAAAAGGTTGAGTCAAAATGGGTCCCAACAGATAGAAAGTGGTCATATATTTTGAACTCAAGGTAGACTTGGGTGATCTCACAGTTGACTGGCTCATTCTAGCCATTGGAATCTACTGTGACTGGTGGGCACTGGAGGCTGACTAGGAGTTTCTTATGGTTCATTCTGGAGCCTTTTGAGATGCTGGCAGTCGATCAAGCTTATTTGGCTCATGGTCGACCAGCAGACAGTCCAGGGCTTTTTTAGGAATTTCTATAAATAGTTTTGAGATTTCGTTTACACCCTGAAGGATTCACTCAACAGGCCTCCTTGCCATATGATTAGTTCTAAAGAACACTAACTTGAAAAATGCATGCAATTACATGTGCCACTTTCCTAATCTACATGCATGGTGAGCTTTTGACTTGTACTTGCATGTGGGTAGGTCACTTGGAGTCCTGAAATTTGTCCTCAGTATGTCATTTGGACTGCTCTTGTGCAACGTACATTCTCTGCCTGGGTGTTTCACCTTGTATAGAATTTGGTCTATCTTAGACATGCAAATAGAATGTTAGATCTTGTTTAAATGTGTTTATGATCATCAAAACAAACAGTAACCTGAACAGTGTTACCGCGTCTTCCTTGGCTTTTTATGAGGATATTAATAATAGATTTGGTAAGGTCTACTTGCTTCTGTAACTTTCGAAGTCTGAAAATTTATTAGTTTTTATACTTCCTAATTTCACTAGCTTCTATATTAGTATTAATGCATGTGACTGAATTATAAAGCCTAGTAGTTTTTATTCCTCTTAGTTTCTAATTTAAGAATTAGGAAGATTCTATTCTTTTTTTTGCTAGTGATTTTAGCTAAACAACTCAGATGTAGTTTCTATTTTTTAATTCGTGGTTTCTAACTTTGTTGAAGAGGTTATGTTCTACATATATGTAATTGGCTGTTCACAGACTGAGTAATGAAATATTGAATTGATGAATATTTTGCCCGAGCAGAAAGATCCTCTTATCCATTGTGAGTGATAAGAAGGGCCACGGTCTTGCTGTGAGAGCCAAATACCTGGGGCTGAAGGAGCCTTGCTGTCGAGAGCTAAATCCACCTATCCTTTTTCTCTTCTTCTCTTGTTAAAACCAAGCCTGTGCTGGAGCTTTGCTATTGCTGAAGACTGAGAGAAGACATCCAAACTGAGATTTCTTATCAACAAAAAATTGCTGTGCTAGGACTGTTTTGTTCCTCCATTAAACTGGAACTTTCTATTTTCAGTCCACATCCAACGATTGAAATCATCTCAAAATTTGCAGCATAATCTTATCTACTATGGAGCACCATTCTCTCCAAACCTTGAGTTCATTCTTCTGGGTATTTTGGCCTGTAGAACCCTAGTTTCTATTTTGGTGGCCACTTTTACATCCTTCAACCCAAGTTGAGCGAAGCTTGCAACAGTTGTTAGCCACTGTACCAGCTTCATTCTAAACCAGGTTTCTGATTATTGGTTTTTTTTCTTACACTAAGTTACTAATTTCTGTCCCAATTTCTAATTCTCTGATTGTTGGGTCAAATGGAGCTAAGTCATTTTTGATCTTAGCTTTACATTTAGTATGCTCTTGGAAATTTTTATTATTTAATATATACTCTAGTCATGGAATGTGGAGAAATATAATTCTAAATTTATTCTGTCATAATTGTATAGTTTGTATTTATCATTACTTAATTCAAATTTGCCTCCTTTTCCAGCTCTACAATATGGCAGTACTTGTGGAACCACAAGTCTCAACTATATTTTCATGGGAGATGAAGAAAACATCAGATTTGAATATAGAAGAGGTGTTGATTGGCTTCCATCTCACTTGGCTCAAAGAAAATAGTAAGTGGATATTTTCCTGTTACAAATTTATCTGTTTGAACAAGGAAGACCTCATGGCACTTCTTAGAGTTGATGCTTACCATTACCAGTCTGTGAGCTGTGCCTCTGTCCCATGCTTTGTTCAAGCCAATGATAATATGGGAATGGATTCTTTGACATACCAAGTCTTTCCATTTGCCATTTCTGGGTTAACTGCTAATATGGTTCCTCATTTTTGTATTTCCTTTTCAGACTAATGATTTCCTCGTAGTGGCTTTTGCCTTGTTTATTTCTGTTACACTCAGGCCTGTAGGTTTTGTGCAGTTTTTCAACTGGTTTCACCAGTATCCATGGTGAAAGGCCATCAGCCGAGTATGCAAAAATGCGGAAAGAATCACTAGAGAGTGAATTTGGCCTTGCACTTGGAGCTTACAGCTCTGGTCTTTCAGTGTACTTTCATTTGGGTCCATTCTTGGCCTTGTTCCGAGCAGCATATATTTCGTTCCATGTAGTCAAGTTAACCATGTGGCATTTTTTCCTTAAAGACATACGGAACCGTGCCATTAAGGTACAAATTTTTGTTCACATCAATCTTGTTTCTTAGATATCCTGTTTAATGATATATTGCTTTCCGTTGGCAATAGTAGAAACTCGTACTATGGCCCACTTTCCTTGTTTCTCATACATATTGGCTCTGCAATCACTGAGATGAATAGGTAGCTTGCTATGTGGGCATTAGAATTCTGGTGATCCATACGGTTGCTTTATTTTTTGGTTATTTATCCTTCTGAGATGGATCACATCAACTGGTGCTTTGTTGTACTGCTACCTTATTTACTATTTGAATGGTTATACTACAAAGATACGGTAGTGTTAAAATTTGCAAAATTTTGGATACAGCTGCAGACTAGATTGGATTGCTGCAATCTGGAGTTTCCGTTCTCATACTTCCTATTTTTCGGTTGTTTCTATTTTCGTATTTCTTATTTTGAACAGAATATTCTGTCATATTTGTTTCCTTTTTCTTAGAGGACAAGATTATTTGTCCTACAAGTTTGTAATTGAGGAATTGAAATTATAAATAACGGCTTGCGATTCTGGGAAGTTAATCCGGAATCGCAGGGTGCAGTTCTCCCCTACTGGTCTACTTCTTCCTTGCTTTCTTCTTCAATCTTGCATCCAGTTTGATTCTCAGAGTGTGATTTCTAATAGGTAGTATTGCCTTGAACTGGAAACCTTTCTTGGTGTTGAAAATAGGAATGATTTGTTAAAGATTAAATTGACTTTGGCTTCACAAGGTGAAGTGGATTGCCCTGCTGCAACTTCTCATCCATGTGGTTAATTGTAGAGATTTGGTCTTTCAATTTCTGTGGAATCTCGGTGATAACTCATTGAGAGAGTAGCTCATGGATGGAATGCTTCTTGTGTGTGAAGGAATGAATTATGTGGTGTGGTGGATGCCTATTCCACCACCTGTAGGAAGTATATGGACAGAAAAGAAGGCTTGGTGCTAGTTGGTGGTAGGTGTCACCTGTCAAGTATGAGTATCGAGCAATGCATTGAAAGCTGGTTCTTAAGAGATGTCTAAGAGATATAATTGAGAGAGGTATCGGACACTAGACATGCTTTGATACACAAGGAAATGCTTGCAATACAAGCAGAAGATTGTTTATAAGCATTTTTTTCTGGACCATAAATGTAGCCTGAGGAGCAGCTTGGGGCCATAAACAAGATATCTAAACAAACAAACTCACTCAAAATGGGGAGATTAGGTTAGGATCTTGAAAACTGAAGTCAAGGATATTTAGGGTTTCTAGCGGGTTGGTAGGTTTAGGGTTTGGATTGACTGGAGGGGAGGAAGAACGAGTAATTTCACCCAAAATTGGATGAATTTTGATGGTGGGAAGGTAGGTTCTTGAAAATTGGAGTAAAATAAGGGTTTTGGGGATCTATGGTTTTGATGGACGAATAGGGCTGTCAAGGGGATCAAGTATGGGGGTTTGTCTAAGGGTTTTCTGTGTTGTGATTTGTGAATGCAAGTTGGTAAGAATCTAATGGTTATTTGGGGCTGTGATGGGAATCAATGAGCTAGGGTTTTGAATGCGGGATCAGGTGGATATGGATTTGGCTTAATTTTGATTTTGGGTGGATTCTAATTGTAGATTTAGGCTGTGAATGGGTTTTGGTAAATTATGGTTTTCAAAGTCGACAATAGCCAAGGTGGAACTTAGGTCGCGTTTGTTTGCTGGAATAAAAGTAGGGTGGGAAAAAGGGGTGGGAAAATTCTTGTAAAAAGTGTAGATTTTTTTTACTTTTCCCTTAAATCCCAAAATGGTAGATTGTTTGGTTGTTTGGGGTGGGAAAGTGAGAGACAAGTTTCCTTAAATCAAGGAAACTTGTCTGGTGATGTGGCAACCCAACTTTCCCACCCCATGCCATTTTAAAACCCCACATATTTTGCGGGACTTTGTGGGAAAGTTTGGAAAAGTAAAAAGTGGGACCCACCACTATCACTTTTCCACAAAACCCTTTCCTTTCATTTCCTTCTCCCTCACCCCACTACACATGGGACTCACATGTTTTTTTTTCCCACCCTGTTTTTCCCACCCCACCTTTGCAAACAAACGCAGCCTTAGTGTTTGGCAGTTAGAAAATTTAGGAGAAGAATTTGGGAGGGGAACAGAACTTGCTTGGAGGTTGGTGTTTCTAAGGCCCGATGATAGGTAATGAATAGATTGGATTGCTTGCAATCGAATTTGAACTTGAACAGTGTGTTTGCTCTTCAAATAATGAAGAGGAAGCTTGATTGAGAACTTCTTGAGCTTAGAATCAAATAGTTGACTGGTCCATCCAATCCCAGCTGAGTTTTGATCACACACTAAACTAGAATAATCTCAAGGATCTAATTTAGATAACCCTGGACGAAGATCATGAACAAAGTAGACACTCTAAAAGACCTGTGGCGGTAAGGCAAATAGAGGAACATAAGGAAATAAAGTAGAATATGGAATTCCTCTTTTCAAAATAGAAGATGGCATATGATTAATAATAAAACAAGCAATCAATACTGCATCAGCTCAGAAAGGTTTAGGCACCTTCATCTCAAACAACAAAGAATGTGCCACTTCCATAAGTTGGCGATTCTTCCTCTCTGCAACTCCATTCTATTGTGGGGCTTAGGCAGCAGAGGACTAATGAAGGATGCCAATAGAATTCATAAAAGAGGTGAAACGGGTTCGGAAAGTACTCCTTCGCAGTATCATTACGAAGAGTCTTAACCTAACTCTAAATTGAGTTTGAATTTCCACAATAAAATTACAAAATATATGAAATAATTCAGAACAGGTTTTCATTAAATAAAACCAGGTAACTCTGGAACTGTCATCCACAAAAGTAATCTAAAACCCAAGCTAGAAATTGTAGGACATGGACCCTAGACATCAGAATTAACTATAGTAGAAGGATGGGAAGACCGGTTCACAACCTGGGGTGGATAGCTCACGTGGTGAAGCTTCTTAAATTGACACAACTCGCACTGTAACTTAGAAATATGTTGAAATTGACTATCCAATAATTTTAAACTTTGCAAAGAGGGATGACCCGGCCGACAATGAATCTAATGCTGTAGAGATATGCTCCAACAGGCAACAGAAATGTCAAGCAAAAATAGCTGTCTTGACTCACAACCCTTATTAAATGTCTTCTTTGTCGTAAGATCTTCAAAGAGACAAAAAGCTAGGAAAAAAGGTGATAGAACAATTATATAGAGTGGTTAGGTTATAAACAAAAGATAAGTTAAATGGAAATTCTTGTAAATAAAGGATAGAGGATAAGTTTAAGGAGGTTGTAGCAGTAGCAATGTTGGCAACCTTAGGGGGTTTGCCATGCAATTTCTAACAAAATCTCTAACTGTGACTTGTCTAATCACGATGATGACATATCCTAACTAGTGTATTTGTAGACTCCTGAGAGGTGGTATTTTTTTTATTTCTTGCAAAAGTAGCCCCATGACCACGAGTATTTCCAGAATTGGATCCACAGTTATTAGTGAGTGTGGCAAGTGAAGATGTGTCACCATATGTAGTATCATGGAAGTTCTCTTTGGAGACTTGGAGAACCCTAGAGAAGGTGTAAAATAAGGTGGGCACTTTGTCACCACCGAGTACTTGAGATTTTTCTGAATCAAACTCCTTCACAAGCCCCCCTAGAAAACTCATCATGGCAAGTTGCTCACGCTGGTTTTGCATCCTAATAACATTTAAAGTGATAGGAAGTATAGAATTCAACTCTTCATACATCCTCTAAAAATCTGCAAAGTACTATGTCAAAGGCCAACCCTTCTTATCAATTGGATAGAATTTTGGGGATAGCTCATATATATGAGGAAGGTTGTTCTCACCAGCGTACAAAACATTCAGATATTCGGTTCCTTTACCGCATGGTTCAGGATCTTGCGAGATCTTGTCGAGATCTCCCTAGAGGTCTCGCTTTTGTGAGGCCTCAGAGGAGATCTAAGGCAAGTCTCACGAAATGCAAAATCTAGACCAAGATCTCGGTTTTGTTGAGATCTCGGTTTGACCCGACATCTCAGTCCACCCATTCTTTTAAAGCCCAACTTTTGAGTGAGACAAGTTTAGATCTTGACTTGTCTCGCCTCCTCTGGTTGACAGCTTCCCAAGTTCATGTTTTACTAGAATTTTTGCTGGGTTGTTGCCTCCTCTCACATGCAGCTATTTTGGGCCCAAGCCCAAACGGAAAACGAAATCTCGAGGCCCAAAAATATTATATGGCCTCTACAAGTCCGAGGCGTTGCCTCTTGCACCTCTGCAGTGATGGTCCCTGGACCCCTTTGTGTGTCAGGGTGAACATTGTCGGCAATAAAATGTGAAGCATGAGCCATACCCAACACTTCTGCTATGAACTTATGATGGTTGTATTATTGTATTCTTGAGAGTCGAAAATGTGATGTTCTATTGTACTCATATTATGGTTGTGAAGGTGATAAGGCAAGGTTAGGCGATAGAGGGCAATGAAAACCAAGGCAACACCAAGAAAGGTGGCAAGGCGCACCAGGTCGCCTTTACCCGAAAATGGGCCTGGGCGAATGCTTTGACAACCAAGAATCATATGGATGGAATTCTGTCGGTATTTAAGTTATTTGATGTATCTTATCACTTGCTTTTCTTTTATATGTCCTAATAGTTCTGTATTTCATGCTTCTAACCTTCCATCTTTATTCTTGTAGCATTTCAGTTTCAAACTTAGGGTTGAGTTAGAACTCATACTTACGGTTTTTTTCTCATAAATCTAAGGCCACTAGTGCTTTTAGAAGGCTTAAAATAGGCTAAATACCAACTTTGAGCCCAACCTAACCCTTAAAACCCCCCTGAGATGAGTCCTTGAGTTTACTTGAGTTGGCCCGGGAGCTAGATCTCACCTCCTTGAGTGAGATCTCGCCTACTCGAGTGGGATCTCGCTTTTTCTCAAGGGCGAGATTACCTTGGAGAGCGAGATATTGAACATTGCTTGAGAGCATGAACATAGGTAAAAAGTCCACAATATGTTTCTACATAGAATTCAATATTTGTCCTAAAATACAGGCATCCACCGTCTACCAATTAGGTTTTGAAGTATCAGGTTTTTTGGTCAAGTTATCCTGTTATCCTCTCCCATGGATTACTGCTCTTAACAATTTTCCTTCACTAATGGAAATTGCTGACCCTTTCAAGTTTATATTCAGTAAGCCAATGGGAGGAAGAGGATAACACCTCGGTCATGGTATTTTTATTTTCAGTCTTAGATTCAGCCATCACATTCAACTCAGAAATAGGCCAGAACTAACCCTAGTAATATCTGTCCTTATAAGTTTGAACCAGAAATTGAACAAAGATTTGAATGAGAAATTAAAACATAAAATCCAAAAGAACAGAACCAACCCGAAATTAGAACCAAGGATAAAATTAGATCTGAACCAGAAATTCAAACCAACATGCAGCTTCAAACCAATAGAACCAAACCAAAGTTTGAACCAAATGAAACTCTACCAAAAAATAGGGTAAAATCAGAATTGATTCTCACAAACAGGTTACACAGGACAGCAGAGAAGTTCTTTCGATCATGCACAGCTACCAGGTCGGGTGTTCTAGCAGACCGATTGGTACTACGCAAGGTATTCAATCGATACTCCAGAAAAAGTCAATGGGTTGGTTGATGATTTCAAAAACATCACTCAAATCCTTCAAGAGATCTTTTGTAACGAGCAGAAGTAGGGTTCTTATCTCTCTAAACCAAGTCCCGATGCTGTGCAGCCACTCTTCCATAAAAAAAAAGCCAAAAATGAAACTCTGGGTGCTTCTTATTCCACCGATTCTTCAAAGAGCAGAAAGTTGCAGCTGCAGGTGCTGCCGCCCCTGTAAACAAGACCTAAGAGCATGGTTGTCAAAGCGTCCACCTAGGCTAGACCCCTAGGCCCATTTTTGGGTGAAGGCTTACCTAGTGTCGCCTTGGTTTTCGTTATCCTTTATCGCCTAGCCTTGCCTTGTCGCCTTGATAACCATGCCTAAGAGACTCTCAATTTTTGGCGATGAGTCTACTAGTGTTGCAGGCATATTTGTGAAGTTTAGTGACTTCAAAACAAAGGTAATCTGGAGCACCTATAGTTCTGATGCCATGTTGTAGAGTAGAGAGGAAAATAGAATGGCGAGATGAAGAATATTAAAGTCAGAGAAGAGGCTAGGAGGCCTTACTCTTCGTGTAAGCTTCCTTGCCAAATGTCTTTATGTGTAGAATAGTCCTGTGATTACGGGTATCATAGTGGATCAAACAAACAAGGAAACTGCCAAAAAAGGAAAGTAGGATTCTCAAATCATTGTAGCACCAACTTAAGATCCTCCCAAGTTGCCCTCTTCTGATAATACCTTCAAACAGAATCCAATGTAAATAGCTAAAGTTAATATCCTATAAGGAAACCCAGTTCAAGAACAAGAACCAAAATTCTGACAGTAGGTGCAATTTTAACTTTCTAATGATGAGGTTTTAGTCAAATCTAAATATTTATATTTCTTAATATGGTAAAACACTGCTAAAACTCCAAAATGGGTAGAATATTCTTTTGTTTTTGATGTCTAGAATAATTTTTTGTTTTTTCAAATTGAATTTGGCAACATTTGTACACACCAAATTAAGTTTGACTGAAACAATAACTCCAATGTAAAACAGATTTAAACAATCATCGATTTGTTGGATAGCTTTCAAACAACTCTATGCCTCTATGGTTGCTTCAATTTGATTTATATTAAGGGAGTTATTTCTGGTCAAACGTTGTCTTAGATCGTGTCCAAAAACAATATGTAGTATCAAAGTTGGGTCAAAACCACAAATATTTTTGAGTGTTCTCGACATGGATCTAATCATGGTGGGAGAGCGAGATCTCGACCATCTCGGTCGAGATATGCCATTTTTTGGGCGTCAACTCGGTAGCCCATCTCGGTGGGTTTTAGGGTCCCAGTTAGGCTAAAACTTGGTATTTAGCCTATTTGATGCCTTTTGAACACACTAGTGGCCTTGGATTTGTGAGAAAACAGCCCTAAGTATGATTTCTAAGTCTACCCATATTGTGAAACCGAAATGCTGTAGGATTAGAGAATGCAAGGTTATATAACATATAATATAAAACCATTAATGCTGTAGGATTAGAGAATGCAAGGTTATATAACATGTAATATAAAACCTTAAGGCATATAAATGAAAATCATGTGTATCAAATACATCAAATAACTTAAATGTCATCAAGATAACATTCATATGAGTATTACAATCTTAACTTTCAAGAATAGAATGATAAAAGTATAAAACTGTTAGAAGTTTTATATAAGTCATTAACGCATAAGTTCATAAGACAAGTAGAGGATGGTTGAGCTTTCTTTGATGTTGTAGATGTGCTAAGAGTAGTTGCAAGTGAAACTTTGGCTGAAATCTACAAAAAATTTGGTAAAAATTGAGAGTTCCAGCGAGATATGGCAAGATTTGGGGCGAGATATGGCGAGATATGGCGAGATCTCGAGCGAGATCTCGAGCGAGATATCCCATCTCGCAGATCTCGCCCTTGATCTCGTCTCGGTTTATGAAAAAACCGAGATATCTCGTGAGATCTCCCACTATGGATCTAATGCCTGGATTGTATTTGAAATGTCAAAAACAGGTGGCACAACAATAATATTAGGAAAAAGATAGAAAAGAAAAAAAAGCAGCCCTCCAAACCAAGGTTTGAGTTATCCTGGAGGAGACCCTAGGTTTTGACTGGGATATGTTGAAACCATGACAATCTTGGTTGAAGTCAGTGTTGAAACTGAAATTTAAAACCTTAGATCTGGGTATACTCTTCGGCAATCAGACAGGCTCTTTAGAACCATCAGAGTGAAACTTTATACTGTAAACCCATCTACTTTCATCAGGTCCTTTTTAGGAAGTAAACCCACCAAACACGAGTATTAGTGGTCAAGAGAGTATCTATTCCCACATCCATGGCATGCTTTTGTTCGGGAACAGTAAGTGCCTCAGTATGACTTTGAGCAATAGAATAAGAAAACAAGGATAGAACAAGCAACCATACACATGGAAGATTGGAAAAGAGACAAATTTGTCACTACGGTGCACCACTAACAGATGGTTAAAGTTCAGAAACTTATTTCAGTGGTTTCTTGTTGAGATTTGGTATTTTCCCTGTTAAGTTTCGGTGGGTCATTTCAGTGTGTTTTGGGTCAAACTGTGGCCTGAAACTTCATGGAAGTCTTATTTTAAGCTATATTCTTATATTTAATTGATCGTTTGGGTGTGTTTTAGGTCAAACTAGGCCTGAAACTTCGTGGACAAAGTCCAACCTTTTGTAGCTCCATGGCTAGACCCTTGAGTGTTAAATGACATAAATGATTAGGAATTTAAAATTTTAAACTACTTACTTAAGCCTATATCATTCAAACATTTTGTCAATGATCCAAAATAATTAAGTACTTTTAAGGATGTCACTACATCAATTCCCTCCTAAAGTCCTGATATTTTGTTTAGTTCTTAGTAAATTCTTAATAATAACTATAATGTCGTTTAGGATCAATCCCTCTAAAAGCTTGGTGAAGCCAATGTGCATTGTTCTTTGAGTACCTAGACAGGCTAGACTAGGATATGGATAAGCAGATGATGAAGAAACCTGCTGATGTGTTGTGATACGAATCATTTGACGCTTGGGGGGGGGGGGGGGGCTATATAAGCTTGTGGTTTAGGACCACAAAGATGACTCAATATGTCCATTTGAGTTGGGAGTCAAACTTAATTAACCTGAAATTTCAAACTGAAGTAACAAAATGTCCTAAATTTTGACCTAAAAGTGTTTTTTTTCATTTTGGTCACACCAAAAGACTAAATATGCATTCATTATGGCACCCAACATTGATTGATTTTTGGATTACCCTTCCCACGATCCAAAGAAATCCGATTCACTCTTGTTACAAAATCACCTGGCAATCTTCTGCTTCTTGCCTGTTCACCCTCACAGCTTGGCATCTCATTACTCATCAGATTAAGAAGTTCAACTATCAATGGGAAGACTTTGGTCTGGCTCAGAAATCACATTCCCGAAGCAAGCTTCGTTCTTTGGAGAGTCTCCTCAAACTGTCTTCTTACTCAAGCATTCCTTTGGCATCATCACATCAACTGCTCCCTCTGTTGGAATGCCACAAAAGACGTAGAACATCTCTTCTTTGCCTGCCTCTTTGCTGCTTCTATCTGGAAGGGTATCCTTGTTAAATGTTACCGTAGATTGAGAAGAATCCACCCTTTTGAAAGAGAATGGATTTGGTGGACATGACCTCCCAAGGCTCCTCCATCTGTGACTTCATTGGGAAACTGGCTTAAGGCAACACGGAGGCCTTGAATTCTTGGTTGTTGGGGAGCCTCCTCAAATACAAGGTGCGAGTAGCTTCTCTTTTTCTCATTGAGTCGGATGAATCAAGGGCGTTATAGCGCCGTGAAATTTCTGGAAATGAACCTCCAACTTCAGACCTTTCCTTTAGATCTGGAACTCCATCTCCTTTGATGTAAAAGGAAAATGTTCCTCTGTGGCTGTTTCTTGTAATTATTCCCCCGGAGATAGGCACACTTTAGCCTCCTGTGGCATCTCACAAGCGCCTTCTGCCTTCCTGATGTAATGGCCGGCTTTGCTGTTGTTGCTCCTCTTTTCTAGATCGTGTTTTCCTTTTTGGAATTAAGTTATGCAAGAAAAATTCATCCTGGTTTTGGAACAAGGACAATGGATCAGTTTGTGATGGAGGTGACACAGTACACCTGTACTGGTTGCCCACAATGTCTTCTTGCGCTGAAACCTGTAGTGGTGGTGCAGGGATAGGAATGACGGCAGGAATGGGTGGACGTTCGGGGTCAGCCCGTGTGTCCCCAGATCAAGTGGGTTGAGTAGAGAAGTAGGAGGTGCCCTGAGAGGTCAAATCAGCACTTAACTGATTGAAGTTTCATTGTTTTTATAATGTTCTAGTTATTACATTTAAATCGACTGAAACGTGTCCTTTCCTGATCTCATGATTTTTTTCAGGTTTTTGGTATTTGTGAAAGTATAGTCATGTTTTACTTACTGATTATCTGACGCATCCTGCACCAAGGTTTCATTAAATTTGGAGAAGAAATATGAATGTTTATGAAATGCATTGTAACTATTTTGGTTGATTGCAGTTTCGAGAGACTCTCATTCGCTTGGGCCCGTTCTATATCAAGGCAAGTAATCTCTTCTTTCTTTGCATTGCTAGGAACAATTAGCTGTAGCAAAATTTTCATGTTTCATTTGGTCAGTATTTATTGTCTACTTTTCAGTGTATATCCCCACGAATATCATATGTGGCAGCCTTAGAGCTTTATAAGATCTTTATGTTTTAGCAATTAGCATTTGGTCATAAAATTCAGCTGAAAGTCACTGTGTGGCAAATCTCAGCCCTTCAATTGAAAAAAAGGAGTTTCAATAACTGCTGGTTCTACTTATCATCAAACAAGAAAAGTACTGTTGGTTGGTTTTGCATTCAGAAAGGTCAGACATGTGGAGCCATACGCCGACATGAAAAGGAATTGCATGTGGCCAATTGTGAGCAAGGTTCAGGATTTAGGTTTCAAGCTCATTTAATGGTGTGGATCCTTGGTCCAAAAGACATATCAGATGGGTCAACCCTGGTGTTAGATAACTAAAGTAATCAATGCAAGTGGCAAAACAGTAAATATTGGAAGTTGTATATGAGCAATAGCAGAATGATAAATAATAGAAGGTAATAATAAGATAGCAGTATTGTAGTCATTGGGGATCAAATAACAAAAGCATTGCACCATGTGTGAGTGCAGAAGAATTGTATGTAAAAGGGCAGTCTTGGGAATGGACCTTAAAGAACAAAAGTAAAAAGGAAGAGAATTTTGGGGGAGGAGAAAGGATATGTGATGAAAGGAATGAAGTTAATGATGACTATAATACAAACAAAACAGACCTGAATTACTGTGAAAAGGAAGAGGAAGATGATTGATTGTCCTCTACCTCTATGCTCAAACATGGCATACAGTGTGGGGAGTATCCTTCAATTCTGCATGGTTGAACTTAAGGCTTCAGGCGAAGGGTCACCACCACCACCCGTTCTCTGGAAGGCAAAATGAATGGTACTCAAAGTACAAAATAACCTCCAACGAAGGAGATTGTTGTCCCTGAAACCAAATTTTACTGTGATTTAGCAGTCAAGTCAGGATAGGAGGAAGCTTCAGAACATAAGGAAAGAAGAATAGTGATGTGAGAGCATAGTTCAAAATTTCGCCCATCTCGCCCATCCTAACCTTTGGCACGATCAAAGGGCAGGAGTTAGGATGGGCGAAGACGAAAGTTAGGAATTTTTTACTTATTTTTATTTTTTTTTTATAATTTCGACCCCATGTTTCGGTGGGGTTTTGGGGTTATTTTGGCTTGGTTTTCGGTCCAGCGTAATTTGAGGCCAATAGACACAATGAGACTATTAATTTTGCCTAAACCCTAACCCAAAGTGGTGTTCTTTATTGGCACATACCTGGTTGTATGTGGGCGAGACTGGAAGTTTGGAACATGAATTTTAATGAACATAAATACATTATTCCCATGCCCATCCACATTAAAAAATAAAAAAATAATCCACTTTGTGAAATTTTTTTGACATCGTGAGTTTGTAGGTCTGCCCACAATTTTCAACATATATTATTTGCATGTGTTGGGCATGGCTCATGCTTCACATTCTATCATCAATGACCTCCTATCCAACGCACATGGGGTCCCACTCTCAGGTGAGTGGGCGGCGGTCTGGGGAGGCCGCCCCAAGAGGGGTGTAGAGGGCAGCACCCCCGGGCAGTAGAAGCCTTATCTCACTTTGGATCTCGGGATTTTCTTGGCAGTTTGTGCTTGGGCCCAAACACCTGATGCATGTGTTTGCTGGCAAGATCCCCACAGGAACATGCGGAAAATGACGAAGATTGACTCCAAGATCTAAAAAAGGGATATGTAAGCATAGAACACACATTTCGATAAAATGCACCTTTATAGGCGAAATGGTTGAAATATCTCGCAAGCTTCAACTGTTGTGAAATCTCGCTGGAATCTCACTGAGATATAGCGCTTTTCCATTTCAGAGCCCATTTGGTTTTTGTATTTACTGAATTTTGCGAAAATCTTGCGAATTTTTTACTGGGCGAGAGAGAATCTATGGAAGGGGCAAAATATATGACAGTGAGGGAGTATGTCCCAGAACTTGTATTTATTGTACCATTCATGTAACTGTAAGAAGCAGAATTGTAATAATTCCGATACGATGGATGCAAGAGTTTTCAAAGAAAATAATCAAAGATTCCTAATTATACTCAAAAGCTGAAGTTGTCATCAACTCTAACTGGACTTGTAAATGAAATAGCATCCTAAATATTCTCTACAATTAATAGTTTTTCATCTAAAACATAAAATTACTTGATAAATTCAACTAATAATAACCTTCTAAATGAAAATTTATCCTATTGGGACCTGGCTCGTCTTGGTTTGAGTTCTCAAAACAGGTTTAGCGAGGCCTGTGCAACAGCTTCTGCGTCACCCAAAACTCAAATATTTCAACTGAAACCAAAATTTAAGTTGAAATCTTTACAATTTTGGCTGCAAATTTTGGCAAAGGGTTTCAGGGCTCAAATGACTAGATTAGGTCCCAAATCTTGTAGCAAATCTTATTTTAGGCCTTTTAAACATGGTGAAATCCTTAGATAGAATACAACTCGAGTGTTAGTTTGACCTTAGTGTTAGAATTCATGTTTAAAGGTTAGTTTTGTTGTAAGAGTAGTGCCTGAAGGCGCATTTGTTGTTATAGCCTTGATTTACTGCAAGAGCGAGCGGAGAGAGCATTTGGCCCTCTGACGTAGAAGAGACAAGAGAGCGACTGCCTTCTTCCTGTAGGGACTTGCAAATCATCAAAGGATGGAGGATATATAGACCTAAGCCCGATTCCTTAGAGAATGCCTCTCGAATGATATAGGAATAAGAATAGGATTGACATTGAGGATAGAGAGGGGTCTCAAAGGTGAACATCTCCATTGAGTGACTGTAATTGTAAACCATTACACCCCGAATGGTAGTTTGACCTTAGTGTCAAAATTCATGTTTAAAGGTTAGTTTTGTTGTAATTTTCCTTTTTCACTTTTTACCTCCCTAGGGAGGCTGACGTAATATCCAGAAGTGGTTATGAATGAATAGGAGAGAGAGCTGAGTACTTTCATGTCTCATTTTCTCCTGAAGTCTCCCATCTTCTTCCTCCATCCCTAGCTTAACTCTTGCATTTTACGTGAACAAATGATTTTATAATTTCTAACTTGGTATCAGAGCAAGAGCAAGGTCCTCTGTTTTTAGAGTCAATTGAACCTAGTTTATTTTGATGAAACCTCCATTCGGACCCCAGAAGGAAAAGGGTTCTATTGTAGGCTATACCGTGTGAAATAATATGTTGCTGATTGTCCTTCTTTAAGGCATTCTTGCCTTGATCATTGGTACAAAGCTGAACGATTTTAATCTAAAGGTGCTCGTTCTTTTGCAAATACAACATGTTGTTGTGTCATCCTGGACAACTTGATTCCCAATTACTGCTTTCACCAAGGACCTACGACAGTAGATAGCTTATTCTTTGGAGCTGTATTCTTGAAGCACAGCCACAGTAATAACAGCATTTCCATCAGCTATAGAGTATTTTTTTCAATCCCGTTTCACCTCTCAGTCAAATGTGATGGGCCAAGAGCATTTGAATCGCCTAGGGGCCTTCTGTTAGATACTTAACCAATGTACCAAAAGTTCTGAAGCTGAAGGAACAACCGAACAAGTTGAGCAACACCCTTTCAACCTATCCCATACTAGGCTGGTCCACTCTAGCGTCCGTGCACCAGAGTGGGCCCCACAAGGCACACAACATACCCCCACACTTTTGCAGTTGTCGTACTTAACAGCTCTTCACTCTAGGCAGCTCACACTCTGGCGGTAGGTAGCCCTCTCCAAGCGGCTACACTCTGCTCCCCCTTTTTTTCCTTTTTTTTTGGGGGGGGGGGGAGAGAAAGGCTATGGGGTAGATAGCCCTTTCTTGGCAGCTTTCACTTTATTCTTGGTAGCTGTGTCCTAGCTAGCCCTTTCTGGGATTCTAACCCTTGATGTGGTGTCACCTTTGATACCCATCTGTTATGTTCTCACACATGGGATCGAGTGAATTGTTCAGATGAACTCAAACTTCCTTGGATGGACTCCTGAAATAAATAAGCAAGTTCATTGGATCGACCCTTGTTCTTGCATCTACCTATTTTGAGAAAATGGGAAACACAAGAAGTGGTTTCTTCGTGGGAAAACCAGTTTTCCAATTCAATTCAGTAATTTCCATACATACCACAACTCGGCAAGAAGAACCTTATTTAACGATTCGTAAGTTGAATTACCCCTCCTATTTGCTAGCAACAACTAGCCAACAAATTAGATTCGGTCCTCCCTAAATAATATGACTCAACATAAACAATTGACTCACTTACTAAAAGGTATGAAAAGTAAACTACTGACCCAATGTAAACAATTGACCCACTTATTAACAGCAATAAAATAGGAAATGTTACTGACTCTCCCCTCAATCTAATTGACTCCACAAATTTTGGAAACATAAAAATTAGGTAAGGAAACCTGTTGCGTGCGATTGTGCTTAACATTGCAAATTACATTTCAACGGTTTGATATATCACCTCTCTTTGGCCATTAGTTTGTGGGTGGTAAGCTGAAAAAAAAAAATGAAATCCGTGCCTTGTAAGCGAAATAATTTTTACCAACGGGCACTCGGGAACAAGATCTCGATCACAAGACGTACCATATAATTTAATGATATTATCAAAAAAAGTCTGTGCCACTGGTGTAGAATAGCGATGAGATATAGGAATAAAGTGGCAAATTTAGAAAGACGATCAACTACCATGGAGATTGTAGATTTCCCTTTGGATTTTTGGAACCCTATCTATAAAATCCATTAATAAGTCTGTCCATACCTGCATGGGAATTGGAAGAGGCTGGCTAGGTGTTTGTCATCTGTGTCATTGACAAACATCACATTGTTATCCATCCGAAAAAAAAAATCGCAGTGTTCAGTTTGATCCTTGATGGTTCTTCTCATTCCTGCCCAATATAAAACTGATCTGATTCAGTGTAGAGTTTTGTGATATCCCTTATGTTTGCTTGAGTCGATCTCATTAACAATGGTGACCACTAACAATGAATCTGCCATTAAGTAAATTCTATTTTTGAAAAATAGAATCCTTCGCTATAGCTCTAAGGGCCCATGGCTTCTCCTTGTTGAACCTATTTCAACCATCGTTTGTAAGTTGGGATTATGCCTGACTTATTCTTGAGTTGGTTCTGGCAACCTGGGAATAGGATTAGAAATAACAAAAAGCTCACTTGTGTCATCTCTTCCAATGAGTGCTGCATCAACGACAAAATTTTCACCTCCAGGTTGTTACTCAATGTGAAAAGCATATCCCATGAGTTCCATTAGCCAACTTTGTTCGGCCGGTGTGATGATCCCTTACTCCCATAGATATTTAAGACATCTTTGATCAGACTGTACAATGAACTGTCGACCCAAAAAAAAAGAGGGAAATAGTCGTGCATTGGAAGGGTTTTCTGCCTTCAGATGCTACTTGGGAGGATATGCATCAGATGAAAATTTGATTCCCCAGTTTTGCCCTTGAGGACAAGGGTGCTGTTTGAGGAGGAAGGGGTGTTATGGACATGGTTCCAGATCTCGCTTTCGAGGACAATCTCGCCCTTGAGAAAAAGCGAGATCTCCTTCAAGATCTGGTAATTTTTCAAGGCCCAATTCAAGTGAACTCAAGGGCCCATCTGAGGGGGGTTTCAGGTTGGGCTCAATGTTTTTATTTAGCCTATTTTAGGCTTCTAAACAATTGTTGGCCTTAGATTTGTGAGAAAACAACTTTATATATGAGTACTAACTCAACCTTAAGTTTGAAACCGAAATGATGCAGGAAGAACATTCAATGTTATAAAACATGAAAACACATTACTCACGATGACACAAAAACGAGAAACAAGTGACTGATCAAATATCTTAAATTGTTACAATACAACATCAGCATTCTTGACTCTCGAGAGTACCGTATTACAACCATCATAAGTTCATAAATGACCTACTCACCGCAAAGTTGAACATATGTTTAATCCACACTCAAAGACCTACTCTTGAATGTGGTATTTGGAAACAATTAATTTGGTGAAGGATTTCACATTGGTTGAAGAACCCCTTCAAATAGCATTGATTGATCTTGTTTTCTTGATGTAGATGTACTAAACCTTTCTTAGGAGTGTCGTAGTTGAAGATTTGGCAAGAATCAAGCAAAATATCCTGCCAAAATCTAACTTGGAAGCTCAGTGGCGAGGTGGGAGGCAAAAGGAGCAAGACAAGGTTGGGGTGAGACTAAATCTTGACCTGTCTTGCTTGACTTACGTAAAAAACAAACCTGGTTGAACTAAGATCTTGGGTAGAACTGAGATCTCGACTTGATCGACATTTCGGTCGAGTTTTCGAACTTTCTTGGACTTGTCTTGCTAGGCCAATAAAAAGAGATGTCAAGCAAGATCTCCGACCATAGTGATGCATGTGCAATGTGTTTCCTTTCCTATTGCTTATGTTTTTCAATTTAGCGGGTCAGTTGGTTAGATTAAGGGGGGAGGGGGTTGTTTACTTTTCTTATTTTATTGCCGTTAGTAAGTGGGTCAATTGTTTATGTTGGGTTAGTTGTTTACTTTTCCAATCTTTTAGTGGGTCGATTGTTTACGTTGGGTCCTACATTTTAGGGGGACTAAGTCTAGTTTGTTGGGTAATCGTTTCTAGCAAGTAGGTGTGGGTAGTTTAACCTATGAGTCGTTAGATAAGGTTCTCCTTGCCAAGTTGTGGATATGAGCTGATACCCCATTCTAAGTTTAAAATGTGCATGTGCAGACCGAACCTCCCCACCCCCCTAGATGACATGCTTTTGACACATCACTCCAATTTGTTAGCATGTCTGTAAATTATTGTTTTTTATTTTTTTTTCAAATTACCCTTCTTTGGATTAGATTCATGGTACAAGATTTCACGAGATCTCGCTCGAGATCTTACGCGAGACCTCCAAAATACCATAACTCCATTGAGATCTTGGTCCACCTAATAGTTTATAATCCCACATTTCGGGCGAGATAGGTCAAAGTCTTGACTTGTCTCGCCTCTTCTCGCTTCCCAACTCGCCGACAATTTCCAAAGTTCATTTTTTTACCTCCTCTCACTGATGGCTTCCCTAATCCACGACTGCTATTCATGGGCTCAAGCCCAAACTGTAAAGGAAATCGTGAGGCCCCAAAGTGATATGAGGCGCCTCTAGAACCCCCGCCATGCATGTCGGCAACAAAATGTGAAGCATGAGCTGTACCCAACACTTTTGTTATGAACTTATGATTTATATTAAACTTACAATGATCATGTTATTGTATTCTCGAGAGTCGAGAATGTGATATTCTACTTTACTCATACGGATGGAATTTTGTTGGTATTTAAGTTGTTTGATGTGTCTTGTCACTTGTTTTTCCTTGATATGTCCTAATGGTTATATATTTTATGTTTTATTAAACATCAACTTTAAGCCCAACCTAACCTTAAAATCCCTCAAGATGGTTCATCGAGTTTACTCGAGTTGGCTGGGGGAAAAAATACTAGATCTCAAGCGAGATCTTGCTTTTTCTCAAGGCCAAGATTTCCCTCGAAAGAGAGATCTGGTTTCGTGTCTAGATTACCTTACTAACCCCGAGCTCAAATATCCAAAAGAAAAGAAAACCTGCTCTAAACAGGTGGTGTGAAGTTAATGTGGTTTGTTGGTGGCTGGTGTTTATCCAATCAACATCTTGTGGTTGGTTCTTTTGAAGCTTTCCTCCAAGTTCTTTGAAGTCTTTTTGCTAGTCCAAGTTCAAGGTCTAATTTTTATTCAAGTTATTCAATCAAACAAGTTGTTTTCATGAAAATTCCACAAGAACAGTAAAAGTTGGATCCATCCCAACCCTTACCCTTTCTTCTTTAATACTCTGAACTGCCAAACCCCAACTTTCTTCTCTGTACACATCCACAGATAAAAACTCTGTAGGGCAAACTACCATAAAAATGCCAATTGGATAGGTCCATGTCAGCATGGCCTATGTTCATGTGTCTTTGCTTGCTTTGCTTCTCCTTTCTTGGCTTGTTTAGGCTTGTTCCTAGCACATGGAGTGCTACTGAGTGCTAAAGAAACCCAATTGGATAGGTCCATGTCAGCATGGTCTATGTTCTACATAAACTCCTGGAAAATGATGCCGCCCATGCGCAGGGAGGTGTCTGGCTGGCTGGCTGGGCAGGGTTCCAACCTGTGTTTCCATGTTGCTGGCTGCCACTTGCACATTACCAGCCTATATCATCTGCTACTGAGTGCAGCCCTTATCCAGAAAAAAGTGTTGAAAACCTGTGCATTTTGGAGCAGTCTTGCAGAAACAGAGATGACTCCCTCATCTGGAGTCAGATCGACTTGATTCCAGTTGTGTTGATGGGATGAAACACTTTACTACTCTCCATTTAATGCAATCTATGAAACTCAACCTAGAAGGGGGGGGGGTTGAATAGGTTGAAACTGGTGAATGGCACTTGATCTTGCAAATAATTAACAATTAAAAATGTGTAATGCAGAAATAAAACAAGTGAACAAGACATCAGGATTTATAGTGGTTCGATTCAACTTAATCTATGGCTACTACCTTCTAGCACCTTTAGAATGAATGCACTAGTGTGTTCACTTTCAGTACGGTGGATGGGAACATAACACTTTCTCAAAATCCTTGATTCCAGGCAAGAGCACCCTACAGAATTGTTGCTTCCGTGCAAGATTACCCAACATAATCATTGCTTCCGTGCAAAAGCACCTAATTACAGATAAACTGAAATCAAAACAAAAATTAAACTTCAAACACCAACAGAACCTTAGGTGATTTAACCCCAGGTCAGGGCCAGTCTTCAGGATCCTCTTTAAAGAGCCAAGCAGAAAATTAGGGTTCAATTTTGTTGTTCTAGGTCTGGTCTCAGTCAAATGTTGATGGACAGCATCTAAGTAGACTCCAATATACCCTGCAGCTTAGGGTTCTAAGCTGAATTAGTGTTTGTGAATCTTGTAATCAAGTTTTGTGATGTGGACAGCAGCTATGGTGATCAATTAAGTCCTGTGGTTTAGCTTATTTGACTGCCAAACCTTGAAGGTCCAGGGCTAAGACCTAAGAGGGGATGATTTTGGGGAAAAGATTAGAGTTCGGCCAGGCTGTATTAGGGCTGAAACTAGAAAAAAATAGTTCTGGTTTTAGCTGAATTATTCTTCAAACTAGGTTAAGGGATTTAGGCTTTTGTAGATTCTAGGGTTTCTAAGGTAGAGCTAGGGTTAAGGAAGGGTTGGGGATGATGATTCTAGAAGGAAATAGGATTTTGGTGAAGGATTTGAAAGATCTAAGTAAAAGAAGGCTAGAATTTCTAGGGTTTTGGGAATTTAGGGCAGCAAAGGAATTAGGGTTAACTGTGGGATTGGGTTGGTTCGATTGGGCTGAAACTAAGAGGGAAGGTCACTATGGTTGGGGGAAAGAGTTTCCTAATGTTTGGGACTGATCTAACAGTTAGATTGCCATAGATCAGACCCTGAAATTTGGGTCTCTATAAAAGTGAAAATTCCCAAAAAATAGAAAAGTTGGTGACATGGGAATTTGGGTTATGGTTTCAGGGTTTTGGGGGATGAGTAGAGCTTCTTCTAGGGTTTGAGTTTTGCAGAAGGGAGGAGGTGAAGATTTTTCAAAGGAATTCAGATGTGGGAGAGGGGAGGGGTAAGCTGGAGTTTGGGGTTTTGGGAAGAATGTGGCTGCCAGAAGTTTGGGAGTGGGAGAAAGAGGGTTGTGAGTGACAGATGGAAAAGGGAAGAGATAGGGGTTGGGGTATAGTCTTTTTCTACTTACTTGAGGGGGGAATGGGAGCTTGAAGAAGCTTAACGGAACAGCAGCCGCAAGTTATCCTCCTTAGGGAACCTACGACCGGAAACCTGGCGTCTTCAAATCTCAAATTTTATTCAATAATCAAGTCTAATCTGTTACAGCTTACTGGGGCTATATTCATAGCCTCTTACAGTCTTACAAGAGGGAAATTTCAAAAAGGACTCAACAAAATAAAAGACTATATAGAACAAGGAATTCAATTAGGACTCAAATTCCTTTTCACACTAAAAACTCTGCTTAAGCAACTAGAAAAGGATTTCTAAATAAGAATTCCTAAACTAAAAGAGACTTGCAAAACTACAACTTATATTCAAGAAGGAATCCAACTTGAAAGAGATTCCAACTAGGACTCCCAAAACAGACTAGGACTCTAATCAATAACTCCAATAAAAAACAAAAAGTAGATCCTGGGCCCTAATAAAATATTGAACTTTTCTTGGCCAATTGGGACTTCAGGGGAGCTATCAAAATGACAATTTTGCCCCTAATAGGGTTTGGCCGTCCTTTAGGGCCATAGGGAGTGGGCTGATTTGGGGCCTAATCCTGGTTACATCATTAGGGGTGGCACTTCCCTTGAAATGAATGAATGCAAGTGATTGAATAAGCCTCTACCGAACCAAGATCAACGTTGAGATCTACACTTCAACCTTCTTTTACAATAGGAAGTGGGTCATCAAAGGGATTTAAATAGTCGGGAGACTAAAAGGCTTTAAAGGCTGCACAATAATGGTGGCTTTCTGGTCCTTGGGATTTGTACTAAAGTGTGTCATAAAGATCTATATTATAGCCAAAAGGTTGGTCTAAATTGGGTTCCAATAGATATAAAAATGATCATATTTTTAAATGACCGGTAGACCTTCAGGCATCTCCCGGTCGACCTTTATATACTAGCTGTGGGAGTACAATTGGCACTCATAGTCGATTGGTGGTTGACTGGATGCATTGACTGTTAGGCTTCACTTCAACTGGTCGACCAGGAGCTTATATTGGTACATACAGTTAGCTCATTGGAGTGCTTATAGTTGATCATGCTTAATAGCCAACAGGTTGATTGGCACCATGGTAGAAGATCTCGCTCTCTCGAGATCTCGCCACCTTGAAAAAGAGAGATCTCGACCATCTCGGTGAGATCTCGGTCGAGATATACAATTTTTTGGTGTCAACTCGGTGGGTTTTAGGGTCCCAATTGGGTTGAAACTTGGTATTTAGCTTATTTAAGGCCTTTTGAACACGTTGGTGGCCTTGGATTTGTTAGAAACAACCCTATGTATGATTTCTAAGTCTACCTATAGTGTGAAACCGGAATGTAGTAGGATTAGGGATTGAAATGTTATACAACATGTAATATAAAACCTTTAAGGCATATAAATGAAAAGCAAGTATATCAAATGCATCAACTAACTAAAATGTTATCAAAATTCCATCCATATGTGTATCACAATCTCAATTTTCAAGAATAAAATAATTATACAACCATAAGAAGTTCTATATAAGTCATTAAATCATAAATTCATAAGACAAGTAGAGAATGATTGATCTTCCTTGTTGTAGATGTGCTAAGAGTAGTTGCAAGTGAAAATTCAGCCAAAATCCACAAAAAAAGGTAAAATTGAGAGTTCCAGCGAGATCCAAGGCGAGATCTCGAGCGAGATATCCCAACTCTCTGCTCTCGCCCTCCATATCATCTCGCCAAGGTGAAAAAACGAAATATCTCGCGAGATCTCCCACCATGATTGGCGCACAGACCGACTACATTTTAGGATTTTCTAAGCACCTTTTGGGAATTCCTTTTATACCCCTAGGGACTGACTTAATAGCCCCCTTTGCGCATGTGGTTGATTTGCTAAAATGCGTAACTTCAATTTTTCATGGATTTTACATGTGCCACTTTCTATAACTGTATACATGGACTTTAAGGAAAGCCTTCACACTAGTCTTGAATCTTGAACATCTCTTTGCATGTGGGGAAATCCAATCCTTGGTCTTCCACTCCTTGAGTCCTCGAGATCTTCACTTTGTAGTCTTTCAACAGCAATCGTGTAGTGTAAGCTCTCTACATGGTTTTTTGTATTGAGCATAACTATGCCCATCTTTGATCACACAAGTAAATGATTAGCTCACATCTACATGTGTTTGTTATCATCAAAGCACCTCAAGGGTAGTGGGTCAGTTCCCAACTTCCCGAAACAATTCCCCAGGGGCAGTAGGTTAATTCCCTAAGAATCTAATCATTTTGCATCTGGCCTACTCAAATTGCGTCAAGCATGATGCATGCTACCACTGCCATTGCCATTGCAGTTGTACCTGCCTCTTGTTTACCGTACACTAGTCAATTTGATTGTTGAGAGCAATGACAATCCATAAAAAAATATTATTAGAATTTCAGCACCTGCAATCAGCCTAGGGACTGAAAGGAAACTTAGAAAGAAGAAGAAGAATAGAAGAAGAACAACGAAGTGAAGGGGGAGAGAGCTTGCATGTGTATGTTGGCTCTCCCCTAGTACTTTATTTATAATGTAAAATCAAATTTCAATTAGGAAAACTTTCCTAAACTGAGTTACAGCAAAAAAGGAAAATTATATATTGCATGGAATCTCCCAAATCTACTAAAAAGGAAACTATTATAGGGATATTACTTGTCAACCAAGCAATAAGAAAATTAGAAAGTAACTAAAATAGAAACCTAAGCTAAAATAGAAACTCTTATTCTCCAAAACTTGTTCAACTAAAACTGCTTCTCCAAAATAGAAACTTGTGCCCCATGGCTGTTGCAATTCTCAACACTCCCCCTCAAACTAGAGCATGCAAAAAGAAAGCTCTAGCTTGGACAATAAGAATAAACTTTAAAGGTAGCACTAGTCTCAAACCGTCTGCAGATAAACATTGAGAGAACTTCACCTAAGAGATAATCAACTTCAACTTTAAAAACAATCTTTAATTCTTCATGTTGAATGAATCACCCAATAATGAAAATAATCGGCAGTATTGAAGATGAACAAAATCCATAAATATAACAGTTTCAAAGGCACTATACAAATAATGCCAGTAGTATGGAGGAATTTCCATACTAATAGATATAAATTTGAGCCAAAAGTCAAATATTAGAAGTAGGTAAGGTGCAACTCCAATGTCTGCACAGGTAGGCAAGGTGTAGCTCCAATGTCCATATAAACTCTTCGCAAGAAGGCAAGTAGTAGGTAAAGTATGGGTGGGTAAAAGGCAATATTTGTTATTGTTGACCAAGTAGGTAGGTAAAGAGCATTATTGGTTACTATGGACCAAGTGGATAGGTAAAAGACTGTATTGGTTATTATGGATCAAGTAGGTAGGTAAAATGCAGTATAGGTTACTGCCAAGCAGGTAAAGTAGTATCGGTTACTACGGACCAAGTAGGTAGACTAAGGTAGTATAGGTTACTATAGACCAAGTAGGTAGGTAAAGGTAGTATTATGGGGTAGTACAGTTGATTTTGATAAATAGAAAATGATATGATAAACCCAACAGTAGAACTCACAAATATATTCAGAATGTCGTAGCAGTAACGGCAATAGCAGTGATAGGAGCAGCAGTAGATATGTCAATACCTCAGCAGTGGTTGGCAGTAATTGCAGAAAAAAGGGAAAGGTCTTCACGAATGTAAGGACAACAGGCTGTCTAATTTATAGACTCAAACTAACTTATACACCAAAACAAACATCGTAGAGGATCATGATGGGACTGACATATCTCATGAAATAAGAGTTGAGGTAGCGATAGGTGGCTGCAAACCAAGTAAAGAAACAGAAGAAAAATTGAGCAATCAAGAGAGAAGTAGTCCCTAGGCTGATTAAACTTGCTTTGATACCATGTTAGAATTTCAGCGCCTACAATCAGCCTAAGGATTGAAAGGAAACTTAGAAAGAAGAAGAAGAATAGAATAAGAATGAAGAAGAAGAAAAATAAGAGAAGGGGGAAGAAGAATAGAATAAGAATGAAGAAGAAGAAAAAGAAGAGAAGGGGGAGAGAGCTTGCATTTGTATGTTTGCTCTCCCTTGGCACTTTATTTATAATGTAAAATCAAATTTCATCTAGGAAAACTTTCCTAAATTGAGTTACAGCCAAAAAAAGAAAATTATATATTGCATGGAATCTCCCAAATCTACTAAAAAGGAAACTACCTTAGGGAGATTACTTGTCAACCAAGTAATAAGAAAATTAGAAAGTAACTAAATAGAAACCTAAGCTATAGAAATTCTTATTTTCCAAAACTTGTGCAACTAAGACTGCTCCTCCAAAATAGAAACTTGTGCACCAAGGCTGTTGCAATTCTCAATAGACACCATATAGAGTTGGCAGCCGACCTAGCCTGTCTCTTTCTAACTTGAAAACTTTGATATTCTTATTGCTTTAAGTAATTTGAATATAAGATGGACTATCTCATCCTTAAAAAGATGATTAATTCAGAAGCTTTGTGGATAGTTTGTGTTGGTTCTGATTTTTTTTTCCTTGGATTTACAGCTTGGTCAGGCTCTGAGCACCAGGCCAGATATATTGCCAACTGCATACTGCCAAGAACTTGCTAAGTTGCAGGTGTGTCAAGCTTTCTTAGTCATGTTCACTAGGCTCCATGGACTGTCATGGATTCACAATCAATTTGTCTTTCTTTCTCACAGTTGAATATTTTCTCTACATGCTAGGATCAAATACCCCCATTTTCGACTCGTGTTGCTATGAAATCTGTTGAATCTCAGTTGGGTGTTCCTTTATCACAAATATTTGCTGATATCAGTGAGGTGCCTGTTGCAGCAGCATCCCTAGGACAAGTGTATAAAGGTTGGGAAAATGTATTCATGTTTATTTTATGTTAGTTTCTAATTTGTATCTTCTGAAGGGGATCTTGCAGAGGTTTACATTAAATACATTCTCTTAATGTGTCAATTCTTTGCAGCGCATTTGCTTTCTGGGGAGCTTGTAGCCGTTAAAGTACAAAGGCCTGGTATGTCACTCAGGTTGACACTTGATGCCTTGTTATTTCGTATGATTGGAGGCCAGATGAAACGATTTGCCGCGGCCCGAAAGGACTTGTTGGTAGCAGTGAATGAGATGGTGAGGTTATTGCTTACTTTCCTTTTTCTTTGTAATGACAAATAATGCATAATTGACCATCTTATTTCTAATGCATTACTATTTCTAAATCTTGATATAAAATGAAAAAAAAGAGTTTCTTACGTGGAATAAGCAATGGAGTGTCCTCTTCATGGGCATAGATGTTCGATTTTACTGGATAGCTCTTTTCCTAGACAGTCTTTCTCTCTTTGAAATTCTGGTGGCAATGTGGCATGGGAACTTTTTCTTTGATTATTGGAAGCAGAAGCCTTTATCCGGCATTCTCTCTCTCTCTCTCTCTCTCTCTCTCCACACACACACACACACACACACACACACATTCATATCCAACATACCCTTCAGACGTCGTTTTTTCACGTTTCAGGATCGTTTTGGGAATTTTACTGTTTTCAGTGGCATTTTTTTAATTTGTGTTTTTTCCGTTTTAGTGTTTCTTGGCACTAAACTTTGAGAGACAGAGTCTCCATTTTCAATCCATTCCTCTGTTTGGTCTTGATTCTTTGTCATTTCGGCATCATATCGCTTAGCACACACTCTTAGACCCTAACCTCTTTCTATCATCGCTTGCACCTCAAAACACCTTCAACCCAGTCGCTAGTGCATTCATCAGCCTCCTGAGACACTTGAACCATACCCTCTTATCACCTCACTCATTTTCTGCCATTTGGGGATCTCCTTTTCATGAGCCTATCTCCCAGTCATCCCCTGTGCTTCCATCAGCCTGTTCTCACAACTCACAGCCAGCATCCCACACCCCACTTCTGCAGAAAACGTGCCTCCAGCACTCTGTGTACTTGCTGCAACTTCAGTGGAGCTCACTAATCTATGGTAGTATTTCACATCAGTAATGAAAGAAACAGAATCTAGGACTTCCGAGTCAGTTTTTGCATGAAGCCATTAGTTACCTATTGTTACGGATGTCAATTTGGTACCAAAATGGCATACTGAAATTGAAATTACCCACATAAAACTGTTCAATGCAGGACTGTTCCAGAAACAGTACAACACTACGGTATTTAAAAATAGTATTGGCTGTGGCATTTCAAAACTGTTGGTGTATACTGAGACCATACTGTGTATAGTTTATACCACTTAGGGGTATATATATATACAAACATGTATATCCTTGTGTTTAATTCAAATAAATTAAGTATATAAATAGGTGATTTGATGCCCTTATTTTGTATTATTTGCACTAATTAGTAGTAAAACCATTATACCATTTTTATACCATACCATCGTGGTACAGAAATGGTTTAAAAAAAGTAGATCTCTGCAGTTCGGTATAGTTCGGTTTTGGGTAGTTATTTTCCGTGGGATACAAAAATCAAACCGTAATACCGAAACCATACCACTTGACACCCTTACCTATTGTCTGCCACAGATACTTGTCATTTTTAAGTTACATTATTGTGAATTTGGTGAAGTGTCTGCCAAGTTTTGATCGCTGTTAGCTCATTGTAAATTTTGCAATTTGTCTTGTATCTGCTATATTTTCAGAGAATGTCAACTCTTGATCGCTGTTCTCTCCTTGGAAATTTTGTAATTTGTATTTGTTGCAGTATCTCTTTAAAATTTATTTATTTATTTGTTTCAAAATTTTCTTTGGTAGAGACTTAGCATTGTGGTATTCTCTCCCACTACATCACCGTGTTGGTAGCATTCTTTTTTCATCTGGTTTGGAAGGTTTTTGGATATTTGTCCCTTAAGTATGAATAACATGTTTACACTATGTGACATTATCTAAGAAAATGAATTGTTGTACATTTCCAATATCTTACACTGTTTGAATCTGCACATTCTTTTTCCCATCTGTATGTCTGTCTTTTGATCAATGTATGAATATCGCCGACATAAGGGGTGTTGGTGGCTGCCGAAAACACCGAAACCAGGAATGGTTTTGGTGAAAAATTGAACCCTAGTTTCGGGGGGTATTTAGGGTCATTTTGGCCTGAATTTTGTTGTCTAGCTTGGTTTGAGGCCAATAAGCACACTAAGAGCGTTATTTTGGTCTGAAACATCTCCTAAATTAATGTTCTTGAACCAATGTAAACATGCAAAGAGAATGCAAGTACACAACTAGTGAAGAAAAGTCCTAAAGTCTACAGTTCATTATACAAAGATACAATTAGTGAAGTTTGTTGTATAGATACAAGATACAACAGAACTACAAAAGTACAACAGTGTAAGCAAGTACATAGACTCATCCAATCATCTCAAATCTCAATACCAAGTACTGTGCCTACGTGGATCCATCTCTTGAGTTTCTGATGTCAAACCCATAATGGAAAGCAGCCTCTCCCCCAACCATGTTACATACTCATTCCCTCCCATTTGATACTGATAGTTGTTCAGATAGTCTTAAATTGCAGCTCTATAGTGGTCATCTTCAGCCTTCAAGAGAATTCTCATGTGAGGGAAGTGAGAATGGGGCCAAGGATGGTGCTGCCGTGGGGGTGGTATCAGTGGCGGAGCCACGTTGGGGCCGAGGGGGGCCATGGCCCCCCCCCCGAATTTTTTAAAATTTGAAACACTACTATATTTTTTCCTTATTTCTCTCACTTCACTTGTGAAATACCACTATTTGGCCTCCCCCAAAATTAAAAAAAGTTTAAGATAAAGATGATGGGTATAGATGTCATCCTTAATCATTATCTAATGGTTATCATTAAACACCTAGTTTTAAGGAATAAAAGGTTAAATTTTAATTAAAAACTAACTCACAATCCATGAATTTCTCCCTATTTATTCTCTCATATTTTCAATCTTATGTATTCTCTTATGAATCTCCTCTTTTATTCCCTATTTTCTCTCTCTCTCTCTCTCTCTCTCTCTCTCTCTCTCTCTCTCTCTCTCTCTCTCATATCTCACAAAATATTGGAGTAATTAGCAAACATTGGAGTTTTCCTAAATCTTCTCCACAATTATCAGGTATTCACTCTTTTTTTCTCAAATTATTCCTCTCTCTCACCCACAATCTTGCTAGAATTCTTTTCAGAAAGCATAACTGATTTTTTTTTTGTTGTAATTCGTTGTTTTTTCTTTCTCCTAAAATTTTGATTCTAGCAATGGTGATTTAAATCTCGTTAGAATTCATCTATTGATTTTATCGGATAATAATCATTGATTTTTTTTAATCCCTAAACTTTCTCCCAAAATTTCAATTCCTATTCATAGAAATATAAATCTCGTTTAAAATTTCAGCCATCAAATTTTATCAGATCTAATCGTAATCATTTAATTTAATTTTTGAATCCCTAAACTTTCTATTAAAGTTTCGATTATTACTAATAAAAATTTAAATTTTATGTTTTATTAGTTGGATGTTTAGAATTTCAGATATTTATATTATTAGATCTAATTATAATCATTGATTTTTTTTTTAACTTAATTTATGGAAATTGACTGTTTCCCCATATATAGTTAATAGACTTCAAATCCATCTTTTTCCTATAATTTCTACCAAAATTTCTTTCCCAGCTTTTTCTTTCATGATCTTTTAAAGTTTTTCTTCCACAATTTTGGCCTCTATGCTTTATTTCAATATATTTTTTATAATTTACTTATAATTGTGTTATCTATATCTTAGTCCTCCTATTAATTTACCTAAATTTTTAATGTGAATCACGTCAAAATGTAATAAAATAATTTAGAGGTGGATCCACAGTGGGTCCCGCATTGGCCCACATAATATGTATGGAAAGACATTAGTGCTCGTTCGACAGAGTGGTGATCTAGATTCATTATTTGCCCCCCCAATGTTCAATCCTGGCTTTGCCCCTAGTGGTGATACTATTGGTGCCAGTGACTGTGTAGATCGAAGGCCTATCTGCCACCCAAGTATAGACTCCGCAAATGACTTTGACCCCTAGAGACCACGCTTAGAATAACCATCATTGTGCCCATAGTATGAACCACTGGAGGGGATACCCATACCCATACCATATTATCCATAAAAAGGAGGGACATCATAAAGACCGATAAGCCTATAAGAAGATGTGAAGCCTATAGACTCATCCAAGCTCATGGATCCCATCGCTCTTGCTAAGCTATCCACCGGATCTGGACTTGAAGGATTTGCATAAGAACTGTATGATCCGTGCGGAAAGGTGACATCATCATAACCGCCTCGGTGCTGGTGCTGCTTCCTATGGCAATCATTTTGAATGCACCTGTCTCTGTCCACCCTGTGAATTAGCACCCCTTAAACTCCCACTGAAAAAAAATGCTGCCCATACCAAAATTGGCGATGAAACCACATGGGCAACACTTGAAAAACACTTACATAGTTATTTCATAATTTTCAAAATTGTTTTTCCTATTTTCCCCTATTTTTCATAATATTATATTTTTTATTAATAATTTAATAATTTTGAAAAATAAAATAAATATTTATTGGGTGGAAAAATATTTCAACTCTGTGAGTCCATAGATAGGCCCATGGAGTTCCACATATTTTTTTTCCATCACCATACAACAGATTTATCACGTTAAAAGTAAGCATTTTCAGCGTAGAAAAATACAATTTTTGCGCTTGAAAATAAAAAAATAAATTAATTCGTGAAAAAAATTATGATGCCGTGAGTTTGTAGATTTGCTCACATTGTTCAACATACTTTAATTTCATAACCATTCAACAACATTATGGTATGCATTTTGTCATGAAATCAGTTGGAGAACAATGATTAATACTTGTGAGATGAAAAAACTTGTAGATTTGAGTGAAATCCCGTTTGATCGACGCTAACAATGTGATAACTTGCAATAATGAAGCAAGATCTATTGGTAGATGTTGAAGATCAATGCAAAATAGGGTAAGAAAGCAGGAGATAGGAGAGAGAAGCTCCAGGAAGCTCTGGAGAAGAGAGAGAAAATGGCAAAAATTGAGTGAAAAAATTGCCAAATATTCTACAGAAAGTCGCTTAAATGTTGCCAAATTTCTTCTGATATAAAGAAAAATTGTGATATATCGTTGATATTTGGGAAATCTTATATCGTTTGATGTTTCGTGTTGGCACCTATCGACACGACGATATTGCCTAGTTTTGGCAATATATTGCTAACTTTTCATACCATGCTTTTAATTCATTAGCATGCTTGTGTGTATTCTTATCTACTATATGTCTATCTTTTCTATAGTAGTATATCGAGTCAGCACCTTGTCCTTAATTTCTTCGGTTAATCATGATTTCATGTTTCCTTTTTATGTCTTTTCGTCCTTTTCTGGCTAGGGTGCTCTTGAATGTGCCATGCCACATCAACTCCTGGGCGCAATGACAAGTAGGTAAGGGAATGGGAGGGGAATTTCACTAGCTCAGAAATATAGGATTAAAATAGTTTCCTAGAATATTGGATCCTTGTCTAGTACGAGAGCTTATAGTTCATAGATTTTTTGTGTGGATGAGGAATCATTAGAGCTTGTGTATGAGATATTAGTTGCAAAGGTGACAAAGCTAAGGTGTTGGGTGACTTTAAACTTTGCTATTCAAGAGACAAAAGTAATAGGAATGGAGTAGGGGTTAGTATTGGATAAAAATATGTTAGTGTTGGGAAGAGGCTGTCAATGTTGTTTGTTCTTATGCACCCTGGATATGGTTGGAATGAACTACTAAGTGCCAATTGTGCATCACATGGATGAGTTAGTACAGGGTTTTCACAAGATGAGAAGCTGTTATTGGAGTTTACTTGAATGGTCATATTGGGAGTGATTGTAGAGCCTATGAAGGTGATCATGGAGTCCTTGGGGTTGCTGAGAGGTATGAGGAGGGGGAAGCTCTATTCTAGACTTTGCGGTAGCTTATGATCTATCAATTGTAAACACTTTCCTTGGTAAAAGAGAGGATCACTAATTGTGACACCTTTTGGGTCTTCACCCAGTTAGCTGACGTGTTCACCAAGGCATTGTCGGTTCCTAGTTTTCAGTGTAATCATACCAAGCTGGGTATCTTTGCTCCAGCATGAGGGGAAGTATTAGAAATTTTAAAATAGCAATGGGGGCATTCTTGTCCTAGTATATGAGTTGTAATTTAGGCCACATTTTGGGAGTCAGGACCTACGTTTGCTTATTGAGGACAACATGGTCTTTTTGTTTTCCTTTTATTATTTATAGCTATAGTAACAGCAGCAGCTTCTAATTAGAATATACAGTTTGATTGCTGGGTTTTCTTCTCCCTAACCTGTGATCAGCTTCTTTCCTTTTCTTCTATTTACTTCCTGGTTTGATAACATATTCTGAGATCTAACAATTATTTCATCTGTCTGGTTATCCAAAATGAGAAGATTTTTTTCTGAGTGTAAATAGTTTATTCTACTCTTTTTATTTTGCATGTTGGGTTTTTGTAATATCTTAGGGTTATTCCAAGAGGTATTCTTAACCATATCTTCAGTCATTTTGTGATTGGACAGGTCAGGCACATGTTTGATGAAATTGATTACATCCGAGAGGCCCACAATGCGGAGCGGTTTGCAGAACTCTATGGTTCCTATCAAGGTTTAATCTCCTTGTTCTAACAAAGATATTGAATCATGATTTTGCTCAATAAAATCCCTGATTAGTTTTAGAGAGTTTTTTTGGACCTAAATGCAGCATGCTTTTTGAATTCTAGACGTGTTATATACGGTCCTTCCAGACTCTACGTGGTGGGGGTATGGCTGCATTCCATGGTCAGACCACTGCGGACTGCTAAGTTCTAAGTTCTAACAAACATAATTGTGCATATTCCTCCTCAGTTAGGTAGTTATGAATTGATGATTTTCCTTAAATCCTTCTCATGTAATTATTTCTTGGCTAATACATTTGATGGTTGAGATCCTATGGCATGGTTCAACCGTTTGGTTTCAGTGACATTGTCATTCATTTTTTGGCTAAACAGGTCTGGTACCACGGAATGCTGAACATGATATTTGTCACTTTGCATATAGCTATTTGAAATGGTTTACGTATCTAACATGGGTCATGAGAATATGGATAACCTATAAAAACTATGGTACTAACGTTTGTGAAATTTTGGTTATCTCGAGCCTACTATAACGAAACCTAGTCCACTACAAAATTGTGTCATTTGACTGAATACAAAGAAGATGAAGCTAGTGAGATGGAATTAGGGACACGAGCAAGATGATTGTTATCACCAGAATTCACAAGTCACTCTCAACTGAGTAGAGGCATTCTGTTATTTTGGTGAAATTTCCGAAATTTTTGTGAAATTTCAAGAATTTCAAGGGTTTATAAATGTAATTGTAATTTTTAAATTGTGATTGAGATATGACTGTTTCTCAATATCTTATTCTTGCATTTTAGTGAAAGTTTCAATGCTTTCTTGTATATCCATGTTTAGTTTTGTGAAAGTACATGATCCAGTTTCGTCTGCATATAGTCGTGCATGTATCGAATCAAGAAGACTAGTTTATGTTAAGTTTTAGTCACATATAACGTTGCCATTGTGTTTGTTAGCCTTAAATTAGGCTGTTCACCAAAAACCAGGTGAAAAACCCACTTAAAACCCATTGAAACCATCATCGGAACATGGTACACCATTGTACCATTAATTCTCCAAAATTTCGGTTTTGAGTCTTTCGACCAGATTGAAATGAAATTTTGAACCTTGATAAAATCACAGTTAGCAACTCTGTGACATGCATCATGAAATTTGATGGAATTTGTTTTTGTTGGTGTAAGAAATTCTGATCACCAAATTAATGGAGGGTTGGGAAATGCTGAATGCAAGAGGATGTAAATTAGGCTGATGATGTAGCCTTTGGTTGAAGAGATTCAGCTGGAGGCTATAACCCAGATCTTTCAAAAACCAATAGAACAGGGTATAGATATATCAGGGTTTGGATTTTGATCAGTGAGAGTGAAAGGTGTAAAGATTTCTGTATAGGATGGTTTGGAAGTTTGTCACTTGAAGTGAAGATCATAAAGAGTTTTGATGGCATGATATGGTTATTTATTTATTTATTTATATTTATTTGTAAAGTAGGGTCTCTATGTAGGGTCTTGGGAGGGCTGTTAAGGCTGGGGTTAAGCTCAAGTGCAGCGGAAGGGGTAAGGGTGGTTTTATCCAAATTTGAGCAATTGTGATGGTTTGAAGCAAGTATCTTGGAAATTAGGATTTTGGTCGAAAACTGGGAATTTTCATGAACTAGGGTTTATGTGGTTTGATGGGGCAGCCAGGTGGACCAACTGGGGGTCTTTATATAGGCTATGATCTATACATATTTCAAAGGGAATTGTTAGTTAAATATTTGGAAAATGGGATAAATTCTACAAAGGTTTGGTCATGATCTGCATATCAAAAGGATTGTTGGCTGTTTCTATCCAATCTTATCTGTAGTTGGCGATAGAAATTATTAATGGGAAAATCCTAGAGCTTTGAACAGTCCAACCTTTGAAAGGGGAGATAAGTCAGATGGCAGTTGTTCTTCATGTAAGTAATTGTGCAAGTGCCAGCCTGCCGGGGGAGCAAAACGAGCCTACTGATTTCATGATTGGCATCCACTTGATACATAGCCAGGTGGAGTGGGAACCTAGTGATTTTCTAGGGGAGCTAGTGGATCTTATTCAAAAGGATGCAGAAGCTCATGTTTTCTTTTGAACATAATGGGTTTTGGTCCCCCGAACCCTGCGAAGGAGGGAATGACCTCCTTTGATGGAATCTCCTTCCTTTGATTGGCATTCTTGGAGTTCGCCCTTTTTTTTTCTTCCTTCATACAAAACAACCATTTATCCAATAAAAGAAGGATCTTCAAGGAGGGGTAGCTCTAGGGTTTTTAGAGGTCTGATGTGGCTGTAACAGGGTACTAGGGTTAATGACTAAAGAGGGAATGGTGCGGTCATAATGGTGATGGTCTTTGCACTGTAATGGATTCTCTGAAAATAACATGATACTTGTGTTCTTCTAGAAGATTAGGAGAGAGAATTCAGAATTTCAAATTACTCACTGTAATTGCAGACTTGCAGTCCGTTGACAGTGGTAATGTTTAACTTCTTTTTATTTTTGTGGGAATGTTTAACTTGGTTGAAGGGCAGCTAATTTGAACCTCACTGGCCTCTCAGTGGGAAGGAGGCAACTGGTTATTATCATCAATCCCACCACGGTTCAGAACTTATGCTCTAAACTGGAACTCTCATGCAAGGAGGCAGGTGCAGCAGCAGCAGCTTGTGAGCTAAAAAAGTTGAAATCTGACTTAAAAGTCTACTGCTGCCCATGATGGAATTTATATTATAAGGCCTTAGGCCTTGGTCCTGGTGATTTCTAGGAATAAATTTATAACAGAAAGTAAATATGAAAGGGACCCAACTTATTACATTCTAATTAGAACTTTACCTCATTATAGAAATGGCTTCCTCTAGCTAAGTGAATATTATGATGACTTGAATTGAGCCACCAGTTCAAGCCAGCACTAATTCAATCCTAAGGGAAGCTAGTTTTGTTTTGCTACTTACCTCTCCATAGCTAACACCCATTAAATTGGTCAAATACAAGGTAATATATAGGATCGAAGACCCAATACCTAAATAACTCAATCCTATGTTAATTTATAGAATAAGTGGCAGAAATCTGTATTATTTTAATTACTGGAAATCCTTCATTTTGTCAAAGTGACATTGGCTCAACATAATTTTGAATACATTTTCTTTTCCTTTCATTTTCTGTTGCTTGTGAGTTTGTGACTGCACAGAAGTAGGATTCATGTTTCTAAAGCAATCATAATGATCTTAATAAATTTTGAATCCACAGACAATGTTCGGAATGTTCGGAAAAGAACTCTGCCTGTTGGCGAGGCTGTAAACATGGATGTAACGTCTATTAAGGTGCCCAAAATACACTGGAACCTCACTCGGAAGGCTGTTCTTACTATGGAATGGATTGAAGGGATCAAGCTAACTGATGCAGATCGTATGGAGAGAGCCTCTTTAAATCGGAAGGGACTTATTGACATGGTATTTGATGGAGTCTCTTTCAAATTTAATGGTGTAATGATGTATACTGGGGCATGCTTGTTTTTGGTCAATAGTACAAGTTTAACCTTCAGTTACCATGTCACTAAGTTGTGCTTATTGTTAAAAAAAAAAAAAAAGGCTACCTGTTTCTGTCTAACATACACAGGGTTGTATTTGGCTTTCTCAGGGGCTTTATTGCTCATTGAGGCAGCTGCTTGAAGTAGGTTTCTTCCATGCGGATCCCCATCCGGGAAACCTAGTTGCAACCATGGATGGGTCTCTTGCATACTTCGACTTTGGAATGATGGGTGATATTCCTCGTCATTACCGTATAGGACTCATCCAAGTGGTACGTGTTTCTTGCAGCATCAATCTACTTTGAAGATTTAACTTCCTTATTCTTTGAAAAATATAGTATTGTTGATCTTTTCATGTTATCCATTTTGAACTATTAACTCTTTTTAAATCTTCTAATAATTATGGCTAGAATATGAGTTACTTGAGATAATGAATTGGGAAGCTCATGGTGCTCCAGGGTTGAGATTCTTGCTTTTTAACTGTTGCTGTGAAATTGCTTTTGAAGAACTTTCTTCAACGTGTCTGCTAGATGGTTGATTAAATAATTGAATTCATGTATCACTTCCATCAGTGTTCATTTATTACAGCTCAGAACTTTCAAAACTTCTATGAGAACTCAGCCTATGCCCTTTCTGTTGTCTTTCCTATCGATTTATAGCTCTGAAATTGTAAATTGTCACTCTTTTCCACTGGTCAAATTTATGGGAAGAGGAATTGTAGTCGAAAGACGAATCAGTTTCTTCTTGCACAAATGGTTACTACTGGAAGTATGGATTGATCTCTTGTTTTACTGACAATGAAGTCTGGTTTTGAGAGGACTTCTGATTAGATGAAATGATACTGGCCATATATATGATAGCATCTTAGTCAAGGCTTTGCCTAGGCATGGAAATGCTCCTCAACCTCCTAAGGCATTTAATTTCCCTTCTGTCAAGATGCCTAGATATAAGAAACCCAAGAAGTGGAGGCATGCAGAGACAAAACGTTGGGTGCTAAGCATGGTTTGAGATCTCGGTTCTGAAAAAACCAAGATCTCTCGAGATCGTGTGAGATCTTGTTTGAGATTCTAGGGCCCATCTCAGTGGGTATTAGGGTTCAATGTGGGCTAGAATTTGTTATTTAGTCTGTTTTAGGCCTTCTGAATACAATGATGCCTTTAGATATGAAACAAGTGTATATATGACTTCCAACTTGACCCAAACTTTAAAATAGAACGCTGAAGGAGTGAATATGCAAATTTGTAAAACATGAAATAACAACCATTACTTGATCCAAATGAAAACATGAAGGTTTAAAGTCCAATAACACATCAAGCATCTTCCATTGTTCACAATTTCACATTACAACATCGGTGTACTTCTAAGTTACACCACGAGAGTACAAGAGTAAAATCAATGACTACGCAACTTCTCTAACTTTTATTCCACTAGCACCAACACCACCACCACCACCACCACCTCCATGAACGTAGAACATAGTTTTTATTTATTTAAAAAAAAGAAGAAGAAAAGTTTGGGGAAAACACTCACCTTTCTTAAAAATCTATATATTTATGCCTAGATGAGCTAAATAGTTTGTGATGCACCCTAGGTAGATCTGACCAGCTTTCCTTTGAAAAATTCGGCTAGAGAACTAGAAACTGCAAAGGCAAAAGGAGTGTCGAGATCGAGTTGAAATTGAGATATGGTACTTGAGATTGGGTTGAATCGAGACTTTGTGAAATACTAGATCTTGAACCATTTAACCGATATCTTGAGTTGACCGAGATCTTGTATTTTTTGGGACCATTGTGTTTCGCATGAGATCTAGTCTTGAGGTCTCAGAAAAAGAGATCTTGGTGAGATCTCGTGAGACCTCGAACTATGGTTCTATGATCCGTCTTAGTTCCCACTTCCCATTTGGAAAGAAGAATTAGAAACATGGCAAGATATAAGCAATTTAGGGCCTTAACAAAACCAGTTTGCAAAAAGTATGATCAGGATGGTTTAGAATGGAAGTTGTATGGTGGTTAACATCTGCTGCAAGTTTCAGTATATTCCAATGGTTGGAGTAATAGAAACTTAATACATTCGTCCCCCCCCCCCCCCCCAAAAAAAAAAAAAAAAAAAAAAAACTTAATCTGGAAATAGAGCCTTTTGTGCTGTAGCACAAACTGACTATCTGATGGCTCTAGAACTTGGGCTGAAGGGAGCCCCAATTGAGGGGATGCTATGCTACATTTTTGAAGTTGATGTGATGGCTGGATCTCCAACTGTGATGATGGACTGCAAATAGAAAGCTTGTGCTAATGGTAGAATAATGTGATGGATTGATGGAATGATGGATAGATAATGAGATAGTGAGGTGGAAAGGAAGTCTAATAAACCGAGCAGGGATTGTAAGATGGAAGGAGATTATGGAGGTCATCTTCCGTCCAAAATTAACAATCACTCACTAGTTTGAATGGGGCAGCAGCAATTGAATATGGCATAGAAGCTGCTCTCAATTTCAATGGTTCTTCAAGTTCAACAGCAGCAAGAAGTAATACGATTGCCCTGGGGTTGCCTGTTCACCATTAACATGTTCTAATTTTCAGGGGGAAGCAGCAACAATTGGTATACATAGATAAGTTTCTCTACAAGATTCCTCAACCGTTCGTGTTTAGCTCTGAAAACAAGGTCTTAGCTCTTCTCACCACTCATGAAATAGACAAGAGAATCAACTCCATGGGTTGGCCAGCCAAACAATTGAGATATTGGCCAAGATCTGGTATTTTTTCTTGGGTAAACTTGAGGGTCCATCTCGGTGGGTTTTTAGGGCTCAGCTTGGGCTGGAATTGGGTATTCAGCCTATTTTACGCCTTCTAATACAATGGTGGTCTTAGATATGTGAGAAAGCAAGTTTATATAAGCATTCCAACCTGACCCTAACCAAGGTTCAAAATTTCAGTTTCAAGGCTGGTTTCGACCAGCCTCGAAGACGAGTTGGGGTCAAAATCTCGACTAACTCGGTGGAATTTTTTTTCTAGGACATCTCGATAGGTGGTTCCGGCCCTTTTTTGTTGGGTTTTTACCTGAGTTTTTGCATGCATCCAATTTAAATCATAAATAAGACTATGGAAGAGGTATTTTGCATAAAAAACCAATGAGAAGTACTCGTTCATATCCTACTAGTTGAGAGATGTGTGCTTGTTTCGACAAAAACAAAGAGTTGTCAATTGTAACAAAAGTTCCTTAATTAAAAAACATAAACATCATCATCATAAACCTCACCAATAAATGCATACATATTTGTACTAATATTTCACTATTTTTAAATATCATATAGAAAATAATTGGCTTTTTTTTTTTTTTTTTAATTTTTTCATCTTTGAAATAATTACAACAAATATTTAATAATTTTTGAATAAGATAAATAATTAAGCACAAAAAAATAACTTTGACACCATCACAACATAGAATCAAGTAATGGTGTCTTACACATGGAAAAATATATCGCCGATTTTCGGTAGTTTCGTTGAAGGGCGATACGAAAAGAGGATCGAAATCGAACTTCCTAGATGTCGCCGGAAATCACTGGAAAATCACCGATTTTCCGGCGAAACCAGCGAAAATGGACGAAATCTCGCTAGATCTTTGTCTTTAACTTCAAAATATTTGAGTTGGATGCTTGGATCAGATGTTTAGTTGAAGGAGAAGAAGAAGAAGAAAGAAAGAGAAAGAAATAGAAGAGAACCAGTATGATTTCGGGCAGAGAACCAGTATTTACTCTATCTTTAACATCAAGATTAGCGATCGCTGAAATCGGGCGAACTTTGGCTTTGAGAACGAACAAGAATCGTGGGAAGACGAGAGATGTGAGGCCTTCAGCTTGGGGTTTCGCCTGGAATTTCAAGAACAGGGTTCGTTGGAGAAGCTGTGGAAGATTGCTTTTCAATGGAGATTTCATGCCCAAACCAACAAGAGTCGAAGAGCTGTAGCATTTCTTCAGCTTCCAATGATGGTGGCTGTGAGAACATACCCATTTCCAGATCGAGATGGAGAAGAGAAGATATGAGAATGTCTATGGCTGAAGCAGAACACTTTGGAAGTCTGCAACCCTGCAAGTCTAGTTCTTTCATATTTCAGGTCTTCATTGTGGCAAACTTTAGAGCTTGATTCAGGCGAATTTTTGGCTAGATTTCGCCGGTTCGCTTAGTTCGCCAGGTAGCGAACCGGCGAAATCTCACACCTTGGTCTTACATATAGTAGATTCAATTTCATATATCATGTAGAAATCCTTTTTTTTTATTTTTTAAATACATTATGTGGAGATTAGTTTTTGGGGGAAAAAAAAAACATTAGCACTCCATAAAAAAAAAAAGGAAAAAAAAGGGTTTAGCAACATAAATTCTTAGATCATGCTCCTAACTAAACATATATTGATTTGACAAAGAAACAAACATTTTTGGATGCTCAACTATCAAGAAATCAAAATTTTGGGATGAATTCACATACCTAACTTCTAGGTGTTTAGTCCCGAATAGTCCAACAAAGTGTATGTTTGTTGACAAAGGAGTAAATAAGTGTAGCAATATGAGTGAGACTTAGGGCTTTGAAACAAAAAAGTTGTATCTTTGGTCGAAATTTGTGGAAATGGAGGGGTAGTACTATGACGAGATTTGCGGAATATGCAAATCTCGTTAAAACTAGGTAATTCAAAGAAAGAAGATGGGCCGAAATGGTCCGTAATGGTTGTAAAAGTCGAGACGGTCGAGATTTGGGCGAAATCTTGATCGAGATGGACTGGAACGAGAGCATAAAGTTTTGCCCCTTTGGTTTCATCTCGGTTTGCCCAAAAAACCAAAAATTTTGACAGAAATTTCGATCACTTCAGTCAAAACTTGAACTATGGGTGAAATAGGTGAGTTGAGATGACTCGACGAGATCTGGTATTTAATGGAGCTGGTTGGACCAAAATCTTGGCCAAGTTTCTACATTTCAGTTCAAGTCTTGTCTTGAGGTCTCATGGCAAGATCTTGTGAGACCTTGAACCATGATATTCAACTCAAAGCAAAGCTTCAAGTAATCAGTTCCTTGAAATTGGGGGCTGTGAACAGCCAATTACATTTTATAGAGCAAAGGTTTGCTTATCACAACTGTTAAATTAAACATAAATTTGGAGTTACTGTTCACGTGAACAGTGTTTTTACTGTTCACGTGAACAGTAAAAACAGCTTTTACTGTTCACGTGAACAGTATTTTGCTGTTGTTTTGATTATATTTTTTTATTTCTAATGTGGGAATCTTGCTACATAAGTTTTGGGAGTTTTTTTAGAAAGCATAGTTTCTATTTTGGTGGTAATTTCTATTTTCTGAACTTTCTATTTTAGGAGTTAGGAAGTTACTAAAGCTGTAATATTTTATTTCCTTCATTTAGAGGACAATTACTTGTCTCTCAAGTTGTATTAGATTCATTAGAAGCTATAAATAAAAGTGCTCTGTGATTCTAGACTCTTTAGCTAAGAATCACAGGTCTTTTCTACTAGTTCTTCATTTCTCTTTTCTTCTTCTTCTTCTCTCTTTTCTTTGTTCAAGTTCAACTGCTATTTTGATTGTTTAAAGCTTGTTTTCTAACAACAACTAAAGACCCTAATCACTAAAATTGGAGGTAGACCGACAAAGATGACAAGTGTAGAAGATTTGTAGAGTTTGAGCTTGGAGACATCGTCATGGTGAGAGTGATTCTAGAAAAACACCAACCTGGTGTTGGTATTTGGTAAAAGCTCTAGTCTGAGAAAGGTGGGCCCTTTCATGGTTTTCAACCATATGGCCATATTGCCTTGTGTTTGAGCTGTTCTCTGATGTTGGAATCAGCAATCTTTTCAATGTGGCTGATTTTCATCTTTATGCACGGCATCACTTTGATGAAGTAGATTTTGAATAGACATTGATGCTGCTTCAACTATTGTACAAAATTTCATTGAGATTTTGAAAATATTGTCAAACTTGTGACGAAGTTTCGTAAATCTTTTCCTGATCTCATCAAAACGAAATATACCTTCCAAATGAAGAATACCCCATGCTGGTGAAATTTCAATGTTTCAGCAAATTCAGGTGGGCATTGGCATCATTGCATGCCTACTCTTTTGGTGTGAAGAGTAATCCATCTTCAGCACCCTGCCACCCTCAGAGCATGATGCGCCGTCCATCTATTTGGTTAGTTCATTGGGATAGGGGAGCATATGTGATCTTCATCCAATCTGAGTTCTGAGTACAGCTCCCACTCGCAGTCACAGGGATATATGGGATCGTCTGTTCTCCTACCCAAGCCACCAGCCATGCATGCTTCCAGCAGCACTATATGATGAATATGATAGTGGATCAATGGGTGGTACATCACCCTCTTCAAATATAGCGGGCCAGAGGCTCCATTTGTAGTTTATGTGTGAAAATGCATTTAGACTCAACAGCATACTAGCAAGCATGGGGTGTGAATCCAAGATCATTGTGGGTCAATTTTTCTGTGTGCAATATAACCATGCGAAAGTGTTTATATGGCTTAAAATAAGGTACTCATGAATCATGATGTATCAAACCTGAAAATGCTGAAAACCTTCCAAAATCTTGCAGTTCCATTCCAAAATTTGGCATTTTAATTGTCTTGGTGGGACCAAAATACTGAAACGAAATGAAACTTAAAAACTTGTCTGCAACTAAAGCCCTCCATCACAGAAGATGACATGCACAAGACGACTTGAAGCAGTCCTGTCTACCATGCTTTTCTTGTCACATGAAAGGGTAAGACCAGTGATGTAAGCACAGGCCCTGGTTTGGGCCCCAAGGCCCAACCAAAACTGCACAGTTAGGGCTGGCCAAACCCCTGAAGGGGCAGTTTGGTCGTTTTCCAGTCTTAATTAGTTGATTGTTTTATTTTCACATTCTTTTTTTTTTTTTTTCCAATTTTCTGAGTCTCCAATCCTACTTTGAAGTTCCTGTTTGAGTTAGTTAACTGAGTTGTAGTGCCATAGGGAATCTATTTTAAATAAATATTCCTTATGGATAGTTAGGTCTTTTATTAGAATTAGATTAGATTATTCAAATTATGTGCCTGTTATTTAACTAAGTGTAAGGGAGATCCTAGTCTCTAGAGGAAACCCTAGTTGAGTCTATTTATATTTCCTAGTTAGAGTCTAACCTTCTCTTTCTTTATGTAAGGCTCTAATTAAGCCATTCCCTTCATTGTAAAAGTTAGACTGAATTGATAACGATTGAAGACTCTTGTGGGGAAACAAGTCATGGCTTTCTTGGGAGGGGCACGGCGGGATTCAAGCGTTTTTTCTTCAATTTCAGCAGCCTTCTTCCATTTACAGCAGCCTCTCAAGTAAGTACAAGACCCCCAGCCCCCTTCCCTTTCTTCTACCTCCATTGCAGCCCTTCCCCCTCTTCCCTTTCTTGCGCTGGCCCTAGGAACCCATCCCTTCCTTTGTAGCCCCTAAAAAGTACTGCCTTACCCATTGCAGACCCTTAGATCCCCTTCCCCACCCCCTGCGATATGTCTAGACCCCCCCCCCTCCCCCTCCCCCCCCGCCATCCCCAACCCCTGCAGAACCCCCTTGCCCCCTTCTTTTCTTCTCTCCCTCTTTTTGACTTGTGGCAAGTCTGAAACAGAAAAAGAAGAGAAGGGGAAAAAAAGAAAGAAAAGAGAAGAAGAAAAGAGAAGAAGAAAAAAGAAAAGAAAGAAAAGAAAAGAAAGAAAAGAAAAGAAAGAATAGAAAACACAGATTTGAGAAAGATTGCCGAAGATCCAAGAAGCGTCTTCCAAGATCTCCAAGAACCCACCCGTATGAATCCAAATTATCTCATTCTTCTTCCCCGTCGACCTTAGGATAAATCTGAGTCTCACAAAATCATCTCTTGGGAATTTGTTAAAACCTAACTTTTCCCTACCATCCCATTTAGTTTTGTTAAACCAAATCTTACCCAAACCCCACCCCTTTAGGTCCCAATTTATCTCCTTGTCCATCCTTATAAACCATAACTATCCCACCATATTTAACAAAATTATCCATCCCATCTTGATTTGATAATTACTTAGCTGGTTATCTAGAGACTTGATTCTGACCAACCCTAAATTCTAGCGAAATATTTCAAGAAACCTATCCCTAGAATTGAGTTACATCACCCAAGAAAGACAACACTTGGATCCATGGAATAAATTTCAATCGAAATATCTGCATTTTTCGAAATCAAACTGAAACTTCAGATATTTCATTTTGGTACAATGTTTTCGACCATTTTCGACTGATTATTCCTTATAAAATCCTCTATCTCGATCGAAACCTGCAAAATATCACAGGTTTCAACCTTTCTGCCCTAGTTTCACAGCCTAGGTTTCGACCTATATTTGCTGATTTCTCAGTATTTGGTTTTCACAAGTTTTAACCTTTCAAGCTTAGGTTTCGACCTATATTTGCTGATTTCTCTATATTTGGTGATTTCTACCCCATTGTCACCCTATTTTCACAACTCCTTTGCCTTCAAACAGCTCTTTTGCTCCTCCTTTGCCTTCAAGCACCTCGTATGCTATGATGGTTATTTGTGGGCCCCAAGCCCAAACTACAAAGGAGCTCTCGTGTTTGCTAGCAATAGAATGTGAAGCATGAGCCATGCCCAACAGTTATAGACTTCCCTTTTTTTCGGTTTTTTGTTTTGTTCATGCCTTGAATAAGCCATCACTTAATCTAATTGGTCACTTTATTTTGTTGACTTGTTGTATATGTAACCATTCCTTCAAACAATTCATGTATGCTATGATTCTATGCCTGTATGCAATACAATTTGTACTTCTCGGAACTAGTCATTTGTTAGTATACTTGAATGATAATTTTTCGATGGTTTTTTTGGTAAAATACTAGTTCCATTTTATATTTATTAGGCTTTCGGTATGAAGGAGTCAAGAAATCAGATGAATAGAGGTCATATAAGGCCCAAATCCTCGGGTTGATTAAGAAGAAGTACCATTTCGGTTGAAACCTGGTCGTTTTTTGGCCTGGTCGAAAATGGCCTGGAAACTGAAACCTTGATCCATGCTTGGATTGATGTATGATCTCAAGAAACTTGACCTAGATTTGTATGAAAGTTACATGTCGTTCACCCAGTCATTGGAGATGAAGGTTTTCAGGAAGGAGAGAGTTGATGTGCATTCCAAGAACTAACCAAGTGGAAGGCCGAGGCATGAGACTAACCTTAGGCTTGCTGCCTAGCAGCACATTAATTGGCTCCAGATGGCCTGTAAATTTTGTTTCACTTAAGTAAGTTTCAGCTGGGTAAGATAATTTTAGTAATTCTGCCCAGCCCGTTTAGAACATTTTGGTCCTCTATTTTATTTCAGTTCTGCAGTTTCTAATTCAAGTTAGTTTGTAATAAGGCAGCCCATGTTAAGGAGTCCATGTAATGGTTCAACTATAAGACGTGGGTCCAACTGCCCAAGTTAGGATTTCTGTTTTGAGTCTGTATTTTATTAGTGCTCTCTCTTTAATGCTATAAAGGCATCCTGTCCCCATTCTCTCTTTCCTTTAATTTCTATTTGATTCCCTTACCCACCATTTGATTCCCTCTCTGTTCTAAAGTGGGAAACCTAAGAACTTATATACCAGCCATCGCATTCATCTCAAATTTGACCACGTAAGTCCCACTCTGCCGCTGGCCTTTGATCCAAGTTACATCAGTTTCTAACTAACCAAACCTTAGAAATCACAGTTTTTCATCTATAATGTTAAATTAAAACCCGAAATCAAGAAACTCCTATATCCTGAAATATAACCATTAGAATTTGTGAGCATCTCCTATGCATAGCACCCTATTTCAGCCCAAACAGAGAACCCCACAGCCCCCAATTGATGTTAAGGATTTACCTTATTTCTCTCCATTTTGCCTTGTGTAACCCCATGAAACTTAATCTATTCACCTTGAAACTGAACCTAAGCATCCCATATGACATTAATGGAACTATTTACCATAGTTGTCAAGGCGTCGCCTAGGCAACGCCTTGGCGTCCTGGCGGCCTTAGAGGGCCTGAGGCGATACTCGCCTCAGTTGGAGCCCATAAGGCGGTCGCCTCGGGCTTGCCTTAGATGCCTTGGACGCCTCAGACCTTGAGGCGACCGCCTTATGGGATTTTAAAAAACCACCATTTTTTATTCCAAATCAAAGACCAAAAATAAATTAGAAATTAGATTCCAATTGGGAATAATCTAATGGCTGAATGCTTATACAAATGTTACATGGAATGCATGGGATCATTTGTAACATTAATTCATTAATGTTTTGCAGCGGCCTCCGGTACTGCATCCTATCCTACTCCAAGTAGTATTTGATTACTGTTGTCTAAAGGTCATTTAACATCTTTCATACTCGAACCTGCTATCTGGTTACTGCATCCTATTCCTACTCCAAGTAGTATGATACTTGGAATTTATTTAGGACCTACTATGTGTGGTTTGTAGTATGTTGGATGACTTGAGGTAGGCTAAATGGCTAATATTAGTTTTTTTTATTATATATAAGATATGTTTATAATGAATTAGTGTATGAGATGCACATTAAAAAGTAAAAATTTCACTTAAAAAGCCTCGACCGCCTCAAAAGCGCCTCGGAGGGTGCCTCGTCGACTCATCGCCCCAACTAGCTAAAACCGCCTCGCATCGCCTCATCGCCGTGACAACTATGCTATTTAATAAGATCATCTTCAGCATTAGTTTCAAAGCCATCCATAGACCCCATAACTCAAGAAGTCATTCCATAGGCCCTTAACAAACCTAACAAAACCTAATCCTTCTGCCCTAGAACTGGTTTCAACCATTTACCTTTGATTGCTTGGCCCTTACACAAATAAGGCTACATCAATTTCCTGCTAATATTCTTAGCCATAACAAAATAGAAACCTTCCTGATCTGAAACTAGAAACTAAGAGATATATGAAGTACCATGCTTTATATATATATATGTATGTATATGCCAGTTTTTTACGCAACTGGTGGCATGATTTGGGGGAGGTGTGCATAGAGTCACATGGGACAGTGAAACCACACCCACATGGCCAATTTTTTGCGCGACTGGTGGCGTGTGTGAATATTTACAAAAAAATAATTATAAGAAGATTAAGGATGTACAAATGATAATCTATATGCATGCTATGTAGGAGCTATAGAGGGGCCTAGGAGATGGTAGAGGCACGATTGTAGGCATGCCATCTCAAATCCTTTCTCTATGAAATTAAGAGAAAATAAAAGGAAAAACAGGCCTTTGATCTTACATCCTTACCTTGCTTGGGTTTCCTTTCGGGTTCCCGAAAAGATTAAAGAAGACTTAAGAAGTTATAAGAGAAAAACTTACCATGAAAGGACTATCTTTATTAAACAAGGGAGATATTACAAGAAAGTATACTACAAGAGGAGAGCACCATGCGTGAATTCTTTCAAAGGTTTCTTCCAAAAAGTAAAGTGCCCAACTCACACTAGTTACCTCTATTTATATGCAAATTCTATACATAGTACCCTATAACACTTGTCAAAATTACAAACAAAGCTAAACACTTATCATTTTACTACTAACAAAGGACTAGAAAGGACACCTTTAATTTTTTAGGGAACTATATTGCCCTTAGTCCTTTACTAGTATTTAAATATTTGTCCTTGAGGTGTCACATCAATTATTTGAGGAGATGAATCCACGTGGTACCATCTATGCATGCAGTTGTGGAGATCGTATAATCTGCCGAGGACCGTAGATTTAGAATTTTTTCAAGAACCACCCCGTGGCATTCCACGTAGTATAAAACTACTGTTTTCCACATTGGTTTGGTTTAGAGAATTAACCCATATTTTATAGGTAGGGTTTTTGCCTGACATGCTTTTTATTCTTAGCATGTTCAAGTGAGAGAAACATTATATTTTATAACCCCATGTTCTAGGTTAGCCGAGTTTTATACTAGCCTGGCCTAATGTTCTCAATATTTTACATGCTTGGTACTACTAGCATGTATTTTGTTGTAGCCCGGATCAAGGGTTAAGGACAATTATGTTGTTTTACATGGTTGTTTTATGAACCATGTGGTCTTTTATGGATTAGGCCAAAGTCCTTGTGGTTTTGTTAAGGTCCACAAAAACCATCCCTAAGTTTAACGCCATTTGGGTGTGAAACGGATGGTAAGAGAATCACCTTATGATGGGAATCTACATATCAAGGAAATTTTCTTTCCCTTTCTTTCTTCTAATCACCTCGAATTCAGCATCTTCTGGAGGTGGCATGATATGTGGTTGTGATATGTTTATGGGTTTATGGGCCCACCATTGCTTCCATGTGATTGTAACATGTTACAGATTTTCCTTATGATACCTTCTTTGAAAATTTGAAGGAACTGTGATGGTTCTGGAGTTGGTTCTGTTCTACAGCTTCCAGATGTATTTTGAAGTCTTTGCTTTATTTTGTCTAGAGCCTCCTCATGTTCTTTGATTTGTTTGTGGAGCTCTAACTTTTCTTGGTGTATCTTAATCATGTGATCTTTGGACTGTTGAAGAGCTCGTTCTTTTTCAGAATTTTATTTGTTGAGATTGTTGATTCTGGTTGGCTCGAAGACGAGTTCTTCAGTATATTCTGCATTCTTCTTCTTTATGTTTTCGCAATGATCGTAGAGCAGTCTGCTTTGAGTCATTGTCGTAAAAGATGGCTCTAATGGCGGTGTTGCCTTGAGTTGCCCTGAGTTTTGGGTCAATGTAGTAATTTGGGCCAAGAATGAGCTTGGCTTGCATGGTGGCTTCTTTGAGAGTGCCGTATCCTTTATATCTTGGGGTTGGGTAGTCTTGTATTGCTTGGATGACATCTTCCCAATCAAGGAATATGCCTTTTGTATTGCCTTCAAAGACTACATAAAATTTGGATTTTCCTCTCTTTGTTCTGGCTTGATTAAACTGTAATGCTACTGCATTTAGAGCATTCGCTACAGTTGGTTGGAGTTTTTTGTTTCCAATGCTAATATTGATGGATTGCCAGAGATTATCTAGGGCAATTTTTTCATCATCATTGGTTCTATATTCATTGTGATTGGCAAACTTCATGTTGGTATTCTTAAAATAAATATGAGGACCAATTTTGATTGTCTCAGGTGGTGATTGTGATCTTGGAGATCCTGCAAATACACTTATGTTTTGATTATAAGTCCCAGTGATGGGAGAGTGTGATGATGAGGCATTATAATTGTCTGTAATGCTGGAGGGTAAGATCCTCCTTGGAACAAGCATATTAGTTGTACCCGAAGGTTGTGATTGGTTTGGAGTGAGGGGAGAGGATACAGGTGGGGACTCTGACTGATGATCCTGAGAAATGGATGGCCATCTCCCAAGAAAGGTTCTTATGAATTCGTCTTCCTGCATTATTAAGCAACATAGTTAGTTAGCTCACTTTGTATATATAGGAGTCTTTTTAGATAATATTTTCATTTATTGTATCATATATCATATCTTGGTTATTAATTCTGTTGAGTTCTTCTGGAATGGGATGTATGGATTCATTATAAGCTATTCCAGTAATTCTTCTTCTCATAAATTTAATTCAGCTTCTTTTTCTTTTATTTTATTTTCTAATTTATGTATCTTTCTTAGATCTCTTAATCTGTCTTGTGCATTCATCTTGGGTCTTATAATATTTGATTTGTCCTTGATAATAAATCAGCTGTTTTATTGTCATTGCCTTTTATGTGTTCAATTTTGATTTGATATCCTTTATTATAAAAATGTGTTTTAAGTATGATCCATCTTCTATGCTGGATTTTTCTTTCATTATAATTTTATATGCTTTTACTATAGCCTCACAATCAGTTCTTATTGTAAATGGTTTGTTTGTAAGAAATATTTCCATTAATTCTAATCCTTTGATAAGGGCTTCCACTTCATATTCTATGGATGCTAGGATTTTGACAAATTTTTTTTTCTGAATTATATCTACATATATGTTCTGTAGTTTTTGAGTTATATTCAGATGGTTTTATTTTGAGGACGGCTCCCCATCCTTCTTCACATCCATCAGTTTTCTAAAATTCTATAATCCTTGTCAGTGGGAAATCTTAATGGTGGTATGTTTTAAATAATTCTTTAATTTTTTGAATAAGTCTTATATCTAGGTTATGCCATCTATGTTCTCCATTAGGGGAAGTCTTCTTGTATAAAGGTCCTAATATTTTTTCTAGATTAGGAATAAAAAGGTCTAGCTTGATTTGCTAATCTTAAAAATGACCTTATTTGGATAACACTTGATAATTTATCTGAGAATTCTTGAATTTTTGTAGTAATATAAGGTTGTAATTTTATTGTCCCTTCTCCTAATACCATTCCTAAGAATTTTATGTATGTTTTTATTGTTTTCATTTATTTTTGAAAATAACTATCCCATGATTCATAAATTCTGAAAATATAATTTGTAGATGGCTAATATATTCCTGGGGTGTTTTACTATAACTAATATGTCATCAATGTTGACTATACCAAAATATATATGTTTAAGGAATATTTCATCCATGCGTTTTTGGAAAACAGAAGGAACATTTTTAAGTCCAAATGGCATTCTAACCATTTGTAATGTCCTTCGGTTGTGGCGAATGCAATTCATTCAATAGAGCCTGGATGCATTTTAATTTGGTGAAATCCAGATTTGCAGTCAAATTTACTAAATATTTTATAGTCCTGGATGTAGCTAAGGAGATAATCTCTAGCTGAAATTTTATAAGCATCTTCATATGTATTGTCATTTAGTCTCTTATAATTTATGACCATTCTAGTTTTTCCTCTAATTTGTTCGGAATGCATGTTAACTGTAAATGCAGCACTAGAATTTCTAGAGTTTGATTTTCTTATTAATTTATATTTTATAAGTTTTGCCATATGCATCTTAAATTCATCACTATCCTTGGCGTATATTTGGCTTGGCCTTGTATCAATTATATGTTCAAGATTTATTATTTCTAATTTACACAAAGGTTTATCTATTTCCTAACGGATTTTCATTACTTATTATATCTATTTTTTCTAAATTTCTTATGACTTACTGAATATCTTTATTATTTTCTATGTTATAATATAATGTTTCCCCTGTTATGATATTCTTAAAATCTTGTGGGTTATTTGACAGAAGTCTTCTGGGTATGTTTCTTGTTGGTATTTTAGAGAGGTTTCCAGGGAAGTTTCTAAGAGTTGTGAATGGGGTAACCCGCACTGGTTCCTTGTACCAGAACAAGTTTGTTGTTGGGGCAGGTTGTTAGAATTTTTAGAATTTGTTGTTGGATTTATTTTCACTATACATCCTATATATATATATATATATATATATATATCAATTTCCTACTAATATTCTCAGCCATAACAAAAAAGAAACCTCCCTGATCTGAAACTAGAAACTAGGAGATATATGAAGTACCAGGCTTCATAATTCAACCATGTGCAATACTAAAATAAAACTAAGTTGATTCTTAGCCTCTAATGGGTGTTCGCATGATCTGGTCTTGGGCCTCACACGATCTTGTAATATCATTTACACGTAGGCGAAATAAGGGTTGTGATACTGTTCACGTCAATAGTGTTTCGGCCCTTCTAGAAGACTTATTGGGCTGATTCGACCTGGTTCAGGTGGTCCAGTTGAAGCTGGTTTAGTTCTGTCTAGGTTCTACATTTAGTACTGAACTTTGAAATAGCCCTATCGCTCCATCATTCCCTTCTTACTCTGCCTTCAGGTTGAATTAGTGTATAAACAGAGCCACATCAAGAGATAAGAACTAGGGTTTCTTAGAGTTTTCTCAATGCCATAGCTGTCATGGCATTTAGGTGAGTAAGTTGCTGATAGAGTCCTAGGATGACACCATGTGGTGGAGAGAGAGTGTGTTTAGGTTAGGTGAGGGGTAATAAAAAGGGGAGGATTGAGAGGAGAAGGTATCGATTTTTATGCGTGTGATTTTGAGGCAGCCTATGGCTGAGGTGCAGCATTGAATGCTGTGGGGGTTACTGGCATACCATTAAGCTAGATTATCTTGTTAACTCAGTTGTTTGATATTAATTTTGAAATTGAATTCGAGGGTTCTTATTGAATTGGCATAAGAGTGGTTCGATCCCAAGGAAGCGATGGTATTGTCACTGTTTTCAGGTGAAGCGGATGTGCAGAGATGGCTTCTTGAGATTTTCTTCTTGTGTTGGGAACATCAGATCGTGGATGAGTATCGCTGGGAGTATCTCTCCAACATTTGGATGGAAAAGCCTTGGAGTAGGTTAATCAGGACTGGTCAGAGTTTACCTGGGCGAGTATCAAAAAAGTGTTGAAAACCGATTTTGATGATGGAAATCTGCTTGACAATAAGGAGAAGGCTGGTGACTGTGAACCTGGAAATTAAGTCTGTAAAGTCGGTTGGAGAAGTGTTCAGGGGTGGCTGAATTAGAGAGGAGACGAAGCGAGGAGCAGTGTGTTATCAAGGAAGAAGGGAAGATTGATGGGATCAAGGAGGATGCCCTTCAGTTATTGGGCGAACTCAAAGATTTTCAATGCCATTGGTGTTGAGTGAATGGAGAACTGAAGTCAACGCAGTTGAAGATCAAGGTTCTGTTTGTCTTCAAGGGAGGAAGTTTCACCGAAACGGAGGAGGAAAAAGGTGGGCGGCGTGAGCTCCGGTGAAACCACCTTGGGCAATGACGATAGATATGGGGGAGGACTCGTTGACATCTTTGGAGCAGAAACGGCATGATCTCTGGCGTCTCTGTGCCCTCGACCAAGAAAGAAGAAGTGTCTTGCGATCGAGAACATTAGGGTTCTTGTAGTGTGTCTTGTTGGAGAAGAAACGGTCCAAGCATGGACCTGGAATGAACCGGTGCCTCAAATGAGGGTCCTGTTTATTAAACTCCTGGGTTGGGTGTGGTATTTGGCCCAGGGTTTGATAATAAAGAAATGGACCTTAAGGAGGCAAACTAAAGCCCACTCATTAGGGACCCACAATTGGATTTTAAAGGGTGAGCCTAGGCCCAGCCCATCAGTTGCTTTAGGGCCAAACAAACAAGGGTCCAAAAACCAAATGGCCCATTTGCTAAACATAAAAAACTGGGATATTTTAGGAAATATCCTTTTCAGCCTTCCTCTTCCTTCCCCATCTTGTTGACTAGAAACCAGAAAGGGCCGACAGCGGTTATGGAGGAGCTCGCACCACTTCCAGCGGCGGCGGGGTGGTTTTTCGTTGTCAAAAAAGTCATCGGAGGGTGGTTTTGCGATGACTTCACCGAGGTTCTGCTAACCAGGAAGCCATAAGATCCTTTTTTGGACTCTGTGGTCCTCCATTGTTGACGGATCGAGATTGAGGTTAGGACAGAAATGCAATTTTCAGTTTATGTATTCATCAACCTTCAATGATCAGGCCTGCTGGTCTATATTCCCTTCTTGGTTTTGAGGAGCTTCAAGCTGCTGATGGTGAAGGCTCAAGTAGTGACAATTGTATGACTTCTGAAGAGCCCCATGTTGTTATTAGGGGGAAGGATTACTATGACACTCATAACAAAGACATCACTCAAAGCAAGAAGGGTGAATTTTTTAAGGTTTCCCCAGGTGCAATTACTGATGTGATTGAGAAAGGGGATGAATTGGGAATAAATGATGCACGCCAAACGATTCTGAGATGGGAAGAGGGAAAAGCTTGCCTAACCCAGAGAACAGATTCAAAAAAATTCTTGAATCTTAGTGGATTGACGTGCGATGGATTTGAGATAGTTTGTATAAGGGACCATGTGTTGACACACTAGTGGAGAAGGTTGTTGGCTGGATTTTAAGTCATCATTTGCATTATTTTGAAGTTCATCAAGAAGGTGGGAAGCTTGTTTTATCCTGTGGGAGTATCCACTACTCGAAAGGTATAATGGGTTCTCAGAGCAGGTCAAAAGGCACCCATATAACTTTCTTGACTGGAGGCTAGCTGCATTTAGATCGTATTTCAATTGCTGGCCCCAGATTGGCGACAACTTGTATGAAGAAGGCTGGGAAAAATTAACAGCCATAGGAGAGAACCATCCCACACTTGCAGCTGCAAATACCAGTTTGATCTTTGTTATCTGTTCTTGCACATTATCTTTGTAATTCAATGTCAGTATTTCTGGTATTCGATCATTGGGTTTCTGATGTTTATAGGTCAGCCTTTGAATTTGGGACCTGCATCTTGCTGACTTGCAGTTTCTCCCAATCAACAAAGATCTGGGTGAAGATACAACGGATGTAAAGTTTACTCAGTGGGACAAGCAAGGCAGTTTGTTTTGGTCAGACACTGAACTAACATGGTTGTGCAGCAAACATGTGAAGACCAAGATTCAAATTTTTCTTCACCTTGAGGACAAGGTGAATTTTGCTGGGCTGGTAGTGATAGAGCCCTAGGATGACACCATGTGGTGGACAAAGAGAGAGAGAGAGAGTGTTAAGGTTAGGTGAGAAGTAATAAATAGGGGAGGATTTAGAGGAGAAGGTATCGATTGTGGGGCAGCCTATGGTTGAGTGGCAGCATTGAATGCTGTGGGGGTTACTGGCACCATTAAGTCAGATTATCTTGTTAATGCAGTTGTTTTGGTATTAATTTTGATATTGAATTAGAGGGTTCTCATCAGTTGCCCAAGGAAGGGAAAAATCAATGCAACAGCAAACAAGGTGGCATCACGAGTCACGACAACTAGGCACCACAAAAGTGCATGGACACCTAGCTGACACCTTGACAACAATGCTGGGTGCTAACCAGGTAATGATTGCTCTGTATGTTTTCATGTTGATTTCGGCTGGAAACCATTGCTGTGGTTACAATATAAGATAGGGGGAGTGTGAAGGGGATGAAGGATGGGTATTCTCAAGGTGTTCACATATCACAACTTAGTGTCTTAGAGCACTCTGTACCACATATAGGAGTCTATGAAGAAAAAACTATTTTAGGTTGCTGGAAAGTATTAAAGTGTGTAATATTCTAAGAGTTTCCTGATGCAATGATGCATCTCCCAGGTTTGAAATATTGGCAAAATTACGGAAGTTTTGCAAAATTTTTAAGGTCCCAAGTCAAAATAGAAGGAAAATTAAGGGATCAACAAAGTTTCGATTGATATTTCAGCATTTTGACAAAACTGTGACCTCTCATTTCAGCAGTGGGAGGTTTGGGGCTTTACTGAAGACGTTTTGAGACACTGTTCAAAACATTGACCAAAACTCTTAGTTTCACATGTTTAAACTACAGGAAGGGGAAAAGTCATTTCTATGGATTCTTTTTGGAGAAAGGAAGCATGTTTAGCAGATGGTAATAATTTCTCTAAGAAGAGCATCGAAAGCAAAGCTCATTAAGGACATTCTGCAGTATTGTTGCAAATTTTGCTCCTTGTAGGTGTATCGTTAAGTATTAAAACTTTTCTTCAGGTGTTCATAGATGTTCAATATTTATATGCAGACATCCATGCCACTTTTCGGGGTAAGGCAATGCCAAGCCTTACTTGATGTAGCTAAGCCGGTAAGGTAACAGCCTTGGCCACCTGGACTTTGCCTTGGATGCGGTGGTTTGCCTAGGTGGCTGTGCAGGCGCTGCATCTATTTTATGATATTTTTTGTTAACAGTATAGTTTTTCCCAACCTTTTTTATTTGGTGGATGGGATTATGATGCTTGCAATAAAAAGGATTGTCTCTGATGCACTAGTTGCAGTTTTAGCTAGTAGTGTCATTATGTATTAGTGCTAGTTCTCTGTCTGAATCAATCTGTGATCCTATATGGCACATTATATATCATCAATCTGACTGAATTATTCTTCTTTGTTCAGTTTCTATTTAGCTAGTAGTTTGTTTTGAACAATCTGTTAGTGTTACGGCAAATGTTAACGTTATATTTAAAATGTTGGTTAAATTACTGATAATCTTTATGACATGTTTATACCAGATATGTGAGATCAAGGGAAAGAAAGCTAGGGTGCCTTGGTGCCTGGATCTCCCTTCACTGCCTAGACAATGTTTGATTTATGTGTCGAAGCTCGTAAAACTCTGATGTGTTAAGCCCTACCACAAATTTTCCATCTCGATATGCTACTACTCTAACAGACTCGAATGGCAACATTTTGCTCAGTTGTTACTACGGATGGCTCCTAGATGGAACCAGACTGACTGATGACATTTTAAATCCAATTCATTTACCAGTGGAATCATGACATTCGAACATTCTTCTTCGATCCCAGGATGTAATGAGTTGACATTGAAGTGCCAAACAACTCTATCAATAAGAGCTCTTAGGAGTCATCAGCCTATAGAGTCGCTATAGGGGCCAAAGATGCGTCTGGGATCCCTTTAGAAAGTTCGAGAACACTTGGGATCTTTTCGGGTATCGGATGCAGTTTCTAATTCATGATCAGGCATGCACAGAATGAAAACTTGTGTTTTCATTCTGCAAGAAGTTTTAATAGAAGCACCTCATTTGCTTCTTTTCCATGATAATTTCATTTTCCCAATGTATCCTAACATTTGGTCTTAGATTTCTTCTGATGATCGATTCACTCTCTGGTAAAAGGAATCACCATTAGTCATTCTTTCTGTGCTGCTGGCACCAATTTCACCTTTTCACTCACTGTTTACACGACTCCAAAATCTCAATTTGTTTTCCTCTCTACTGGGTGAGAAGGTGCATCACTATGATCTTGTAAACCTTTTGACATGCAGATCTGTATGCCTTCATAAGTTGCTTTCGTCTCCATTACTAGCATGGAAAGCTGTTCTCCCATTCCTGCAAAAGCCAAAAGAGGAGCTCCCGCATCCTGTGTTATGAGTCTTCCATAAGTGGCTACATAGTTGGTTAGAGCCTGGTCATAGTGCAATGCGCAACCATATGCTGTCGAGGCTTGAACCAGGGACAACCTCTAGGTAGGTTATGTCTTCCAGTCAACATGTGTTCCACTTCAGCTATGTAGGATGACTAATCATACCTCTCACATGTGATGGGGTTGGCTGACCCCTTCTCCTATTGCTTTAGTTAGCTTTTCTCGCTTCTGACCATGCAGTTTTCAAAAGATTTGTAGTCAAAAGGACAAAAATAATTATGGTGGTCAGTAAAAATAACAAAGGGAACTGGATTGCTCTATGCAAAGATTAGATGTAGAATTGAGCACTCAATTTGATTCAGCAAGTCAGACCTGTCAAATAGTGTTTGATGGTACAGATGGTCCTGAATTTTATTGATGAAATCACAATAACGTTGCCCTTAAGAATGCCTTGACACACCCCACCAAAAAAAAAAGAAAAAGAAAAAGAAAGACATAATTATTAAAGCTAAAACCAATAGAACCAAACATTTTTGGCTTCTCAAAAGAACAGGAGAAATGGGAACATACAAAAAAAGCTACCCCATCCATTACAAACAAGGGTTTGATAGGGGAGGAAGTGGCTTAGGTTTGCAAAATGATGAGGTAAGGCCCCAGAAGTTTACAATACACCAATTTATGGAGGACCCAAAACAATGGTTCCAGGAACTAGAAATTATAGATTTAACTTCAAAATTATTAGAATTCCGTTGTTTTGACTAAGCTGAATAACACGAAGGATCATAATGCTTCTTAATACACCAAATAAGGGGATTGTTTGAGTGGACAGTTTTGGGACTTGTGTTTGCCATTGACTTATTATATATCAGTTAGTTGATTAGGCACCAACTATGCTAGAGTATATTTTGGTGCCTAGGGATGTTTTTGTTATATCACATTACTGTACAACTTATAGCTCAAAAGAGCTTACACCTGTTATGATGCTCCATTTTATGCCATTCCATGTCTTCTGATAGTAACAAGATTACTTGTGTGTTTTCCAGCTCGTGCATTTTGTTAACCAAGACTCTTTGGGCTTGGCAAGAGACTTTCTTTCCTTGGGATTTATTCCAGAAGGGGCTGATATTCAGTTAGTTTCAGATGCCTTACGAGCATCCTTCGGTGATGGAAGTAGAGAATCTCAGGATTTTCAGGTTCAAATCTGTCTTTATTACTTGTCTCTCCTGCATTAAACTCTTTATTGATTACTTCCAAACAAGCTTTCTCCAAATCCTAGACTTCCCAGATACGGTTTATGTTGAAGGCGTCGTGTTCCAGATAAACTTAATTTGGTGTGCATGAATCACTGTGAATAAAAGTACTTTTTTAGACACCATAACAAATGAATATTTTGTTTCACTTTTCATAAGCAATGTTTACCATGTTAAATCTTTAAGATTTTTGAAATCTTTAGCTTTGATAAAAATCCTAGCATAAGTAAGTTCACATCTATCTTTGAAAATCTAGTTTTTTTTTTTGAACTGCGTGGTCGATTTTTTTCCTTTTAGTTATTTTATTTTTTTAACTATATTTGTTGGATTGGGGGGAGATTTGCTTATTTATGAATAGTATCTTAAAATTGTAAATTTTGCATAAATAATATTAGGAATAACTAATTGTTTGTCTAGGTTTCTGGCCACCGTCAACAACAATATACAATATTAAGCTTGGGTAAAAACCATAAGTATCGTTTTGAGTTTTATTTGCCTTTTCCCCCTTGATTAAATGGTTCATGCATTGTGCCCATAAAGTGAAAAATAGGTTATTTAGGTGCTGAAACTGGCACCACAATTTGGATGGGAAGGGGGGGGGGGGGGAAGAAAAAGAAAACAGGTTTCGATCAAATTTCAGCCCAACTGTACCGGATCTTGGTTTCTGGCAGGTCAAAACCATGGTTGATACCAAGATCTTTATTCTCAAGTGGGATTAGTTGATGTCCCCATGTACGATCTTGTCCATCTTCACTGGCAGCCAAGGGCTTGTGCTTATCTAAGTGGTGCTGAATTGGCGGCATCAGCTTAAGGGGTGTTTGGCCTTCAAACTGCAGGATGATACCAGCAGGACGGTCCAAGTCCATGATGTCCAAAATGTCCTCAAGACTTAAGTGGCTCAAGTAGAGCAGATAGCTTGTGTCATAATCAGTTGGTGTAGTTTCTGGATGAGTTGTTCATGATCGTCCCGAATCCAGCTTCATGAAAAGAAAAGACTATGACAGAATCTTTGGGGTTGTTTGACAATCTTTCTGTTTTTTTCTTTCCCCTTTTTTAGCTATTACACAATTTTTTTTGTTTCTGTGTGTTTTTCCTGTTTCTGGGTCTTCATGTATGATTACATTATGGAAAAGAAACATTTTCGTAACTTAAAAAAAATGTTTGGGTTGCATTAAATAGAATTGTGTCTAATTTAAGAATTACAAGAAATGTACTGAACACTAATCAAACATAAGTTGTTTTTGGCCTTATTTCAACATTTGAACGCTACAACCTTCAAGCATGTGGATGTCCAAAAGTTGACATTAACATTAACATTAAAGCTTGTTCAAACAACTGTTGATGGATCCTGTGCTTACTTCAATGATTTCTACTACAACAAGAACAACAACAAGACTTGCCCCAACTAAATGGGGTCGGCTTACAGGGTTTGTTGCCTTCCAATTTGCTCTGTTTAAGGCCATACTAGATACAATGCCTAAGCTAGGGAAGAACACGCATACCTAATCAAATGATCTTTAGTCCTCCTTAATCCAGCAAAATAGAGGTCTGATGACAAAGAAGTGGAGGGAATTGAGTGAAAAATACAAGTTTGGAGTGAAAAATGGTGTCGAGTAGGTCGTAACCAATGAAACTACAGAGGTGACCCAAACTGAGATCTGTCAAACTCATAGATTTCAGTGGAACTTGGTATTTTAAGTACTGGGTTTGACTGAAATGGTCAAGACCCACGAACTCAACTGGTTTCAGTTGAAATTTTTACTGCAATGAGTTGAAGCCAGGTACTTAACTTTTACCCACGGGTTTCGTCTGCTTTTTTTTTTTTTATTTGAAGCCAAGGCAAAACTTGAACATTGAGTAAAACTATTAGGAAGAAATTTATCCATGGTTTTGCTACTTTTGTGCCTTGAGTTCGGAGGCAGAGTGGGTCAATAGTTTTGAATCTTCGATTGAATATGTTCTAAAATTCTGTAGCATTAAGTTTGATCATGCTAGGTCAGACTCAGATCCAGAGTGGGTCTGGGATTTTGAAGTAGTGTGTATTTTTTTAATGCAATAATGATCCAAAAAGCGTAAATTTCGAAGATCCATCTAACAATCTATCTGTTTTTACATCAAGCTTTTGAAGTACATCAGTTTCCAGTTGGATTCATATCAAGAACTGAATCTGTTGATGATTCACTCAGATCACCAGGATCCACCTGTTTTATTCCCTAATATGACCAGATAATCATACCCGGTTAGCAGTTAGATACTTAGATCATGCACTGTAGCTGCTTGCTTTCTAGAGGGTGCAACTCTTGCAGCTGGGAACACGTGGTGTTAGCTGACACTGTTATGTCTTAGGAAATATTAATCTTTGGACATCATATCTATATTACCAGAAAAGTGAAACGGCTGACCACCTCTTTCTGCTGCTTTCAGGGCATAATGAACCAATTGTACAATGTTATGTATGAGTTTAACTTCTCTCTCCCCCCTGACTATGCTCTGGTTATACGGGCATTAGGATCACTCGAAGGGACAGCAAAGGCTCTTGATCCTGATTTCAAAGTTGTTGAGAGTGCATACCCTTTTGTTATTGGAAGGCTTCTGGAAGACCCGAGTCCTGATATGCGAAAAATATTAAGAGAGCTTCTAATCCGTAATGATGGCTCCATAAGGTGGAGACGGCTTGAACGCCTGGTGGGATTTCTGGCCTGTTATTTTCTGTATCATTCAATTGTTTATTTCTATTGCATAATATCTAACTGTTTGAAGGGTATAGTCTGTACTGTAGTTCCTCCAATGCCTTTTGACAGCATTACTATGCTCATTTTTTGGTAGTGTATTCTTGAAAGTACCTAACATATATTTTTTTATAAACTTTGGATTATCTGGTACTGGTATTTTGCTGACTTGCTATGAAAGGCTCGACTGCTGTGAACAGAAAAACTTGTACTCTATCTTAATATTTCACTATGTCTAGGTATCTTGGGTGTCTTCTTCGATTGGTATATTTGGCTTCCATTGTTGTTGGGTTTTTGCTTTGATGTTGCAAACTTGCAATTCCTAATCTCTTTTTTCTTTTCCTTAATAAAATTTAAACTAACGTTGGATCATAAGCACCCACCTGGATTCCCTCAAAACTAATGTGAGATATTTTATATTAAAGAGATATGCCAAAATAAGCATGTTATGAACGACCTGAACACTTCACTTTCAGATGGCCTATTCAAAAGGGTAAAACTTGCATACAATTGAAACTTTTGATAGATTTTGGATTCAGGTAACTATTGAAACTACGATAGATTTGTATACAACTAAATTTATTTTATATTATTTTTAATTCTTTTTGTGGTTGGGGAGCATTGAAAAGCTTGCTGTTGAAATTTATGAATTACAAGTCCATGGGGAAAAAATACGTTACAGTTTTATACTAGAACATTGTAGCTGTTTCTGCATAGCATTGCAGCATAGAGTTGGCTCATGTTGTGTAATTGTATCCCCATAGTTTTGCACTGGGTTAAAGGTTCTGTATCAGTTTTGAGTAAGGTGTGATCCCGTTTACATGCATCCAGTTTGGTTGTGAGTGTGGAGTTGCCCATTTTCAACTGGATCTCGTTTAAGCAGTAATTATTGTGCTTTTGTTTGTCCGGGTCACTTCCACAAGGAAATATCAAAGTTATCTCCTGAAGGAAGATCTAGAACGATAGCATTAGCATGAATCTGTGGTTTGTATAGCTGGTGTCCCATCATTTCAGGGGATTACCAGGTGCTGTTGAAAAAGGTAGATATTATGAGGTTATGAAGCAAGCTTTATTTGATGATTCATGGATTAGATGAATTTGAGGATATTGGGGATATCTGGTCACAGAACTGAAGCAATGTACGAATTCTTGCGAAATTTTGCGGTCTTGACCTAGGTGAGATGAAACATGGTCCCAAAAGTAATTTAGTCAGTTGAGACTGAATTTCGATGAGATCTTGATGAAATCTGAGTATTTTGGTGAATTTTAACTGAAATTTGGGAAATTTTGATGAAATTTTGAGAAGTTCTACGGGTTGTATAACATGAATTGCAATTTGTTATTGTTAAATCATAATTAGGATTTGACTACTTCTCACTATTTGTTCTTGCATTTTACTGAAAGTTTCAATTCTTTCTTGTATATACATGTTTAGATTTGTACAAATACATGATCCAGTTTCGTCTACATGCAGCCGGGCATGTATGAATCATGTAGACAAGTCTATTAGGTTTTAGTTAAAAAAAAACATTGCCATTGTGTTTATAGGCTTCAAATTAGGCTGTAAACAAAAAATCAAGACCAAAAACCACGTAAAACCCACTGAAGCACTCAACCGTAAATGGTATTTTGTCGAGATTTTTGGAAAAATCTCGGTATTTCAGTCGTCTCAAAGTTGTTGAGACACCGGCACAAGATAATTTTTTGAATATTGGTTAGAAATGTATCCTCCTACTAGGGGCCAGCTCCAATTATCTTTTAAGTTAAGCTAGAATTTGGAATTGTTGGTGCTAAACTATGATCTGAGGGGTCCATAACACAATGAACTTTGCGTGTGCCTCCGGTTGTGGTATACGAGTACGAGGGTTGTATCTTCAGATGAATTGGTGAACTCAATGGACTGGCTCTAGTAGTTTTTCCCCAAATCTGCAATTGAGAGCTGACTTCGACAATTACAGTGTTAGCATCCTTTTGATTTGCTGATGGATCCACCTTATTATCCAACTATAAGAAAAACATATGCCCGGACGGAAAAAAAAATGTGTTATTCAAGCCCAGCAAGAAATCATTGAGAAATGATAGAAGTCAGTAAACCTCAGATTCGAACAAGATTCCAGGTTATAACTTGTGAGAGGGAAATATTCTTCTCGATCTAATGCCAGCTAGCACTACTGCTACATCGAGAGGTCTTCTAATTGGAGTAGGGTCCTTCTAAAAATTCTTGTTTTAATTATGTTTCTGTTTTCTCGTCTTTGCTATTCTTGTTTCCTATTCCGTGTTAGACTAGTTTTTTAATGCTTCTTGGATTAGTTTTTCTATTCCTACTTGTTTTTGTATTTCTTTTACTACTCAGTATTTTTTTTACTTGGATTCTAAACTATAAATACTTCACTGGGGCTATGAAATAAATTAGCATTCTTGAGTAATTTTTCATAAAGTCTACAACATGGTAATGGGGCTGAGGCTCGAAAATTGATTAGCAAGCTCCTCCAAACTTCTTTCACTTTAGCAGCTACCTCCTGCAGATTGTACAAGTGGTTCCTTCACTTTTTTTCCCCGCAAGTTTGTTGGTTCCTCATCAACTTTTTCAAACCTTCCTTGGAGATTGAACCTCTATCATAAAATAGAAATGCTGCAGTTCCTTTCTAATTAAGAAAACCCTAAACCCTAACTGGAGGCCTTACTTTTGCCTTAGTTTGAGGATGGCAGTAAGGGAACTTGACGGATCAAATTGGTGCCCTCTTTCTTCCATTTTCTATCACCTAAAATATACTAAGAACTCAAATCAGTTCTTCCCAGAACCTGTTATTCCTTTTTACCTGATTTTTTTATAATTTTTTTTATTTTTTCAAATTCTTCTCCTTGGAGACCTACAATTGCAGCAGGGATGAGATGTTGTTAGAACCTAGGTGCTAAATCGATGCTAATCTGTTGCTTGAGTTCTATTAGGAGTTCAAGTCTATTAGGCGTTTTATTTCATATGTTTTTCTATTTCTTGTTACCTAGGTAAGGGTATTTATGTAGTAGTGTTCTTTCCACTTTATTATAAATAAAGGGATTGGGATCACACTAATCATTCAAGCCATTCTACCAACATTATGTTTCTCAAGATGGTATCAGAGCTAAAGTTCTATTTGGGAAGAGGAAAAAAAAAAAAAAAAAAAAGGAAAAGAAAATCTCTTGCTGACGAAGACCTAACTCCACAGCCGCTTCAACTGCTCCAACGTGGAGACCTCTCTTCACCTGCAACTGCTCCAGAAGGCATCGCACAGACATGCATGCTCTAGAAGGCATCGCCTAGTCCTATAGTTGTTCCAGAAGCCATCGTGGAGACCTCTAGGACTATCCAAACAATCCCACACCTATCGTAGAAACCTTCCCCTAACCCTGCTTCCACCATCAACCAAAGAAAAAAAAAGGAGAAAAAAAAAAAAGAAGAAAAAAAAGACCAAAGTCCATTGACCCTGCTTCCCCCTTCTTCATTTAGCCTTTCCTCTGCCCCTTTGTCGAAACAATACTACCTAAACCTAGGGTTGATCCAACCTTACTCCCGTAATGTGAAAGAAAAGCTTCTGGAGATTGAACCAAACCTGAACCATTGAACCATACGATCCATACATGAAGATTTTTGTTTTTTGCCTTATATGCCCCTCTTTTAACCATATGCTCCATCAGCTTCTACTTTTTGCATTCTACCCGCCTGGAAAAAATGACGGCATTTCTTGCCCTATGAACCTTTTAATCCTATAAATCCCTAGATTTGTTTGGGTGGTTTGGCTATTCCATTCTGCGAAGTTTCAGTTGTTTCGAAAGGGTGAAGACTGAAGAATTGTAGGCAGTTTTTTGACATGGGAAACACCGATAATACTGCTGCTCTCATTGGTTTCGAACATTACCCCACTCTTCCTCCTTTTTCGTTAAGATTTGATGGAATCAATTATTTGATCTGATCTTGATCTACATACTTGACTACTGCCAGAAGAGGACTTGTTGGACATATTATGGGCACCACAATCAAACCTACCACCACAGGTGTTTCTCAGGATAAATGAATCTCAAATGATTCCCTTATCATGTTGTTCCTTTTGAATTCCATGCATGCAAATATTGTCCATGGATACCTATTACTTGATCTTGAAACTTAGATCTGAAAGGCTACTACAGAAACATATGGACAGTTGGGGAGTGATGCACAAGTTTATGAGTTACGGAAGAGGCTCCATGAGACTACCCAAATGGAACTGACTGTGGCCCTGTATTATGCTGAGTTGCGATCTCTTTGGCAGGAATTGGATTATTATGGGGATTATTGACCCACTAATCTAGATGATGTGTCTACTTATGAAAAGCATGTTGATAAGATTCGGGTATATGACTTTTTGGCTGGTTTGAATGTGGAGTATGATCAGATCAGGTTACAAGTATTTAGTTGTTCTCCCTTTCCTCACTTGAATAGTCTTATGAGCTTGTTCAGTGAGAGGAAAGTCGTCGATTAGGTATGTTTCATGCTCCTATTATGAAGAAATCAAACCCATAGTCTGTTAGCACCAAATCTAATTCAATTAAGGAGATTGTCAAGTGTGAGCACTATCACAAACCATATCATACCAAGGCCTACTGTTGGAAGCTACATGGGAAGCCTACTGATTTTGAGTTGAAAAGGGCACAACGAAGGAGAAAACCAAAGGCTAATCTTTCGACACTATTTCCCTGACACCCTCTACAGACATTGGTTTTTCATAGAAGTAGCTACTCTGCGACGTATTCTGCAATCTTCTCCTGCGAGTGCATCCTTTACTACGGTTTCCTCCACTACCCATACAAATTCCTACCTTGCTACTTTAGGTAAACCTTGTACAAGCTTCCATTTTTCTTTGCTTTTTGCTCCTTGGATCATTCATACAGGAGCCCACTCATCATATGATAGGTTCATCATCTTTTTTCTTACATTATTCTCCAACTTTCGGGAAAGATAAAGTTTGAATTTCTGATGGCTCTTATTCTTCCATTGCTGGAAAGGGGACCATTTAGCACTCTCTGTTACTTTCTTTATCAAAAGTTTTATATGTTCCTTCTTTCTCTACTAACTTGCTATCTATTAGTAATCTTACACATGACTTAAATTGTAAAGTGACATTTTTTCCATCTTACTGTGTCTTCCAAGATTTGGTATTGGGGAAGGAGATTGGATGTGGTAATTAGATAATGGACTTTATATGCTAGAGCCTATTGGAGGATCTACTTCTGCTCTAGTTGCATCTTCTCATCAAGTCTATTTGGTAATGTTAAACTTTCATCAGTGGCATTATAGGCTAGGTTACCCCCCCTCGAGGAACTCTTAAGAAAGTATTTCTTGATTTAGTTTCCTCTTGTAATAAGGACAAATTTTTTTGTGAAGCCTACATTTTTGCAAAGCATACTCATTTTTCTTATTTACCTTCTTTTTATAATAGAAAATCTATTCCTTTTGTGTTAATTCGTATTGATGTATGGCCCCCCTGCCAACGTGTGTTTATTACTAGTTATATATACATTGTTATTTTTATTGATTGTCACTTGTTCTATGTTGATTTATCTTTAAAAAAAAGAGAGGTTTTTCGCTATTTTTGTGATTTTCATAGTATGACTAAAACTCAGCTCAAAGCCACTGTGAATATCCTTCGTAGTGACAATGAAACATAATATATTAATGGCGAATTTCAAAGATATCTCTCTGACTCTGGCATAATACACCCGACCAATTATGTTGATATGGTTGCCCAAAATGGGGTTGCCGAAAGGAAGAACCGACATCTATTAGAGATAGCTCATTCTATTATAATTGCTATGAATGTCCCTGACCAATACTGGAGTGATGTCATACTTATTGCCTCTTACCATATGAATAGGATGCCTAGTAGGATATTTGGTTTTAATTATCCTAATGAGATTCTACAAGGAGACTCTTCCTTTGTTATCTCCTTAAGGTTTTTGTTTGTGTGTATTAAGCCAATCATAGTCCACCAGGGTATGCTGGCTCCCTACGGCCTACGCTGCATATTTCTGGGGTATTCTACTACTTAGAAGGAGTAGAAATGTTATCACCCTTCTTTTAGGAAATCCATCGTGTTTATGGATGTACTTTTTAATGAGTATTGCCCTAACTACACACCTCTCCTAGAGGATAGGTGTTCTTTCCAACTCTGGAACTTCCTACCACACACAAAGACTCTCACTCTCCACCACAGCACAACTTAAGAGCTCAAGAAGAGTTTGACCAGGGGGAGACTTCGGCTAATATACCGAAGGACTCTAATTCACCCTTTGTTTTCTAAACCATTTGAAAAACCTGGTTAGGGGGAGACCACTTCTATGAGGCACACCAATGAGGTTTTTCAAAACAAGATTGACCAGAACAAGGAGGTGCAAACTTACTAGAGGAAGAATTACAAATGGCCAAAGTAGGTGAACAAAGGTGACATGTTACCACTTCAATCCCTTGCTCTAGAATCAGATTCTATTGTTTTCCTTAAGGTACCTTCTTTTGATCTTCCTATTGCTGTTAGAAAATGAGTTAGATCTTGTACTCAACATCCCATAGCTAAATATGTTTCTTATGACTCTTTGTCTGACTCTTATTGTGCCTTTATATCCTCTCTATCATCTGTTTTTGTTCCTAAAAGTTGGTAGGAAACCTATGCTAATAAGAGATGGAAGGCAACTATGGTAGATGAAATGGAGGCAATGAAGAAAAATGATACTTAGGAGTTGGTTACACTTCTTCTAGGAAAAAATCCGTGGGTTGTAAATGGGTGTTTGTGGTTAAACAGAATATGGATGGATCGGTCAATAGTTCAAAGGCTAGACTAGTTACAAAGGGGTTTACCAAACCTATGAGATTGATTATCAAAAGACTTTTGCCCTTGTTGCAAAATTGAACACTATCAGAGTTCTGTTATCTATGGTTGTGAATAAATACTTGAACTTGCACCAACTAGAAGCAAAGAATGCATTCTTTCATAAGGAGTTGGAAGAGGAAGTCTATATAGAGATCCCACATGGTTTCTCTGGTGACAACACTATAGGGAAAGTTTGTCGGTTGAAGAGGTCAATATATGGGTTGAAACAATCTCCTGGATGTTGGTTTGGGTGCCTCCAGAAGGCAGTAACCTCTATTGGGTACAAGCAGAGCAATGCTGATCATACACTATTTGTCAAGAAGTCAAGTGACAATATCGCATTTCTTACTGCTTATGTGGACGATATTGTCAGCACAAGAAATGATGGTGATGAAACATAAAGGTTGAAGGACTTCCTTAGTAAAGAGTTTGAGATTAAGGATCTAGGGAAGTTACAGTACTTCCTCAGAATTGAGGTGGCTCGATCAAAGAAGGGTATATACTTATTCCATAGGAAATGTGGTTTATAGGTTTATTGTTAGAAGTGGGAATCTTGGGGTGTAAAGCAATTGATACCCCTATTAAGGCAGAGCTAAACTTAAAGAGAAAGAGGGAGAACTAGTGGTTAAAGGAAGATATCAAAGGTTGGTAGGAAAACTTATTGACTAGTCCTATACCATGCCAGAAATCGCTTATGCCGTAGGAATAGTAAGCTAGTTCATGCATGATCTATATTCAACTTATATGAAGGTTATTACCAGAATACTACCCTACTTGAAGGGAACTTCTGGTAAAGGAATACTTTTGTCACCCACTTATAGTCTAAAGGTAGAAGCTTACATTGATGCTGACTAGGCTAGGAATCTTGACAAGAAGTCAACTTCAAGTTACTGTACCTTTGTTGGAGGTAATCTAGTTACTTGGAGGAGTAAGAAATAGAATGTGGTAGCTTTATCCAATACAAAAGTTGAATATAGAGCTATGGTTCGTGGAGTTTGTGAGATACTTTGGTTGAAAGGCGTGGTAGAAGATATTGGAATTCAAGTTGCATATCCTATCATACTGTATTGTAACAACATTTGCTGCCATTAGTATTGCCAATAATCCTATGCAGCCCGATCGAACTAAGCACCTTGAAATTGACAGATTTTTTTTGTCAAAGGAAAGTTGAAACAAGGGCTAATCTGTATGCCTTTTGTGAGATTTGGAGACCAAGTAGTAGATATTTTCAATAAGGGTTTGAAGGAATGAGATTTCCTTCCTATTTTAACCAAGTTGGGCGTAACTAAAATCTATGCCTCAACTTGAGGGGGAGTGTTGGTTGAGTTCTATTAGGAGTTCAAGTTTATATAAGAGTTTTAGTTCGTATGTTTTTCTGTTTCTTGTTTCCCAGGCAAGGGTATTTATGTAGTAGTGTTCTTTCCACTTTATTACAAATAAAGGGCTTGGGATCACATTGATCATTCAATGCATTCTACCAACATCATGCTTTTCAACATTATTTGGTGATGGAATGACCAATAACATGCAAATATTGCCTACGTCCTCGGAGTTCAGGTGAGGGCTCAATTTCACTACGAAATGTAAAGAAGAATACAAATACATGCTTGATACATCAATCGAAGATAGATTTAGCCAGTAGCCCTTGAAGCCCCACATAATTGACCAATTTGAGCCATGAAACTCGTTGGCATCTACCACCACCACGAGGGATGAGAGAGAGATTGAAGAACCCTATCGCAGCACCTCTGCAAACTGTTTTTCCCAAAATGAGACCCGATGAATAGTGTTTGAACCAAATAAAAAAACCCTATTTAAAGCCGTGGTTCAGTCAATAACAGTTGGGCCCGGCTTAAAGAGACTGAACCAAGACTGAATATACAAACCACGGTTCAAACTAATACAAAAGATCATTACAAAATTACCCCTCTCAATTCTCTCCATTAATTTTTAATTTCAACTTTACAATTCTAGTGTAACCAAGTTCCACTACATCATCGCTCATATACCTGCAAAGATGCAAAAGAAAACAACTATACCAAGAGAAAAAACACCATGCACCCATACCCAAACTAGGACACAACAATATGCATGAACACACAACTAAGCTGGTAGACATGAAAACAAATGCAGCAATATATACAGCTCAAGATGCGCAAACATGTACCAAAGCTAGGACAACGACAACGTGCGCAACATGGCATAGTAAAACACTAAAACATGCACAAAGAGCTGGGAAAAATTCGGCAGCATCTCCCCTAAAATGCAACATGTGCAAAACCTAGAAAATGCACAAAATGACAACCATGGTAGAAGATCTCGCTCTCTCTCGAGATCTCGCCACCTTGAAAAAGAGAGATCTCGATCATCTCGGTGAGATCTCGGTCGAGATATACAATTTTTGGTGTCAACTCGGTGGGTTTTAGGGTCCCAATTGGGTTGAAACTTGGTATTTAACTTATTTAAGGCCTTTTGAACACGTTGGTGGCCTTGGATTTGTTAGAAACAACCCTATGTATGATTTCTAAGTCTACCCATAGTGTGAAATCAAAATGTAGTAGGATTAGGGAATGAAATGTTATACAACATGTAATATAGAACCTTTAAGGCATATAAATGAAAAGCAAGTATATCAAATGCATCAACTAACTTAAATGTTATCAAAATTCCATCCATATGAGTATCACAATCTCAATTTTCAAGAATAAAATAATTATACAACCATTAGAAGTTCTATATAAGTCATTAAATCATAAATTCATAAGACAAGTAGAGAATGATTGATCTTCCTTGTTGTAGATGTGCTAAGAGTAGTTGCAAGTGAAAATTCAGCCAAAATCCACAAAAAAGGTAAAAATTGAGAGTTCTAGCGAGATCCAGGGCGAGATATGGCGAGATCTCGAGCGAGATATCCCAACTCTCTGCTCTTGCCCTCCATCTCGTCTCGCCAAGGTGAAAAAACGAGATATCTCGCGAGATCTCGCGGAGATCTCCCACCATGATGACAACTAGACACCACTGTAAACAACAAATAGAAGGAAACAAAGAACACACAATTGCATAATGCATCAAAACATCAAATAGACTTACCCATTCCTAACAAAACAAGACAATGAGAATTTAGAAAGAGGTAAGACTTTAGTACCAAGTCAGTGTAACCTTCTAAGGTAAGTTCATGGGGTAACCTCCTTAACACACGTCTGAAGTCAATAGTGCCTTAATAACCACTTGAGACCAAGTTAGTGCTCCTTGCTAGGATTGGCTGTGAATCTACCCAAAATGCTCACAACATGATAATATCAGGTCTAGTACATATCATAAGTTACATAAGAGAGCCTAACAAAATAGAGAAGGGAAATTTAAACATTTCAACTTTATCATAATTAGTTTTAGGACAATGATCATTGGAAAGTTTAAAATGTGCAGCCAAAGGAATTTTAACCGACTTACCATATTAAACTTTCCAATAACAAATAAGATAATTGACAAATATTAATAGATCCCTCCCCCTCGTCTCTGTGGATCCTAATCCCTAGGATTTTCTTAGCTGGTCAAAGTTCTTTTATATCAAGTTCTAATTTTAATTTCCATTGAATGACATTAATGAAGTTCAAATTGGGACATGCAATCAATGTGTCATCCACATACAACAGCAGATACGAAGGCACATAATCAGAAATGATAAAATAGAGGCAACTGTCAAACTCACTCCTACTAAAAAAACCAATGCTAAACACATGGAAGTAAAATCTTTTATTCCATTGCTTGGGGGCTTGCTTGAGATCATAAAAGGATTTCTTTAACAAGCAAGGCTTAGTTTCATTCCCTATTGCTAAAATGCCTAAAGGGGACTGCAAATAAATCCTTTCTTCTAAATTGCCATGAAGAAAGACAATTTAATATCTAGTTGCCTAAAAACATAATGGAGGGAACAACCAAGGATAGCAACACCCTTATAGTCTTACATTCAACAATAGGTGATAATATCTCATTATAATCAATCCCTTATCTCTAAACAAACCCCTTGTCAACCTCTCTCCTAACTCTATCTCTGGCCAGCTAGTAACTACTCAAATTTGAGACCTCACCATCCACACTATAGTGTCAATAACAAGGGAAGGAACAGGTCCACATCAGACTCATGATTCTCAGCTGCTCACAAAACTTTGGGTTTTTCCACCTTGTCATCATCAAACACACCTTGTTCCCTAAGAGTTTGTAAACCCCTATTACTAACATGACCTAATCTAGCATTCCAACACTAGTGCAAACAGACCCCCTATACAAACAACATGCATCTGAGATATCCTCTAGGTATGTACTCTCATCCAAAACAGACAAGCTTGACTAAACCATACCCCTGAGAAATAAATGTGAACCCCTACTATACCCCTACTATTAGCAAGGACACTCCTCACAATTCTAGTGTCAAACCCAACACTCTCTAGGCTGCTAATAGAGATCAAATATCTCTTAAGACCAGGGATATATGTAACATCATGCAATGAAAACACAAAGTCATCATGAGTAAATAATTTAACAATGCCAATGCCAACCACATCACACATATCATTATTACCCATTAGTACTCTAGCATTTCCAACCGTAGTCAAGCAAGTGAACCAATGCAAATTTGGGCACATATGAAAAGTACAATTAGCATGGCTATCACTATTAGAAACAATAAAAACATCACATATATCTTCATTAACATTAGCTTGACCATTACTCGTAGAAGGGATGTCATTATGTGATGTTTTTTTTCTTCCTATTAGCTTCCTTTTATAAGCATAGCAATTCATCTTTAAGTGACCTTCATTTGTATAAAAGAAATATTTTGAAGGAGTGTGATCAGGCTTATTTTTTGGTTATTATCCTTGTTATCATAACCATTACTGCCCTTATTCTTAGATTTCCCTTTTTCGTTAAAACCTTTACCCTCTACATACAAGTGCTCTCCACTCCCCTTGGTCTTACCCGAGGTCAACAACTCAGATTTTCTATTCTTTAGGGCGCAAACGCAATTAACTAGTAAAGGGTTATATTTTGATAGGCATATTTAATAGAATTTTTTACAACAAGATAATCATGATGTAAGAAATTTAATAAAATGATGGATAGGTCTTGATCATCCAACTTACTCTTCTCTCCAGTGCTAGCCAAGTCTTGAACCAACTTCTTGAATATATCAAGATTCTGATCTAGGCTAACAAAAGGATCCTTCTTAAAACCATTTATTCTTACTTTTAGATAAATTATTTGCCTTGATTCTTTTTTGGTAAACTTGTTTAAGCTTGGTCCACACCTTCAAGGCAGTTTCATCATCCTTACTAAGGCATCTAATCACCCCGTTAGTAATGTCCACGTCATGCACCCAATGACAATCCATAACGTCGGTCCTTAAAGCAGGGTCTATGCTCTCAAAGAAAGCATTAGAGTCATGAATGGCTCTCAACTGTCGCTATTAGCATGTACGGCTCTCACTGTTTCTTCCAAATGGTGAAATCACTGGTACCATCAAATTTTCCTATATCTACCCTTGAGCTCCCAATCGGAGCCCTAAAGTCAGGATACCTATGGTTTTCACCTTTTCCTACAGCCACACTAGGGTTAGGGGTAGTCACACTAGGAGAGTAATCCTCTCCAAACTACTCAAATTCCTCAATGGTCTCCACTTTGGTCTTGTACAAATATCAAATCACGAGGAAAGAAAATTTTGAAATAATAAAGTCTGAATTTAAAACACCAAGTATAGCATAAAGGCAACAATACTAGTAAATTCTGATTTAATAAAGTTTGAATTTAAAACAAGTATTGCATGAAGGCAACAATACAAGTCTGAAATTGTTTAACAAACAATAGTACTAATATAGAAATTAAATATCAGATAATACTAGGCTTATTTAAGACGTTTCACAATAAAAACAATAGTCACAGCAGGTCCCCTACACTAGCTGAACCAGTGTCCACAAGATCAGTGATGAATTCAAGAGAGAAATTGCACAAAATTAACAGATTAATGAAGACAGAATGAATTATGTTAATAATATGCTCAATCCAACATGGGCGAATTAGATTGCAACCACAATTGTTCAAAAAATTAGAAGCAAAAGCAAGAATTGATATACACAGGTATAGTCAATCAATTAGATGACAAGAAGCATCAAATTAATTAACAAAAGAGTATAGAAATGATCTGACAGAACTAGATCCATGCAGTGTTTGTCAGATTCAATAAATAGATTGAACAATTGGATTCAAATCATAGCAAAGAACATGAATCAGATATGTAAAACTCCAACCTGTTAATCAAATGTTACAAATAAACAATTTAATTAACAAGGATTGAAAGGGCCAATCTGGCAGAACCAGATTGGATGCAGTTCATATACAGATTGAAGAGAAAATAGTTGGATCAGAGTAATAACAATATGAGAAATGCCAAGAATTAAATCCTAAAGCCTCAAGACTTAATTGCAGGGTTTATTTGCCAAAACACCCCAAATTCTTCACCAAGAGACCTAACCAAGCTCTGATGCCACTGTTAGAACCTTGGTGCTAAATTGATGCTAATCCGATGATAGAATGACCAATAATCAGCAAGAAATGTGAAGACACAGGGATTTGTTGACGGGGTTCGGAAAATATTGCCTATGTCCCCTAAGCTCAGGTGAGATCTCAATTTTTTCACTATGAAATGTAAAGAAGAATACAAATACCTTTTCAATACATCAATTTGAGATAGATCTAGATACTAGACCTTGAAACCACAAGATAATCGACTGATCTGAGCCATGGAACTTGCCGGATTCTGCTGCCATCGAGAGAGAAGATGAGAGAGAGAGAGAGATCGTAGAACCCTACTGCAGCACCTCTGCGAACTGTTTTCCCAAAAATGAGTCCCGATGAACAGTGTTTGAACCAACCCAAAAAAGTCCTGTTTAAAGCCCCACTTCAGAACTGAATATACAAACCATGGTTCAAACTAATACAAAAGGCCAATTACAAAATTACCCCTCTCTGATATCTTTCTTTCCTTCTGTTTACTTAGCAGTTCACCATTGCAATCTACTTCTTTAGGCCTGTAATCAGTATCTATTCAGCACTTCTTTCTTTTAACTTCTTATTTTCTTTTAACAATTTTTAGGGTTATAACCTGAGCTGAAGCCAGTAGAAAGTTCAGATATTTTAGAAAGCAGTATTTCTCCCCCCCCGGCCCCCCTTTTTCTTCTTTTTCCTTTTGCCCTATTTATTACCCTACAACTGGTTGTAATTTTGCTGTAGTTGGAACCAAGGTTCGATATGTCGACCCGTGTCGCCGTGTCGGACCCTGGCGACACGGCGACTCGGGCGACATGTCGCCAGAAGTCGGTCGACATTTGGCTGTTGATTATGGGAAACAAACACCGGATTTGCTTCTTCTCTTTCTTTCTCATGCTCTGTTCCTGCTTCTTCCAGAATCAGAGCTCGCCATTAATGTCTTCTTCTTACTCCTCTGCGTCTTTGCATTTGCTGCAGGTAAGCAAATAGATTGGTGATCGATATGTGTCGTACCTTGCGTAGAACCAACAAACCTTATGGCATAGTAGGTGTGAGTGATTTGAGAGGATTTAACAAGAAGGGCAAGAATCTGGGTGGCTTCTTGGAGATCGTTTCAAAGGAGCAAAGAGAGAGAGAGAGGGGTTAGTGCTGGAGTTTGTTTTCTTTGCGAATTTTGTGAACGGAACAGTTGTGATTCTTGTGAATAGCCAGAATGGTTGCAGACAGGGGAAGTCGTTGAAATTAAGAGCTAGAGGTGACCGGTCATGGAATCTGATCGCCGTTGCTTGGAGGCGAAGAAGACAAAAAATCTTGAAATGGGTTTTGAGTCTTCGACATAGTGCTTCGTTCAAGCCGATGGATCCAATTCATTTATGTTTTGAAAAATCATCTGCAGGTTAGGGTTTTTATACTGGTTTTTTTCATTTTTTTCTTCGATCCGGAATTGGAGAAGATGTTGCAGCGATCGGTTCCCGCGCCATTCTTGACGAAAACATATCAGTTGGTGGAAGATCCGATCACCGACGACGTGACCTCCTCTAGCTCCTGCAGTCCTGCTCCTCCACCAGCACCGACATCGACGCCAAGCACCGGCAGATTCCGAAGTGCGACAGGTCATCTTCGCCCGATGCATCGAAAAAGTCGACCATCGGCGATATATCGCCGATAAAATGTTAAGTCGGTGTTGCTGGGGGGTATCGTGTCGCCCTTCAGCGACACCTCGATATTTCGCCATGTGTCGGCGATAAATCGCCGACACAAGGAACCATGGTTGGAACCCTATATCTGGTGTCATACAAATGTAAATTAAAAATATGATGTCTGCATCAAAATATACAACTGCAGAACCTATAATCACTACAGCGGAAAATCCTGACAAGAATGACTACCAGCCCCTTGGTTCTCTTCTTACAATCCTTGATGGATCAAACTGTGGTCAAGATCTGCCCACATCACTATCACCGGCTGAAGACTTCTAGAACATATTACTAACACTATTGTAAAAGCAAAGAACCTTGGACCTGCAGAGGATCAATGGCTTGCACATGACTCTCTAGAATAGTATTCCTAGTTAGATCTATGAGACCAGAATTACATCAGACTTTTTAACTAATGAACTGCTAGTATTTGGATTGCTGCTTATATGGTAAAGTTTGAAATGACCCAAGTCTATGAACTCCATAAACTAGCACATGAGACAAAACAGAAGGAGATCTCACTCTTGCAGTACTACAACATCCTTAGTGCTTTGTGGCAGTACATTGACCATCATAACACCTTCCAGCCAAACAATGTGGAGGACATTGCAGCCTACTGCAAACGCCATGATGAGACCAATGTCCTAACTGGATGTAACGAGTATGATCCCTTTTGGCGGCTTCAAATCCTCTACCTAGATCCCTTTTCCATTTTAAAGGAATTGTATGCCTTCGTACATAAAATATTGTTCTTGTGCTATGCTTCCTTCCTCTACACCTGACAAGTTAGTCCGGCAAACTCAGACCGGAAAATACTACGAAAGCACCAAAAGAAGTCTCCAAATGTGAATACTGTGGTAAACCATGGCATACAAAAGATAACTGTTGAAAATTTCACGAGAAGCCCACAAATATTGAAGCAGAAAGAAAGGATTGTCGTAGAAAGAATGGGGGAAGACTCAGGGTAATCAAACTGAAGTTTGACCCTACGCATTCTACTGACACGGTCTCCAAGCTCTCCAATGAACAACTACAAGCTCTCTGTTGGTTACTACAAGTTGCCCCCAAAACCACTAACACATCTACAATTGCCTCTGCTACTTCTGGTAATCATAAGGCCCATTCAGGTATTTCTACCCTGCCTTTTGTGCTTGAACTGTAATCCTTGATTATTGACTCTAGGGCTACAGATCACATGACTGGTTCCTCCACTCAATTCCATTAATGTTCATCTTTATCTGGAAAGACAGTTTGTGTGGCAAATGGATCTCCTCTCCTCCATTTTTTAGTAAGGAGCCATTCATTGTTCTTATACCTTAACCCTATCTTCTTTCTTGCATACTCCCTCCTTTTCAACCATCCTCTTATCTATAGTAGCCTTACTAGGGATTTTAATTGCGAAGTTACCTTTTTTCCTTGTCATTGTGTTGTATGGGATCTGGCGATAGAGAGGGCTATTGGACATGTTAGGTGCAAAAATAGTCTCTACCTACTTGACCAAGGCTCCTCTCATTGCTGCAACTTCTTCACCAACACCACAGATTCACTCAGTCATTGTAGAATTTAGCTTCTCCATTAGACACTTGGTCACTGTGCAATTAAAACCTTATTTAAGTGTTGTAATAAATATGACTCTTTTTTGTAAGGAATGTTTTTTTTGGCTAAACAGACACATTTTATTTATTACTCATCTAATAATAGAAGTGATCAGCTCCTTTGATTTAGTTTATTTTGATGTATCGGGGCCCACTTGTAATTATGTATCTGGTCCATGGTGGTTTGTAGCCTTTGTTGACTGTCAAATGTGTCACTTGGGTATGTCTAATGTGTCACAAGAGTGAACTCTACTTGTGCTTCCAAGTATTCCACAAGATGATACAAACTAAAGTATTGAATATGCTTTATAATAATAGTGTTAGAATCAGAATCAAATTTATAGCTGATTTTTTTAGGGTTGACACTGAAAGGTGGGGTGAATTAGTGTAAATAAAAGTTCCTTTTAGTCAAACCACAACCCATATTGTGATGTCCCTGTAAATCTTTCTTCTATTTACGCAACTAGTTAGAACATTCATAATTACCGGCTTAGTACATATGTTCCCTCGCCTTTAACCAAGAGAGATCAGGCCTAAGAAGGGACGCATACCCATTCTGCAGAAAAGGATTTCACTTTCATCTACAAGTAGAAAATACTCCACCAAAGTTTACGTGGTTCGTTGGTATGCTTGCATCGTAATTGTAAACAATCTTAAGATCTGAAATCAGTACTAGGTAAACAATCTTAAGAGCTGCATACCCTTTTTGCAGCTCCAATGCACGCACAAAAATTTCTCATGAAAGTGCAGTTCCCATGATTACAAAAAAAATTCCATGTAAGTGTAGCTTTAGTCACCAAAAACTACACAAAATTCATAAAAGCCTACCCAAGGAAGGCACTCCAACAGTCAAACTCACTCTTGAGTCCATCAAATCCAGAAAGAGTTTCTTGTAGACATGCCATCAAAGACAGAAAAAGTTTCTTGCACTCAACACCGTCAATCTCCCCCTTAATATGCATCATTACACATGAACAAAAGCAACTAATAATCACCTAAAAAATGTCATAACTTAAGATCTCATAAATAGAATCGCAGTGTCTTTAATCACAATGACAAATAAAACCCCAAATAGATGAGAATGACAAATAAAGGAAAGACAAATCTGTAAATATTCCAAAACTAAAATAAAAATTTAGAGAAATCCCCAAAAGGAAATACAAACAAAAGCCGAAAGCTAAACTTACAAGCCTAAGTTTAAGGAGACACTATGGGAACCAATTCTAACTAAAAATGGAAACAAACAATAATAGAAACACAAAATTAAGCAAGTGTAGGAAGTAGAAACTGAATAGAAACCAGAATCAGAGACAAAATCAGGAAACAGAATCGAGAACAGAATCAGAAAATCGAATCAGGAACAGAACTAGATGACATAATCAGAAAACAAAGTAGGAATTGAACCAGAATTGATCCCCAAAAACTGAATCAAAACTTAAATGAAGAATTGAACCCATATCTGAACCTAAAATTGAATCCAAAACTAATCCAAAATTGAATCCAAAACTGACCCAACACCGAATCAAAAAGCCAACTGAACTAGCAGTTTTAAAACAACTGCAAACCCTTCAAATTGACCAACTTCTCCCTCTTCTTCTTCTTCATGGAAGTAGACTGCAGAAACAAACACCAAATCTGCACCCAACTTCCCTAATCTTCTTCCTGTTCTTTTTTATTTAATATGTCCTTTCTTTCATGTGAACTTCAGATGGCAGAAACGAACACCAACGGAGACAAACAGATTTTAGAAAAGAAATTCAGAAGCTGAGCAATGTGAATACATCAACTTCTGTTACAAATCAAGATAGATTCTTTCTTTCTTTCCTCTTCCTCTTCAGTTTCCTCCTCTTTTTTTTTCTTCCCGGGGGGGGGGGGGTGGTTGTGTGTGTGTGTGTATGTGTGGGGAAGGGATCTACCAAAAACCAGATCTGATTGCAGCCGCACCATGGCAAACTTTGGAATGCAGAAACTTCAAAACGATCATTGCAGAATAATCTCCGAAAGAGTTTCAAGAAATTCAAAAAACTCAGGAACTCGATCGCAGCTTGATGCTTTAAGAAGGGAAATTGCAGATCTGAAACTCCAAAAAACAAATATTAGATCACAACAAGAAATTGCAGAACTAAATCTTCTTCTTTCCGACGAGAATCGACCTTGAAGTTGTTTTTTTCTTTAGGATATTGAAAGCTTTCATAAACGTATATCCCAGAGTTGATTGAAATTACAGAATGAAAAAACATGAGAATTCCCATGTTATATCATTATGGAACCCTAATTCATCTTTTTTCATTGCACTAGGGTCCCCGTTCTTTTGATGAGAAACTTAAACAACTCTCAAACAAGCAATAGATTTGGCTCTGATACCATGTAAATAATCTTAGGATCTGAAACTAGTACTAGGGAGAGAGAACAAGAAAGAGCTTGAGGGAGAAGAAGAGAGAATAGTTACTGATAAGGCTGGATGATAGAATCTGTCTTCTACCATACCAGCAAGCATATATTTATAATAAACTCTAATAGACTTACAAAAGGAGACTCAAACTATAATATAACTCTCAATACTTACCGTATTAAACCTAAAACTAAATAAGAAACTCACTTAGACTCGGATACTAATAACTGTAGTCTAATAAGGAAACCTCTAACATCATAAACCTAAACCAATATAGGAACTACTCTAGGGGGATTCCCCCTATCGTGTTACATCATGTTTATTCTCATTATCAATACCCAAACTAGGATTTTACGTTTATCACTATACGTTATTTTTAGGAAGGGCAAAATTGGAAGAAACTAGAGCCATCTTGAATTAGCTACAGGCGCTAACTCTCGATGGGAAAAGGGTAAAATTTGAGTGTCCTAATTGCATTAGTTTAGGAGTTCTATTCATAGTTGAATTTGTAGGTTGATTGCTATTGTTAATACAACTGTAAATAGCTTACAAATAAGGGATTTGTTAATAGGAGTCTCAGGATTTCCATCCTGAGCCTCCACAGCAAGCTCAAGCTTCTCTTCTTCTTTTCTCCTGCTTTCCTCTCCTTATTTTCTTTTCTGAATTAATGGTATCATGGAAATATATGCGGTGAACTATATCAGAATTATTCTCAATAAATCCATAAGAAGTGATCCCATTTTTTTCATCGGGTTTAGGTTGAGACCAAAGATCTTGAGTGACCACTCTGGCAGGACAACTCAAATGATAAAGAAGTATCATCCTGTTTAATAATTGATATGTATTATCTGCTGCCCTCAGTTCAGGCAGTAAGGTTCAGAGAAGGGCAATCACTCATTCTTAGAACCAGCACTCTTAAGGCCAATGAGTTGGATGGAAAGGGGTCCCTATGAGAAACTGGCCAGTTCCCTGCTTATTTGGATTGACATAAAGGTCAACCGAAGGATGCTTCTGCATCACTTTCTTATGTATATGGGCACTTAATTTAGTTGAATGGTTTATCATTTTTGTCTCATCTGTCCTAGGATATATCCGCTAACTACTTAGAAGATGATTTTTTTCCTCAAACCCTGAAATAATATCTGACATTTACTTGCATCATCAACAACATAACCTTATACTGAAAATTATCCTTACTTTCCAACCAGCTTTATTCAAAGTCATACTTGCAGCAGTTGTTTCAATTTGAGGGTGCATTGTGGAAGAATAGATCCTTGCATCCTTGACCCCTTCTCGATAATAATAAATGAAAAGGAAAGTAATGACTAAAATTTCTGTTTTGTTTCAGATTGTAGCAATATCTGAGCAGACAAAAGCATCTGAAGGGCCTTCTGGTAGCGGCAGCACAAATACTTCAAATGTTTTTGGATGGAAATCCTTTGACATGCGTGCAGTTGTTGCTTCAACTGAAGATCTTTTCAATTTTATTTTATCTGAGAAGGGTCAGAGGGTTCGAATTTTCCTTGTTCAAGACATAATTAGAGCAGCTGATATTTTTCTGAAAGAGGCTTCACCATGCATATTTGATGAGTTTGAAGCCAGCGAAACATCATTTTCTGAGGTTAGTCAAATTCCACTTGTGCGTATCCTTGTATTCACAGAAATTGTTAACCATTGTAAATTATTCACCAACTGTGGGCTTAAGTCAAAGTTCAAAACGTTTCTTGCTTGACTTTGAGAAATAAGTAAAAAGAGCTTATCTTTTATGTTCGGAAAGGCATGTTATTGCAGCCAGCAAACGCTTGGTTGGAGTAAAACATGCAGAGCACTGTTGCAAGTGCTAGCATGCACACCCATCTCAGGTCATGCTGCTGCATTGCTTTGTGGTTATTCAGCTTGCACACGAAGTGTCCATTCTTCTATAAGCACTGTAGCAGTCCAAGTAATGCAAGCAATCCACCTTTTTTGATGTACACTATTCACTAAGTAACCATATTGCAGACACTGGTAGCTGTGGGTGTGCCGATGCCGTGTCATTAAAGGAACATATCATGGAAATATTACACTCAAGATTAGTCCGTCCATCTGACCACTTGTTTTTTGTCCCAAAATAGATTATGCAACGGAGTTCAAGCTGGATAAACAGTAGTATCAATAGAGTTGAAAAATGTTAGTTGTTGTTCAGTCTTTCTCTTGGGTGAGTGGAAGAATATATAAACAACAGAAGAATGTGCTACATCATCAAGAGGCCAACAACCTCCAAAAGGGAAGGCAAAACCAAAAAACCAGAGCCTAGTTGTGAAGGGGATAGAGTATCCCCTAGGAGGCAAGAACATGCATGTTGCTTGGGGAATCAGTACAAGGAAGTCATAAAGGGGCTTTCCTTTTGGTTTCAAAAGAGATGGAGTCTGTTGAGAAAGACGATTGTGGTAGAATGGCCTTGAATAGATCAATGTGATCCTAAGCCCTCTATTTATAATAGAGTGAAAAGTACACAATTACCCTAACTTGCACAATAAGAAATAACAAACTAAATAAATAAATAAACAAAAACCACTCACAGAACTGAACCAGCCAACAATCCCCCTCAAGTTGAGGCATAGATATTAGTCATGCCTAACTACCTACAATAGGGAGGAAATCTCCTTCCTTCAAACCCTTAGTGAAAATGTTAGTTACTTGGTCTCCAGACCTCATAAAAGGCATACAGATCAGTCCTTATTCTAGGTTTTTAAAATCTATCAATTTCAATGTGCTTAGTTCGATCATGTTGCACATGATTATTGGCAATACTAATAGCAATCTTGTTGTCACAATACAGCGTCATAGGGCTTGGAACTTGAACTCCAATGTCTTCTAGCAGACATTTCGGCCACAGTAGCTCACAAACTCCATGAACCATAGCTTTATATTCAGCTTCTGACTGGGATATAGCTACCACATTTTGTTTCTTACTCTAAGTAACTATATTACCTCCAATAAAGGTATAGTAACCTAAAATTGACTTCTTGTCATCAGACCCAACCTAGTTTGCATCAGTGTATGCTTCTACCTTTAGATTATCAGTGGATGACAAAAGTATCCCTTTTTTGGGAGTTCCCTTCAAATACTGTAGTATTCTGGTAACAACCTTCATACAAGCTGAATATGGATCCAGCATGAACTAGCTTACTAGCCCGACGGCATAAACAATGGACAAATCGATAAGCTTCCCTACCAGTATATCTTCCCTTCTCCATTGGTTCTCCGTCTTTCTCTTTGAGTTAAGCTCTAGCCTTAATAGGGGTATCAACTGCTTTACACTCCAATGTTCCCACTTCAGATAATAAATCTAGAACATACTTCCTCTGAGATAGGTATGTGGCCTTCTTTGATCGCGCCACCTCAATTCCTAAGAAGTACTGTAGCTTCCTTAGATCTTTAATTCAAACTCTTTACCAATAAAGTCCTTCATCCTCTGTAATCCCCCCTCCCATCATTCCCAGTGATGACAATATTGTCTATATAAACAATGAGAAGAGTGATCTTGTTACTTGACTTTTTGATAAGTAGTATATGATGAACATTACTTAGCTTGTACTCGGTAGAGGTCACTGCTTTCTAGAGATGTCTAAACCAACATCTAGGAGACTGCTTCAACCTATAAATGACATTTTTAATGAGTAAACTTTCCCTGCAATATTGTCATCAAAGAAGCCATTTGGGATCTCCATATGGATTTCTTCCTCTAACTCCCCATGTAAGAAGGCATTATTTATGTCTAGTCAGTGCAAGTTCTAGTCTTTGTTCATAGCTACAAACAATAGATCTCTGAAAGTGTTTAGTATTGTAAATGGGGCAAAAGTCTCTTGATAATCAACCCCATAGGTCTGGGCAAACCCCTTTGCAACCAGTGTAGCCTTCAACCTATTGACTGATCCAACCACAAACACCAACTTATGGTCCACGGGTTTTTTCCCTATAGGAAGTTTAACGAGCTCCTAAGTATCATTTTTTTCATTGTCTGCATTTCCTCTACCATAACTACCTTCCGTCTCGTCTTCTTCTAGCATAGGCTTTCTGCCTACTTTTAGGATCAGAAACAAATGATAGAGGCGACATAAAAGCATGGTAGGAGTCAAACAAAGAGTCATAAGAAACGTATTTAGCAATAGGATGTTGAGTACAAGATCTAACGCTTTTTCTAATAGCAAGAGGAAGATAGAAGAAGACACCTCATGAGGAACAATATAATCTAATCCTGGAGTAAGAGACTGAAGTGGTAACATGTCAACTTTCTCCACCTACTTTGGCCTATTGTTATTCTTCCTCTGATAAGTATGTACCTCCTTGTTTTGGTCAATCTTGTTTTGAAAGATCTTGATAGTGTGCCTCATAGGAGTGGCCTCCCTCTGAACATGTTCCTCACAAGGCTCAGAAAAAAGAGGGGGAGAATTAGAGTCCTCAGGTGTATTGGCCGAAGTCTCCCCTTAGTCAGGATTCTCTTTTTGAATTTCTAAGTTGTGTTATGGTCGTGTGTGAGAGTTTATGTGCGTGGTAGGAAAGTTCAAAGTTGGAAAGAATGTCTCTTCTTTATGACTCTCCCCTTAAAAAGGTGTATAGTGAGGGTAAGACTCATTAAATATTACATCCATGGACACAATGGTTCTCCTGTAAGGAGGATGATAACATTTGTACCCCTTCTTGGTAGTAGAATACCCTAGAAATATGCAGCATAGGCTGCAGGGAGTCAGCTTATTCTAGTGGGCTATGATTCTAGCATAATACACACATCCAAAAACCTTTAGGAGAATAACAAATAAAGGGTCTCCTTAGAGCATCTCATTAGGACACTTAAAACCAAGTATCCTACTAGGCATCCTATTCATTAGGTAAGAGGCATTGAGTATTACATCACTTCAGTATTGGTCAGGGACATTCATAGCAACCATAATAGAACAGGCTATCTCTAATAGATGCCCTTTTTTCTTTCAGCAACCCATTCCCCCCCGCCCCCCCCCCCCCCCCCCCAATTCAATTAATTGATGGGAATTCCTTACCTTCGCTTCCCTTACTTAGTATTGGAGTTTGATCCGTTCTCGTTCCCCCCAGGTTTCGCGGTTCCTCTCCGTTTCCACACCCTGCCGTGGTTTGTGGATCATCTACATCTGCTCGTTCTGTCCCCTTTCTCGTTCTCTCTTTCTCTTCTTCTCCTTGCGGTGGTTCTATTTACCTTTTTGTCCGCCCTTTGTTTCATTTGCCCTTGGGCATTTTTTATTAATCATCTTTCCCCTCCCCTTCCGTGTTTCTTCTGTGTCCCCCCTTTTTCCCGTTCCTTCATCTCTCTCTTGTTCCCGTCTGCCTCTTTTCCCCCTGCTTCCCGTTCTTTTTTCTCTTCCTTTTCCCGTCTCCCTTCCCCACTTATCCACAATCTCTCTGGTTTGCCTGTTCCCCTCCCCCTCCTTCCCCCTCCTCCTCTCTCTCTTGTTCCTGTCCTTTTTTCCTCCCGCTGTATCTCTCCCTCCGTCCCTTCTTTCCTTTGTTCCTCTTCCTCTTCCCTTTTGTGCTTTCCCTTTCCTTTCCCATCCTCCTTGTTGCTCCTTTCCGTGTCCCCTTTGTCTCTATCTGCCTGGTCCCCCGTCCACTCCCCTTCGTTTCTGTGTCTCTCCTACCTTCCTGTCGCTCCCTGGTCCTCCTCTCTTTCCTTCCTGCCCTTTTTTTCTTTGAGCATTCTTTCTCTTGTCCATCTCCCCTCGTCTTTCCTCCCCCTTGCCTCCCTTCTTTTTGTGCCCCCTCCTGTCTCTCTCTCCTTGTGCTTCTGTCGTTCTCTTCCTCTCTCTTGTTCCTCGCCTCTGTTTTTGCCTCCTCTTCCTCCTCTCTCTCTCTGCCTCGGCCCTCTCGTTGTGGCCTTCTCTTGCCTTTGCTTGTTTTTTTCTGCCTCCCGTGTTTCTGTCTCTTTTTCTTTGTCTCGTCTTCCTCTCTGCCCGTTTTCTGTCTCCTTGCTTGGTTTTGGTCCTCCATCCTGTTTGTGCTTTTCCTTTCTTTCTTGTGTTGTCTCTCGTGTATCTCTTGTTTGTTTGGTCTTCCCTGTCTTGGGTCCTTGCTGCTGCTGCCGTCTTCCTGCGGCGCCTCTTTGTGTCATCCTCCCGTGTCTCTCCTCCCCGCCTCTTCCCGCGGCTGCCCTCTCTGCTTCCTGTCGGTTCCCTCTTCTTGCTCCCCGTGCTCCGCCTTCGCCTTCCGGTTGTTTGCGCTCTTGTGTCTCCCTCGCTCCTTGCCCTCCGCTCCTCCTTGTCCCTGTTTCTCGTTCCTCCGTTCTCTTCCTCTTGTCCTTTCTGCTCTTCGGTTTGTTGGTTCCTCCCCCCTGCTCTTCCGGCCTGTCCTCTCGTCTGGCTCCCCCTTTTTGACTCTTTCCATCTTGGTTTTCTCCTGGTCTTGGCCCTTCGGCTCTCCCCTTCTCCCCGGTTCATTGGTTTGCTTGTGCATTTGTATCTCGTCAGACATTGTCATATAGTCTCTTGGATACCCTATCTCTTTTGCCTTTTCTCCATCTTGCCCCCTGCTTGCTTCCCCTGTCCTTCTTCTCGGGACACCATTTCTGTTTCTAGCTCCTTCTTTGCTGCCTGTTGTCATCTCGTCGTGTCTGCTTTTTTCGATCTCTTGTGTCCTGGTCTTCCTCGCTGCCATTTTCCATCATGCTTGTGGCTTCCCTGTCTGATGCTTGCTTTGCCTTTGCTTCTTGCTTGCCTTTTCGTCCTTCTTCGCCTTGGTTGTCCTTGTCTCTTCCTCGTTCTCCTTGGGCTTTTTCTCCATCGTGCTCCGTCCCTGCCTGGCTGTATCTTCCCTCCCGGGTTTCCTCTTCACGCCCTCTCGTTGGGTGTGCCCTTGCCCTCGCCTTTCTCTCTGTCCTCCGCCTTTCTTTTGTCTTGCCCCTTTTCCCTCGCCTTTCGGCCTGCGCGTCCCGTCCCCTGTTACTTTCTCCTCCCTCTTCCTTTTTGCTTTTCCATTCCTTTGGCTTGCCCCAAGAGCTTCCCGCACGCTCTTTGGTTCATGCTCATCGACTAAATCATCTCACGGTCGATCTCTTCGGGAGTTACCATGTAGGCTTCATCCTCTATGTCGAACGTCGACGAGGAACTAGCCCGCGCCTACTACGGCGCAAGTGCATGTCGTTGCTCACCGTCTAAGGTAGCTATCACATCTGCACTCCCACTCCCCACTAGGATCTTCGGATGAACCCCGGGTTCATTATCCGAATCTGATTCCCTGGAGTGACAAGACCACTATCTTGTATCTCAAAGAATTCCGATGATTCTTTGTTAACTCCTGAAAGAGATGGAAAATCATTCTCCAAGAATGTTGCATCCCTAGACTCAGTTCCGTTCTCCTCTCACTCTCATCTAGTCCAATGAAGACATGGCCCTTTGAGGGTTCGAATATCTCACAAAGATACACTTTCTTCCTCTGGGTCCAAGCTTTCCATATTGGTGAGAAGTAGAGTGAACATATCTCACATCCCCATGCGCGCAGTAACTCAAATCGGCTTCCTTCCGGTCCACAACTCATATGGTGTGGAAGGAACCGTTTGGTTGGAACTCTGTTGAGGATATAGGCCCTCAGCAAGCATCTCTCCAATAAGAGATGGGTAGATTTGCCTGCGCCATCATGGATCTCACCATGTCTAGCAAGGTTCTATTCCTCCTCTCCAACCCCATTTTGCTGTGGAGTCCCTGAATAGTGAGTTGTCTAGATATCCCCTTTTCATCACATAACCCTTTGAACATATCGGAGAGATACTCTCTACCTCTATCCGTTCTAAGAGTTTTAATCCTTTTATCTAACGATTCTCAACCAAGCTCATGAATTTCTTAAAACATTCCGGCTTCGACTTATGAGAAATTAGATAAATGTGACCATACCTTGTATAGTCATCTATGAATGTGATGAAATATGACTGTCCTTTTCTAGTATGCACATTCATGGGTCCACACACATCTGAATGGATAAGTTCTAAAGGAAGAGAGGCTCTCAAGCCTTTTTAAATGGTTTTCTAGTTGCTTTTCTGCTAGACATGACTCACAGGTTGGCAAATCAGATAGTGAACCTTGGCCTAAGAGACCTTCTCTTGCCAACCTGTTCATCCTATCTAGCCAATATGTCCTAGTCTAGCATGCCACAAATTAGAATCAATACACACGGTATTTTGGCAAACAAAAGCATTACTAGAATTAAATGAATAATCAATTGTATCCAATACAATGAAACCATTATCAAGAAAACCATAACCATAAACTGTATCACCCGATACAAAACCAAAGAATTGTTTTCAAATACAATTCTAAAACCATGTCTTAAAAGATAAATAACAAACAAGATTTCCCAATGTCCGGAGCATACACACATCTGAGTCCTCCCCACCTCGCAAAACTAATTTGCATGTGCCTATGCCATGAACCTCCACGCTTGAGCTGTTCCCCATCGTTATCCTTTTGCTTCCTCTTGGAATACGACGGTATTCCACGGCTCCGTTCCCTTGTTATGTGTTCTGTCGCTTGAATCAACAATCCACAGGATTTAGTTCCAGCATAGTAGAACTTGTTACATAACAAGATGAGGTATAACACACGTCATACCTCTTGCTCGGTCAATCACGGCAAAATGACCGCTTTCGCCTTGCAATCAGCTGATTTCTTCTTCCCACTAGTCCCCTTGACGCTTGCCCACTCTTTTTTTGTTCCCACCCCGGTTACTTTGCTTGGACCGCAGGTTGCTTTCTCTCTCTTGCGCTTGAGCCTACACCCTTCTGTGCTGCTTCGCAATACATCTTTGAGGGTATCCCAACATCCTCCTCTCGCTCGGTGCTTGCCTTATCAGTCTTACCTCTCCTGAGTCGAGATTTTCATTGCTCCCAGTCTTTGGCTGACCCATGCTCGAGACTTGCTCCTCTCGTCTTGCCCCCTGCGCTCACTCACTAATCATGTTTGACTGTGGTTATATGCTGCCTCTGGTGTGACCCGGCGCATCTTTCCTCGTGAGTCCGCTGCGCCTCTTGTGGTGGAGTCCCTCCATCTTACTTCCGGCCTCCCACAGACTTTCGTCCTTGCTTCTCATCGGCATCGTCATCCCTCTGGGCTCTTGTATCCGGCTCCGTCTTTCCTCTTCCGCTTGTTATATCGTCCCTCTCTTCTTCCTTCCTCTGGTTCTTCCTTTTGGTCTCTGCATATCCTGCTCTTCCAGATATTCCCTTTCGTGCGGTCTTTCCTCTCTTCCTTATCTCCTTTAGTGAGGTCCCATGCTCTTGGTGCCCATTTTTCTGAGTATTACATCGATGATTCTATCTCTAAAATACAACTCTCACAAAAATCACACTGCTAGTCACCTATGATAACACTTAAACCAAAAGAGATGCTAAAAAACATTCAATCAAATTCTCATCAAACCCACTGACTTATACACTAACTTCTTCTGTCGACATGTTTACCCATAATTATTTTATCATACTCTCATTTCTTGGTTTCCCCACTTCTCCTCTTAGCTTTCCTGCCCCTTCCCTTTGCTCCTCCATGTTGTGCCTTGTCCTATACACATTCATTGCTTCCTTCCTCCCTCCTCCTCTCTTCTCCTCTCCTCGTCCATCCCCCCTCCTCTCCCTTCCCCCTCTCCTCCCTCCCTTCGTCCCCTCTCTCCTCTCCCGTCTGGCTCCCTTCTCTCCTCCCTTCTCCTTCTGGCCCTCTCCTCTTTCCTTCTCTCCCTTCTCTCCTCTCCCTCTTCCCCTTTCTTTTTTCTTCTTTCTTTTTTCAAACAAATCCTTTTTTTTTTTTTCAAAATTCATCCAAAAACACTGAAAAAATCCAACAATAATTATTAACAAAAATTATCATCTGATTATCAATTCATCATCTTCTTGGAAATTCCATCCTCCCACTCATCCATCAATAGTTTCCAACCCTTCATTCTCCCTGTTTCTTTCCCTCCTCCCTTGTCCTCATATTACATGAGAACCTCCATCTCTCCATGTAGGTTCTCAGTAATTCTTCTTTTTGGGGTTCCTTCTTCTTTCCCTTCTTGTATTCCCTTTTCCCTTCTTTCCCCCCTTTCTTCCTCTCCTTTCCCCCTCCTTTTGGTATCATACTCGAGAAATCTCCTTCTAATCCTTTCTCTTCCTCTCTTTCTCTCTTCTCTTCTTTCTTTTCCTTTTAATTTTTTTGGGATATTCTATTATTAAGAGAAGGTAAATAAGTAAAACAAGTCTGCTTAAAAAAATGCAGGCTTCACAAAAAAAAACTTCTTTGTTACAAGAGGAAACTAAATTAAGGGATACTTTCTTGAGGGTTCCTAATCTAGCATGGCATCGAACAGAACTGATTGGAGGGCAAGAATCCATGTAGCTGACCCCATTTAGTTGGGACAAGGCTTATTGTTGTTGTTGTTTCTTGAGGGTTCCTAGAGGGGGTGACCTAGCCTACGATGCCACTGATGAATGTTTGACAAAACCGAATGAACCTGATGAGGAGATGCAGTTATACCTGAAGGAGATCCTCCAATCGGTTCCAGTAAGTACAATCCATTATCTAGCTTACCACATCCAATCTCCTTCCTTGTGACCAGATCCTGAAAGACACGATAGGAAGGAAAAATTGTCACTTTACAATTCAAGTCATGTGTAAGACTACTAATATAAAAGTAGATTGTTAGAGAAGGAAGATTCGTGCAAAACTATAGACAAAGAAATAGAGGAAGAATGATGAATGGTCCCTTTTCCAGTAATGGAAGAATGAGAATCATCGGCAATGCGAACCTTATCTTTCCCTGAGGCAGGAGAATAATGTTAGAAAGAGGATGTAGAACCTATCATATGATCTATAGCTCCTGTGTTAATAATCTAAGGAGCAGAAACATAAGAAACATGGAAGCTTGTAAAAGTGTTACCTGATGTCGCAAGATAATAATTGGTTTGGGAAGTGGAAGGAGCAATAGTAGAGGCATCACTAGCAGTAAAAGGTTGCTAAATACGCTGCAGAGTAGATAATTACTCGTGGGAAAGACCAATGTCCGCAGTAGTTATTGTGGGAACAGTCTTATAAATATTTGCCTACGGTTTGCCCTTCCTTCGTGCCCTCTTTTGCTCATTAGACTTCCCATGGAGCTTCCAATAGTTGGCCTTGGTATAATATGGTTTTTTATAGTGCTTATACTTGACAATCTCATTGGTTGAATCAAATTTGGCACTAGCAGACTATAGGGCTGATTTCTCCACAATATGAGCATGAAGCATGGCTAAGCAACGACTTCCCTACGCCGAACAAGGGCATAAGACTTTTAATGTAGCAAAGGGAGAATGACTCAATATTTGTACCCTGATTTAATCTTATTCCACATTCAAACTAGCTAAGAAGTCATATACCTAAATCTTATCAACAATCTTCCTATAAGTAGCCACATCATCCGGATTAGTGGGTTGATAATCCCCATAATGATCCAACTCCTGCCAAAGAGATTGAAACTTAGCATAATATTGGACCACAGTCGGTTCCTTTTGTTTAGTCTCATGAAGCTTCTTCTGTAGCTCATAAACTTATGCATCATTCCCCAACCTCTATGATTGCCTTCCAGATATAGGTTGCAGTACCATGAAATAAATATCCCTTGGCAATATTTAGATTCATGGAATTTAGATGAAACAACATAATGAGAGACTCATTCGAAATCCACTTATCTTGAGGAAGTGTTGGTGGTTGTAGGCTTGACTATAGTGACCATAATATGGCCAACCAGTCCTCTTCTAGCAATTGTCAGATATGTTGAATGAGATCAAATCAAATAGTTTGTCCCATCAAATCTTACCCAAAGAGGAGGAAGAGTAGGATAACGTTCCGAACCAGTTGGAGCAGTAGTACCATTGGTGGTTGCACATTTTTCAAAAAACTTTTGTTCTTCATTGTTCACCCTTTTGAAACAACCGAAACATTGTAGAATTGAATAGTTTGACCACCCAAATAAATCTAGGGATTCATAGGATAAGGAGCTATATCAATTATTACATGTTAGAAGCATAGAAGAAAATTTGACCGAAATTGTCGAAATTTCGGTTGAAATGTCTGCAATTTTAAAAAACAAAACGAAATGCAAGATAGGAACACGAAATGTATCGTATAGATCGATATGACACAATATTTTGGTCAATACAACATGATATTTCGTATCTTTTAATATCAACCCGAAACGATACCTTCGCGGTTTATAAAATTACCTTTTTCGGTTGTTATTTTGACATAAAGTGATTTTTGAGATTTTTGACCATATCAACCTATCGCCTCTCTGATTTCGACCCTATTTTAAATTTTTTTATATTTATCTTGCTTTCATCCCTCTTTTCACCTAATTTCTAGAACTCCATTCATTCAAACAGTAAATTTGGTCTTCTATTTGTGGATTTTCTCAAATCTTGCAAGGTGAGTAACCAACTTCCTCCTTTTTTTTATTTTTGTTTTGTTTGTGCCTTAAATCTTCTTGGATTGCTTCCAAATTTAAGTATGTTTACTCTAGAGTGTCGATCTATGAATTTGTAGTGTCAAAATTAATTTTTGGTTCTTCCTACTATTTTTATTTTTATTTTTCTGTTATTAAAAATTATTTTGTAAATTATGTATATTGTTAATAATGTATATGTATAATAGATGTATGAGCTTCAAATTAATGTATGTGAGTGTTGAGACACCATATTGCTGTGGTGTTGAATGAATTTTTTTCTGTTAATTATCTATTTTTACTATATTTAATATATATTTAAATAATTTAAAAAATATTTAAATATTAAAAAATACAAATTAATTTTTGTTTTAAATTTAAAAATAGGAGAGTATTAGTGGAAGCATGCATGCAATTTTGGAGCATGTTGTGGAGTTTTTTAAGATAATTAGTGTGGATTTTATATTTTTTAAAATTATTTATATATTAAAAAAATACTTATACATTTTTTTTATATTTAAAAATAAGAGGTTATTATTAGAAGCATGTATGTAATTTTTGGAGCATATTGTGGAGCTTTTTAAGATACTTAGTGTGTATTTCTTATAGGGGTGTCAATTTGTAGCCCGAACCGTTAAAATAGAACCGCACCGGCCCGTTATAGCTCGAACAGGCCCAAACCGAACCTTAATGGGCCGTAATTGGGCTGAGGGTGGTGGACCCTGCAGCAACCCGAAACCGAACCGCAACTCGTTATAACCCGTTTTGTAATTTTACATTAAATAATATTTGAATTGTTATATTACTATTAGGTAGTTGGTATAGACAATTAAAAAAATTAAGCATGAACTCAAAGATCAAATAGTCATTTCACTACTTAATATTTAGGTTCTTGATTTCTATAGAATGGGTGGGTTTTTTTTAATGGAAATTGACCAATAGCAACTTTGTTTTTCATATAATTTTTGCTTTGGTTGTAGGATATTCAATTGTTTCTTCTTATTCTTTTTCTTACACCATAAACCGTTAATCAACCCGAGTTTAAACCGTTAACCCAAACTGTTAGTTAGCTCGAACCCTATCCACACCAAACCGAAACTGGCTTGAAACTGGCCTGAAACCGTTATTTTGTTAATGGGCCGTGTTTGGGCTAGGTGTTTTTCAGCCCGAAACCGTTAAGCCCAACCTGAAACCGCTCCAAACCACACCGTTTACACCCCTAATTTCTTGTATCAGACACTCTCTTTCAAAGATGCTAGACATAGCTTGGCAACACGGGAGGCCACTGACAACTAATGGAAGAGCAAGTGTAATTATTGCAAGAAACAAATAAGAGGAGGTGGGGCTCTAGACTGAAGGTGCATCTAGTTGGTGGAAATAGGGATGTAATAGGGTGCCAAATGGTACCCTCAGAGGTCAAGAAGGCAATGACCTCAAATATTAGTGGGGGAAAGCAAAAGAGGAAAGAGAAGAGAACAAAGAGGCAGGAGTTTGAGGATGCATGCCTAGATGACCTTTGAGTGCCCGAGGATTATTATCTAGAGGAGCCAAGAGAGTATGGATGTGACCCTTACCCAGAGGCCAAACAGATCAGGAGGGCGATGATGAGTAGGGAGTAGTAGAGGGTTGATAACATGAGGAGGCAACAAAGGTCTATGGGTTGTGGGTCCTCTAGAGAGCCAGCAGGTATGGGAGGCACAGGTAGCTCCCAAGTCCCTATGAGGAGGAGTCAGAGTTTGAGGCTAGAGGTTCCTATCCCATGAGCCGCAATCAAGACATCCTACAGATTCAGATATGGAGATTCTTTGCAATGATCTGGCCCTGAGCAAAAGCAGAGAAAGTTGAAGCACCTATGGGGGAGTGTGAAGGAAAAAGTGGGGATGACTTTCTCCAAATGTGCTTATTACCATAGTATTCCAACACATACAGCCCAAGGGCCAATTATAGGGATATAATTGAGGAGATAGGTAGGGCTAGGAGTGGTGTATAGGGCCCACTCCATATGAGATATATAATGTCCATTTGCCTAAGCATAAGGAGGAGTTAAATGAGTATATTAATGGATTAAAGCCCATGTTATGGAGTGATTGTGATGGTTGATGGTGGGACTGGTCCCACTAGACAGTCCATCAATTTCATGTTGAATTGTGATGGGAGGACAGTGTTCCTCAAGTCAGTAGATGCATTTGATGAGAAGGATGTAAAATACATTTATAAATTATTAAAACAAGTGGTGAAGGAGGTTGGAGTGGAGAATGTGATTCAAATTGTGATTGATAATGGCTCCAACTACAAGAAAGATGGTTGAATATGCAAGGAAATCCAAGTATCAAAACATATAGTACTAGTTTTTATTTTTAAATACATACATTTACGTTACATGTACACTTTATAACTTTGTATTGATGCCTTGATGGATGGACAGATATAGGCTCTTTTGGACTTCATGTGCTGCTTATTGCATTGACTTAATGCTAAAGGACATCCGAAAGGTCAAGCTTGTGAAGAAGACCGTGGAGCAAGCCTGATAAGTTGGCACCTTCATCTATAACCACACCTATCCATTAAAGATGATGAGGGACAAGTGTCATGGTGACTTAGTGAGGCCAGACATAATCAGATTTGTTACCAATTGGATAGCACTACAGAGCTTTGAGAGTAGAAAGATTGGCCTTAGGAGCATGTTTGCATCAGAGCAGTGGTTTACCTAGGAGGGTTCTTCATCCGTAGGAGGAAGGAGAGCACAGTTGACCATATTCGATGAGAGTTTTTGGCATAACGTGAGGATAGTGGTGAAGATGCTTGAGTTTGTGGAGCATGTGTTGAGGATGGTAGATCAGCAGAGAAGGCCTTCTCTACCACACATATGGGATGCATTAGATAGTATGAAGCAAGAAGTTGCTCAGGTCTACCCACACATTAATAAGAAAGTCCTCGACATCATCCAAGTTAGATGGGAATCTATGTTGCAGCATCCACTGCATAAGGCTGGTGAGTTGTTAAGTCTAGGATTCAATATAATTTTTGTTATGTAATGACACTACTAAGTATTTAAGTATTAACTTTTCCAAGTACCACTACAAGGACAATCTTGGGATGAGGCAATATTTGATGGATGCCGTCCAAACTGTAGTGGAGAAGTTGGAACCGGATCCATCTAAACAAGCAATCATCCTTATAGAGGTGAGATAGTGATTTGATATTCACATTCATAGTTGTATACTAAGTTATTAACTTAGTTATTGTTTTTTTTTCTTTATGTATTGGATAAAGGCATTTAGAGATGCCACTGGGAGCTTCGATTGTTTCGTGGCTGTATCGGGACGGAAATTCGCCCCTGGGGGTAAGTTCATTCATTATATATTTAATTATTATATTTTATCTTTAACTTAGTTATTTAAGTATTGAAATGACTTGGAGTCTATGTTTGTTGTAGTTGAATAGTGGTTGCAATTTGGACGTGATTCACCCCCACTTGAGTACGATTGCAAGCAAATTGCTCTCTCTTAGACATGTTTTCCACTGTTTGTGAGTGAAGTTGGAGCACCTTCAACCTCATCCACTCTAATAGGCGTAAGCAATTGGGTGTGAAGCATCTAGAGGACCTTGTCTACTTATACTATAATATAAGACTGATAGAGGATTATGTTAGATAGGGGATGGACAGAGAGAGTAACAATATCGAGTTGGCCGACATATTTGAAATGGATGATGATGATAACCCAATAGTTGACTGGATCAGGGACATTGGAGAGCCATTGCTGGATGAGGAGGGAGGTCATCCCAGTAAATAAATTGTAAAGGAGATGGGGGGCTGATGTGGAGGACTTCATGGCCCAGGAGGGGAGTGCACATGCAGCGCCTGCCTGTCCCTTCGTGCATCCACCCAGAGTGGGGATTTGATTGTCTGGTTAGACACTGAGGATGATGTGATTTCGACCTCTGACGATGACAACGATTGATGACGATGACAATGATGATGATGATGATTGAGGGGATGAGGAGGGTGTTGGACCTCATGATCAAGATTCAACTGATCCTAAGAACAGACCTCCAGCACTAGCAGTACATGAGAGTCAGGGGGGAGGATGACCACCGAGATTCACAGGTGAGAGTCAGTTCACCCACACGACACAATATTTAGACCATACTGGAGCTGCTTCTCGAGGCAAAAATGTTTCCTCTACATATTCGAGGAAGGGGAAGGGGAGACAACATAGCTATATGACGGAGGACACGCCATCATATGGGTCCTACCATCCGGCCAATGCCAAGAGCTTGGTGGGATCTATGAGATCGATGAACATAGATGATTCCAGAGACTACACCATGGTGGGAGATCTTGTGAGATATCTCATTTTTTCAGATAGGAGAGACAAGATGGAGGTTGAGAGCAGAGAGTTGGGATATCTCACTCGAGATCTCGCCATATCTCACCATATCTTGCCCTTGAACTCTCAATTTTTGCCTTTTTTTGTGTGGATTTCGGCTGGATTTTCACTTACAACTACTATTAGCACATCTACAACATCAAAGGAAGATCAATCATTCTTTGCTTGTTTTATGAACTTATGATTTAATGACTCATATAAGACTTCTAATGGTTGTATAATTTAACTATTCTATTCTCAAAAGTTGAGATTATGATACTCATATGGATGGAATTTTGATAACATTTAGGTTACTTGATACATTTAATACACTTGCTTTTCATTTATATGCCTTAAAGGTTCTATATTACATGTTGTATAACCTTGCATTCCCTAATCCTACAACATTTTGATTTCACACTATGGGTAGACTTAGAAATCATACTTAGGGTTGTTTTCTGACAAATTTAAGGCCATCAATGTGTTCAAAAGGCCTTAAATAGGCTAGATACAAAGTTTCAACCCAATTGGGACCCTAAAACCCACCGAGATGGGCCACCGAATTGACACAAAAAAATTGTTTATCTCGACCGAGATCTCGCCGAGATGGTCGAGATCTCGGTTTTTCAAGGTGGCAAGATCTTCTACTATGGACTCCACCTCCAGAGGATCCGGATGGCATAGGCTTGTAGAATCCTCATATGATACTACTTTGGAGAGTATTGGTTCTATTGGGTCGACTTATGGAGCTTATGATTATGGACCGTATGGTATCCCTCCTGGCTATCAGACTTAGGGCCAGCCACCAGTGGAGCCTTATGGTTATGGAGCTTATGGTGTCACTCCCACTCTCACCTATCGATTCAGCCACTGGAACCTTATTGTCAGTATGGACCTTATGCTGACAACCAGGGTGTTCCTTCATTTGTTGAGCAGATCTTCCACTCTATACCATAAACACCTACAGGCTTTTCATATGCAGGTTAAGCCAGTTCCTTACCCGGAGATTCAGAACTTCCCACCATTAGGAAATCTTAGGCGTGTGGATGAGGCCACGTACAGAGCTGCAGTTGCCAACTACGTCGATAACTATATGGGGCAAGCATCATGGGACTTGTATTGTCATTTGTATAGGGTGCAGACGGAAGAGGGAGATATGGAATAGAGTAGACTTGTAATTGGTAACATTTTCGCTTCTTCACATATGTAGTATATACTTGAATGTTACATTTTCAATGGTTTTTTTTTGGTAAACTAGTAGTTCTATAGGGGTGATTATGCTTGAAATAGATAGTATGCAAGAATCCAAATAATTTTGAGTCCATATGAGGCCCGAAATTGAAGTTCCAATTTCTAGAAAAAAAAAAATCACTAATTCCAACCAAAATACTTTCCCTTGGTTAGAAGAGGGCTTGGAAGGTAAAAAACCAGAAATCGATGCACGGAGGTTACTGGTCATGGGTGGCTCACGATGGGGCTCTGGTGGGATTTTTTCAGGTGCAAAATACTGGCGATGAAAGAAGAAGGAGAGAAAGGTGCTGTGCAGTTCAGGCGATTGAGATGCAGCTCGATGGGATATCTGCGATAGGTTTTGACTGGCAGAAAGAAGGTCACCGTGGGTTGCAGATCTTTGTGATTTGGTTGCAGGTTTATGCAATTGTGTTACGGTGAAGAAGAAGCTGCAATGGAGTCTGGTGAAGTGATGGGTTGCAGTGATGATTGGAGGTCAGGTGAAGTGGTGGGTTGTAATGATGGGTTCTGGTTGTAGATGCAGTAGCAGCAGCGGCGGTGGTGCAGTAGCAGCAATGGTGATGGTGGATCTTCATATGCAAGAATCGATCTCTGCTTTTTCCCTAATTTTCTATCATTGTTTTTTTCTTTTTCTTTTCTTCCCTAATTGACTTTGGAACCGATGCCATGGTGACAAAGATGATTGTGGTAGAACGGCTTGAATAGATCAATGTGATCCCAAGCCCTTTACTAATAATGGAGTGAAAAGTACACTATTACATAGTTACCCTTGCTTGGGCAACAAGAAATAACAAACTAAATATATAAATAAACTAAACCACTCATAGAACCGGACCAATCAACAGAGTCCCAAATTTGATCTGGAGTTGGGTCCATTTCTTGAGATTTTGCTCCATCCAAATATGATTATGGTGGCAAAAAATTGGGTAATTTTCATCTGGACCCCCTGAGGTTTGATCTATGTCATTTTTAGTCCAAAAAAACTGAGACTTTGCATCTACCTCCCCTGTACTATAGAAAAAATCAATTTAAGGACAAATTATCACTTTTATGACTAATTTGACCCTTTTTTTTTTTTTTTAATGTTAGTAGAATCTTAGGGAGATGGATGAAGAGATTCCCCCTTCACCCATCTTCTTCATTGATTGAGTTGAGCAAAGGGGGAAATTATGTTCTCAACAGTGCGAAAGCCACTTTTTGCAGCTTTTGGGTGAGCCCTTGACGCAGGAAGAAATTGCAGACCTTGTCAAGAGTTGCTTAAAAACCAGGGGTAATCGTACCTGCTAAGATCGTGAAAAATCTTTATCAAAAGGAATAGACAAAAACGAAGGCCATGATGCACACAAACGGGTTAATAACTTGATTGCCACAACAGGCGATAGTCAAGAGTGCATGGTCTCTACTAACCCCATCAAATTATTAACACGTAAGTGAAGACTAAGCTCTGTAAAGAGCTCAAACATCTGTCCCAAGTCGGCAGCGTTACCATGAGAGTACAAATGTACAATACAATCAGCGATGCCGAGGGATTCTTCACATACATGGCAATTATCTCATTACCTCTCTTTGAACAAAGCTTCAAGCCTTCAACACATCGACGTTATCTTTCCGCGGAACATCAGAATTCATCAATTTCCCGGTTTTGTCATCAACAACAAGCCTATATGACCGGGGATTTGGAGGAAAAAAAGCGAATTTCGCCGCCATGGATGAGGTTATGGCCCCCATCTTACTCCTTAATTAACAAACAAGCCAAAAAAAATGAGAGATTTTGGTTATGGTGAATGGATCAGATCGAGGAGTGGAAGTACAGTCGTCGTAATCTCACTTTCTGCATCGGAAGGAGTACAAGATTGAAGAGTGAGATGAAAAGAGAAGTTTGATTAGGGTTACGGTTTTCGGTCTCGAGCAGAAAATGGAAATCTATGAATCTAGGGTTCTTTGTTTTGATTTCTTTTTCTGGATCAGTAGTGACGACTTGGTTGTGAGGGTTTGAAGCAGAACTGATCCAACTGATGCAGAAAGACTCACACGGTGAAAATGACCATTTAAAAGAAGAAATAAAAAATGTCTTAAAATTAAAAGAAAATAAGGGTAAATTAGTCATAAAAGTGATAATTTGTCCTTAAATTAATTTTTTCTATAGTACAGGGGAGGTAGATGCAAAGTCTTGATATTTTTGGACTAAAAATGACATAGACCAAACTTCAAGGGGTCCAGATGAAAATTACCCCAAAAAATTCTGACTTCCCAACTAGACACAAATCATAAAACCCCTGAACGTGTTGACCCATATCCACTCCCTTATGAAAGAGTGGATACTTCTAGGCTGGGGCTGGCAATTGCAAGCTCTTCTTCCAAATGGCACTGGCAAGCAGGCAGGCAAAAAAATGGTGATTTGTGTCTTCAGTTCCATTCCAGAAGAGAGTGCAATTGCTAGGGACGAGAATGTGCTGATGCTGAAGGAATGACTGCATTGGAAGCCAGTTGGAGAAGATGTGCCAAGCTCTGAAACTCTGCCTCGGGATATGCTTCTTGAACCAGACCTTGGTTTCACCAAGGGCAAGCGGACTGCTTAGTCTGGTTTGCTGCTGAGCTGATTTAGTGCTGAGTATGCCTGACCTATAATGCAGCCAGATAATGCCATCAGAGGAGCCAACAGGTCTTCTTCTAGTGGAGTGAAGTGCATTCCAAAGTTCAGCTATATCTGGACAGCAGGTTGAGAGAGGATTCCACCTATCTAGCTTGGAATCCCAATGCTGTGGAAAGCTCTGGGACTAACAGGCTGGAGAACACCTTAAGGACGCCAGTGGTCCAACCAAAGGGCCGTAGATCTACCATCTCCAATTTGGGAGTAGATGTCTTGAAGAACACAAGGACGAAAAGCAAGGAAGTAATTTATTTTTGATGTACGGCCGTACGGGAGTAAAAAATTGTATTTTCTTACAATGAGAATATTTATTTTTTACATGATATATGTCTTATGGTGATGGAAAAAACAAATGTGAAACTCCATGGGCCAATCTACAAACTCACGGAGTCGAAATATTTTTCCACTTAATAAATAATAATAATAATTTTTTTAAATTATTAAAATATAAATAATTAGGGAAAATTAGGGAAAATGGTTTTGAAAATTATAGAATAGCTATGTATGTCTTATTCAAGTGTTGCCCATGTAGTTTCATCGCCAGTTTTGGTATGGATAGCTTATTTTCTTGCCAAAAAACTTTTAAAAGTTCATTGTATTAAAAAAAAAAACATGGGCAAGGGGAAAATTGCTAGCTAGGTACATAATTGTTTCTTTTGTCTATAAAAGATTAATTTGGTGGTTTTACAGTGACTTATGCAATCATTTTTGGATACAACAATTATCATGTTTGCTAGTGGGAGTTAGAGGAGAGCTAGTTCATAGTAGACAACAAGGCCAGGAACCATAACCATAGGGAGAGCCACAAAGACAAGCAGTGGGAGCCAAGGTTGACCCAGCATGGTAGTATTGTGTGTCTATTGATGGAATAAAAAATAAAACACAATGTAATTTCTGCAGGAAGAAGTTGAACTCAGGTGGCATCAGCAGATTTAAGGCTCACATCACTGGGAGTTTGGAGAATGTGGCCACATGCACAGAGGCACATGCAAATGTAGTGAAGGCAATCAGGGAGTTAGAGAAAGCAAAGGGGAAGAAGAAAGAGGAGAGTGGACAGAGCACTAGATGATGTGGTGAGGGGACCGTCATCATGCAAAGTTGATTCGGATTCTGATCGGATGTTGATCCTATTGTGTGGTGAGAGATCAAGAGGAGAGGAACTTGAGGCTGGCTATATCAGAGAACAGGGAGATGTACTATCAAGAGCAAGGACAAGGCCAGAGCTAGAGCTACAGGAGTTGGTCCCTCTAGGCTTGTAAGGGTTGTAACATTTGGATCTAGTGCTGGAGCATCTGGATCTGGCGGGAGGGGTGGCATATTTAGCATGTTTAGCATATCACATAGTCAGAGGGATTCTCCTCTAGTAGATCTAGCACCATGTGATTATCCATACTGTGGGGACCTAATCCTAGAGCAGAATCTTGAAGTTTTCAGGAAGAAGGGGACCAAGTAACCTAAGATAACAGGTGCATGGAAGGGTATAGGTAAAAAAGTTAAAATTGTTATGAATTCCATTCTAGCAAATATAGCCCAAGGTCTGTACTACAAGTACATGATTGATACTATTGTAGATGCAAGTCTTGGATATGAGGGTCCCATATCTAAAGAGTTGATCACCACCTTCCTGCAGGAGGAGAAAGAGGAGTTGCAACAGTACATTGACCTTATGAAACCCTTCTGGGATACATATAGACGCACCATTATGTCTGATGGATGAACTAGTCTGACGAGAAAGTCCATCATCAACTTCATGGTGTACTGTGATAGGAGGACAGTTTTCTTGAGATCTGTGGATGCTACTGGATGCTACTAGTCATGTGAAAGACCACAAATATATACTTGGTCTCCTATAGGATGTGGTGTAGATGAGGTTGGGAAGAAGAATCTTGTACATATTGTCACCAATAATGGCTCCAACTTTAAGAAGGTAAGTGAGTTTTTGATGAATTCACCCGGTTATCATCTCTTTTGGACACCCTATGCAACCCATTATATCGACCTTATGTTAAAGGACATTGGGAAGATCACCATTGTCCAGAACACAGTGGAGAGGGCTTGATAGGTAACAAATTTCATTTACAATTATAATACTATTTTGGATGCGATGAAGTGAATGTGTAGATGTGAGTTGGTGCGACCCGGTCCGGTGAGCTTCTCGACAAATTTCATCTCCTTGAGTAGTATGCAGGAGAAGAAGTCGAGCCTGGGATCCATGTTTGCATTCCAGGAGTGGTTTTATTGGGTTGGATCCAAATAAGATAACTATCTACTATTTCATTTTACAAAATAGTATAGTATGACTATCTACTAACTTAATGTGTTTGTCATAATTCAATACCTCGAGCGAGTGCTAAGCACAAAGCAGCATCTCATCTGATGATTCTATAGAAATGTGGTTGTCGTGTTGTAGACCTTGGAGCCCGTCGTAAATGTCTTGCATATGGTGGACTTCTCCTTGAGGGGGCATAGTGTGGAGCCCTTGAGCATATGAAGGTTGCCATAATGAGAGAGCCTCAGAGGCTACTAGGCTTTCTTAAAGATTGTTGATAAACTATGGACCGATCAACTTATGCATCTATTGCATAGGGCCGGTAAGTAATTATTGTGGGTAGTAAGTCATTGTATTCTAACTTTAATTGTGAGTTTGTGAATTGTGCATCCTGTTATCTCGACCCCAAATATCAATATGGCGAACATTTGGGGTTGGATAAACACCTGCTCGATGTCGTGATGCTGTTGATTTCAAATTTGGAGCCGGACCCACGGCTCTAATCATTTTGCCACACTGAGTTGACTTGCAGGGATTTCAAACTTAGAACTTACATTTGATTTTTTATAGAATTTAGCTAACCATCAATACAAATGATTGTAGAAAAAGTGTTTAGCTTTAGGTCCTTCAGTTTAGATGCTACTATTAGTGGACGAAAAACTCTGATCCAAGTTATTACAATTTACAGATAAGTAGATTATATGTTTAGTAATAAACTATTAAAAGTATTAATTGTTTTTGTGAGAATGCAGCTGAGTGGTGGTTTTTCTTTGGTAAGAGTGTATCAAACCTTAGGAGACTGGCGATTAGGATGGTCTCTCAAACTTTCTCCACCTCTGAGTGCAAGAGAAACTGGAATACATTTAGCATAATCCACTCCAATAGGAGGAACATGTTGGGGAGCCAGTGCCTGAACCATTTAGTGTTTTGCCACTACAACATGACGTTAAAGACATAGCATGTCAGGGAACAAGCTTAGAGTAGTTGGCAGAACATAGACCTCGACGATATATTTGAGGTGGGTGTAGAGGAGCAGGATCCCTCACTCAATGGTTGATGGATAGGGATGAGCCAGTGTTGGACCAGCCTAAAGGGAGGCCTGACTAAGAGCTTGCTTGAGCTGCAGTGGTTGATGTGGATGAATTCATAACATCTCAAGATGGGCAGGCACATGCACAGGAAGGTAGTTGCTACGTGGATGAGGATTGGATGGTGGCGCCTAGCAAGCGCAACTACAATCCAAATGACACACTCGCTCCCAGTCCCAGTTTGACTTAGAGGAATTTTGATGATGGTGGTGGTGTGGACTTCAAGAGCATTTGCATGTTCTATTACCAAAATACAACAGCCCCCTTTAAGATATAGTGGGGAGACTCATCTCACACATGCCACCCAGGATTAGGATCGTGGTGGTGAGCATCAACGTGGTTGTAGGGTAGGGATCATGGGAAACAACACAGAGGTGGTTATGATGATGTCACCTTTATGCACGGATCGCTTACATAAATCCTTCAAGTCCGAATCCGACAGACTGCTTAGCAGGAGCGATGGGATCCATGAGCTTGGATGAGTCTATAGGCTCCACATCTACTTATGTGGCTATCAATCTTTATGGTTTCCCTCCTCCTCATGGACATTATGGTATGGGTATGGTATCCCTACCAGTGGTTCGCACTATGGACACAGTGATGGATATTATGAGCATGGTCTCTTAGGGCCAGAGTTAGTTGCAAAGTCCATATTCAGATGGTAGATAAACCAACCACATTCACACTCACAAGCATTAGCAACATCACCACGACCACTGCGACACCTTCCTTGGCCCTATTCTTACTTCCCTCACATTGGAGTTCTCTTGGAGGTGGAAGATGACCGCTACAGAGCTGCAATTTTGGACTATCTGAGCAACTATCAGTATGGAATGACATGGGTCTAGTATGTGGATTGGTTGGGGGAGAGGATGTTGTACACTATGGGTATTGATGGGGAATCAGGAGGGGATGGATCCAACTAGCCACAATACTTGGTATTGAGATTTGAGATGATTGGATGACTACTATGTGCTTGCCTACACTTGTATGCTTCTGTTGTATCTTGTATCTGTACACCTGACTTCAGTAGTTGCATAATTTATTGTAGACTTTAGTACGTATCTTCTTTCTTGAAAGTTAATGAAGATATATGTGTTCTCGTGTATCTTTGCATGTTTACATTGGTTTAAAATCATGTTGTAGACTTCCTGCTTCGCTCGCATACAACCGGCCATGTGCCGATGAGGAACACCACTTTAGGTAAGGTTTTAGGCCAAAATAATACTCTGTGTGTGTTTATTGGCCTCAAATTAGACTAGACAACAAAAACAGGCCAAAATGACCTCAAATACCCCTGGAAACTGGGGGTGAAATCTCACCAAAACTCTCCCAAATGTTGGGGAATTTTCGCCGACATCTTGGGGTTTCGCTGATTTCACCAGTTAACGAAACCCCTTGTGTCAACAAAATTTCACACCTTGCTTGAAATGAAGCCTCTGAGAGAGAAGCCTGAAATATCAATAAGCAAAGAATAAAAAAAATAAAAAATAAAAAATAAAATAAAAACTAATGAATTGAAACAGAAATTATGGTTACAGTCATATCACAATCACATAGACTTGTTATATATGCCACATCATACATTAATGAGCATTTCTAAACTCACTTCTGGAGTTCTAGTATGTGCTTGGCTATGCTTCTGGATGGGCATGTGTGTCTGTCTGTTTCTGCAATAAGTCATCCTATTCTCATATATCACATCTTTTGATATTTATTCTACTTGTTGATCGTGAACTTGGAAATGCATGTCCTATCCCGTCCTCTGAGGCTCTGTCACTTGTTTAATATAGATCTTATAGTTGATGCTAGTCTCCTCATCCAGATCTTTGGCCAAAGCACAATATCCACTGTGTGTGTTTCTGGAATGAGTCATCCTATTATCATTTATCACATCTTTTTTTATTTATTCTATTTCAACTTGAAAATGATCTTGAACTTGAAAATCCATGTCCTATCCTGTCCTCTGACCTTTGTTTAATAACTTGACGCCAGTCTCCTCATCCGGGTGTTTGCCCAAAGCACAATTCCACTGCGGGTGTGTGTTTTTTTCTGCAATGAGTCATCCTATTATTATGAATCACATCGTTTTATATTTATTCAATTTAAAAATGATGTTGAACTTCAAAATGCATGTCCTATCCTGTCCTCTGTCACTTGTTTAATGCTAATGTCCTCATTCAAATCTTTCCCCAAAGCACAATTCTACCATCATAATAGAAGGTGGGCAGAAGTTTCTGAAGGTTGAATTTGCAAATAAACTATAGAATTCAAGTCATTCCTGAAATTATAATCCATACTTTCCACATGATTGCGGTGATATTTGTAAAAGGAATGTGAATTTCTTACACGCATTAGTTTTAATTATCCATTCAAGAACGACCAACTGGTTCAGTTTTGGGGCAATAATTGACCAAATCAGTTTGGGCATTGTCTTTGACTTTCTGGTAGTTTTCAAAGGATCTGGATGGGAAATGTTATTCTTTTCAAATAGATGGTCATCTCTGGCTTTGCTTGTGTTCTTTAACCCACATACATTATTCTTTCCCTGCCTAGCACAAGTTTTTCTTTTCTACTTGTTTGATGTCTATATTGTGTTGTTTTTGCAGAAGCATGAAACTGTAAGAAGGTTGACAAATGGGTTTCAGTCACTCCGGCAAGCAATAAAGTTGGCACCGGGGGTGTGGACAGCCATGTTGATCCGCATGTCTGTGAAGTCTGATGTCCATAAATTTACTGTAGATGTTGTTTCTGCATTAGCCATACACCTAGGTCGTAGGATACCAGAAGAATCTTGGCTTTGTTTGTCTAGGTTTCTTCACGAGATGCAAACGAGCAGTAGATGAGACAATTTATGATTTGCATTTTCTACCTCTTATACTGTTAAGTTCAAGTTTTGCATATAATCAGTAGGAAACTAGATGCCTTGCAGAAATGTTAACAAAGTCCTCTTGAACATTGTAAACAGTTGATCCGTCATTGAAGTTTTTTGCTTTTATTGCTTCAATTCCTCACCTCCCTTTTTAGCATTGGATTCATATTTTTTTCAAAAAAACCAATAGATCCAATGTTATTGAAATGACGTGTAGGTGTTCAATGTGTATTTTAGCAGCAAGATCCATTAGATAGATGACTTGGCACACTTTTTATAATGTGTCCGTTTCTTATTTTCATTTTTCCCCCTTTATGGTCATTGTATGTTGGCATCGTCAATGTATTGTGAATTTTTTTGTAAATTTAGCATATAGGTTTCAACTTCGAATTTAGCAGATAGATTTCAATTTCAAAACTAGTTTCTTCAATATGTTGTGGTTGGTTAGCCTCTTCCATTCATTGATTCATTGATGGTATTGCGGAAAGTGATATGGAGTCTAATTCTATTTTTATATTTTATCACATATTTAAGAAGGGGGTTTACTTCTAAAAACAAAGTGGCTCTCTTAAATGTGGCATCGGGAGGCGTGAGGGTATTGAGGGTAGGGGTCCAAACAAATTAGATACTGGTAATACCATATGTGCATTCTATTATATTTGGTTCGGGTAATATCTTATCGATGTTTGGACAGATTCAGTCGGATTATGAAGATGGTTGGATAGTTATTTTTTTAAAGCAAGTTCTTCTAAATGAATATGAATACAGATTGAATTCAAGTTTTCGATTACCTATCGATTTTTTTACCATTTTGTTTGTGAGGGTTAGATTTTAAATTTAAGAATTTAACAATTTTGGTAGTTATTAATAGAAAATTTAAGAAAATAGTTATATATCTCATGTAAAACATTTACGCAAATAAGAAAAACAAATCAAAATAAGTAACTTAATCAGATTATTTGATTGGATGGATAGTGGTCAGGAAAGGGGTATAATATATCTACGTTTTATCAATAATTGGACGAATTTAAATACCTATAAATTGATGCGCATTCGAATTCGGGAGTGAATTTTGGTTATCCATTTACACGTTTACATCCCTAATTGAGGGTAGAGGATCTCAAGTTGGTGACACGAGTCTTTCCAAGTAGAATGTGGTTTGGTGGTTAAACTTGTGAGGTTATGGAAAACATGGGTATGCCCGTCGCAAAGATTGTCGAACTGGTTTAACCAATTTGATGTTAAGTAACTGAGAGAGAGAGAGGGGGGGGGGAGTGCCTCCCCGTCTTCTTTAATTTTTTTCCGACAATTATCGAAAGGAAGGAAGAGAAAGGTAATTTGAATCAGTCAATCAATCAAATAGATTTACCAAGAGTGGAAACACCAATCAATCAACAAAGTTTACCCAAAGTGGTGACGTCAATCAGTCAACAAGAATTACATAAAGTGGTGAAGTCAATATCAACAAGGTTTACCTAAAGTGACGCCAATCAATAAGCATGACTTACCTAAAGCGATGATGTCAATCAATCAACACAAGTTGTCTAAACTAGAGACATCAACCAATCAATAAAACTTACCTAAGGTAGAGATGTCAATCAATCACTCACCAATAATAGATATGGAAAATGACAATGATAAGGTATTGCCATATATGGAAAAATCTTCCCTTACAAGAGAATGTATCACATTCCTATTCAAAGGAAATGATAAGGGAAACAATAGTTTATCGTGGACGTAGGTTTATCCTAAACCGAACCACATTAAATTGCAGTGTCTTCTTATTCTGATCTTCCTTCCCATTTCTCTCTTTATCAAGAAATTCTAATATTATCTGGCAAGAATAAGTAGTAAAGGGAGTGATCTAAGAAGGAAGAGAAGTGACGACGGAAGCCTAGCACTAAGTGCAATCTTTAGCAACAACGGTCCCTAATGCATGAATGATGAATTGCGCTAACTATGGGTGGGAAGGGTGGGAAGTAGGAACCATTATGTCAAAAATGTCTGGGGTTATAGATCTCCGAAAGAATCATCGATCCGACAAAGTGGAACGACTAGAAAAAGAAGTGAAGAAAAAAATGAAGTGGCATAAGGCATTAGAAAGGTGCAACGTTTCAAGAGCGATTGACGGCAGCATTCAAATCAGCGGCGGGAGAGGGAAAGCAAGATGATCGACTGGCCTCTAGCTAATAAAGTTGCAAAGTGGATCGAAAGAAACTCAAGTTTGGCTAGGAGGCTCAGCCTGTGTTAAAGTCGACCTTTCTCAAACTTTGAAGAACTTGAAATGGAGTTCTCTTCCCACGACGCTGGCCAAGATTGGCTTCTCCTCAAAATGGATTGAGCTGATCCAGCAGTGCGTCTACACATTGAGAGGTTCTGATGAATGAAACTGGAATATGCCAAAAGAAAGTCTTGCTCCAATAATTCTCAGCTTTGAACCTTTGTTCCTGACCTTGCCACATTGATCATGGTAGTAGCAAAGCAGGGATGATAGACTACTCCACCACCCCCAACCACTTTGATGGATGCCGACTCGGAAGACACTTGAGGGAAAAGTTCTGCAAGATGAGTGATCTGCCCATTATTTGGAACATCTGGAACCCAATCCACGAGTTGATTGGGCGTTAAACCCAAGGAGGGGCTCGCGTCTGATTAGCTAGTTGGTGAGGCAATAGCTTACCAGGCGATGACGTGATCTGGCCCAGTATTTGGATCAGCCATCTGGAGGACCCCAATCCACGAGTTGATTGGGCGTTTTTGTCAATCAATGAATGAAGGATATGTTTTCAACTTTCTGAGCAATGCATGTTTGCCCATGAGGATTGGAGTGCCTATGTCCCTGGGGCTGTTCCTTGGGCGCTAGCTCCTAAGACAATGAGAGCCAGAGGAGGACCTTGCTCGAAATCCTTTTTTTTGGGTTTTCTCGTAAGAGAAGTCTTGGATCAGGACCGTCTTTTAGGTTGGGCAACACACATTTTGGTCTATACTTGGCATCGCACTAGTGGGCAAAGCTTTCTCGATATATCCATTATCTGAGTGAAGGAAGACACAACTCATTTCTTTATTTATATACGAAATTTATTAAGAGCAGGAAGCACAACGGTAGTAGAAGCGTGGAGTGCCTAGTGGAGCGAAGCCATCAAGCAAGAAAAAGAACATCCTGAAACATAAATCTGCTTTCATCAAAGGTTGGAACATAATGGACAACATAGCATTATATTATAGCCAATGACCTTATGCATCGAATGAAACTCAAGGTTGGTTGCAACCACTTAAAGCAGTTGTGGCCTGACAGTTGATCGTGTTGCTAATCAATCAAAAATAAAATCCTATACTAATCTTAGCTAGCAGAAAGTATGGGGTCGAACTATGGGGAACTAAAAGGCTAAGTTACTAAGATTGAATTCAACAAAACTAAATTTAAACTAAATCTATTAAGAATGCAAAACCTTTAACTATGAATATGTGAAGATCTTTGGGATTTCGAATCCCTAATGCTTTTCCCTAACCGATATAACTCTACATTTCAAAGCAAATTAAGGATGGTCTTCCTAGGAATGCCTTACCTTCGCAAGACTATCGTCCTTCACCGAAGCTTGGCACGCTTAGTTTGCTGAGCTATAGAACATCTTTGGCTAGACTCAAACACAATCAACTAGAAAATATAGAATAATCAAATTAATGAAATAAGCATGGGTCATCTACATCCCAAAGAAAAGGAACTAGCTACTCATTATCACAAAGTTGATATAGACATATATAGATGATACATAGATATATATATAGAGAGATGTGATCTTCTTCTTGAGCAAGAGAGAATACAAACCGTTTTTCTCCTCTTCTTTGTCGTCTTATTTTTATATGTCTCCACATAATCCTCTCTCTTTACCCGTTGATGACCTTTATCGTTCTGATTTTGGAAACCTCAAAATATATAGTGTATATATTTCAATATCATTCTACAGATATTGAATCACAGATATAGTAATATGAGAGAGAGAGAGAGAGAGAGAGATGTGGTCTTCTTCTTGATCAATGAGAGATGAGAGCCAAGATCTCGCTTTCATGTTTCTGGGCAGCGTTGTGCCTTCTCCATCATCATCTTATATTTGCTTTCTCTTTTCTCATGTCTCCACTTCCACACAATGAATCCCCTCTCTTTACCCGTCGATTTGACCTTTATTCGTTCGGATTTTGGGAAAACTCAAAACTAGAAAGTTGTATATATTTTCGATATCTTTCTACATAGGATCTTGAATCACATAAATCAGAGCTAATATGAGAGAGATATGACCAAAATACTGAAGGTATGTCTATTTACCCAATTTTCAGATTTATTACCAATTTTGTTCCTTAGACCTCCACTTGTTTCCAATTTGGCTAAGATATCACTTTTTCATGATTTCTTGGGCAGCAAGATTGAATGCCATGATTTAAAATCCATCCAATATCTAATATATTTGCCAACTTTACTCCATATTATCTCTAATAACCAAAATCACATTTTTCCTGAAAAATACACAAAAATAGTCAATTGGCTCTCTTTTCAATTAACTAAGTATGGGAAATTAAATCAAATAAATAATGATAAATGCATGCTTATCGATAGTAGATAGAACCCATTGAAGCAACATGTTGAGATATGCTCCAAGGAAACGATCCAAAATCTAGATAACTTCTATGAAATGCTTTCATGGGATTCAACCAATTATCTTCGATTGTGGGTTATCATTGAGAAATAGGAATCAATGTTATCAAACTTCCTTTGCCTGCGATCATCCGGCACTTTATGCACGTCGATAATGTGCTTCAGTTTTTGCCCCTCCTGCCTTTGTTCCAACTACTTATTGGTCAGGTAGTATGAAAGACAGTTGATGCCGAGTTGGCTCCTATACTGCTAGTTATGCCCTACTTGGTCCCCCAGATTGCTTCTCTCTGGGCAAGCCCATGTGTGATGATGGGGATTTCTTCAAATCAACGCACAACATGATACAGGTAGTCTATCACATTTTAAAGATGCTAATGCTATCACCTTAGTCATGTTTCTATAAAAGGTAAACCGGGGGGGGGGGGGGGGAATGTTGAAGCACGTTTGTCAAAGTTGTAACAACTGTTTTGTTACAGAGATGAGAATAAAAAAAAAATTTTTTACCAAACTAATAGTGAGTATTAAAGAGTTGAAGAGTTTAGGTCAAAAGACCTATACAAACAAAAAGGATTCACAATAAAACATAGGTGGAATAACCCCCCCCCCCCCAAGTTCTATCTAAGGAGAATCGGTGAGCACCCCTAGCAAGAAAATCAGCAAAACCATTACCAACCCTTAGAATATTGCTAAAAGAAATCCTGCAAAAAAGAGGACAAAGTCTTAAAATATCCAAAACTAAACTAGAACTCATCCAAGATGAAGATGATTGGAGATCTTGGAGAGCAAGAACCACAGGTAAAAAATTTGAAAGGATTTGTAAATCAACTACTTCTAACGAAGAGCCAAGCAAAATGTCATCTCTAATGGCTTCAAGTTCTACTAGAGTTGCCAAAGAGCTATGTCCACATTTGCTTTGAGCTGCGACAAAACCACCATTGTAATCCCACAAAATGCAACATCCACCTCCTTTGTGTGAATTGCTATCCCATGATACATCTGCAAATATATGAAAGAGAGCAAGTTCCTCATTAATGGCATGACCTGGCCTTGGACAAAGTTCTTCTCGAGCCCTTTGAGACTCCATAATGTGTGATTGTATATCTGCACATAGATAAAAGAATGTAGTCATTCTATGAATTATGGGGGCCTCCATCCCTCTAAAAAGAGCTGCATTCCTAGTGTTCAAATACACCAAGTTAAAGCACCCCACATCTGATTTACCAATATTAGATTGTCACAACCAAGGAACTTAAATTTAATGAAATCCATCCAATCAAATAAAATTTTTCCTTGAAAATTAGATGTGTTAATATGTAGAGGGGAGAATCTCCAACACTCTTGCGCATTAGAACAAAAGTACAAAGCATGACATACATTCTTCTGACCATTACCACATATTAGGTAAAGGGGAACAAGAGAAGCATTCCTCAAAAAAGTGAACTCCTTGTTGCAATAGCCTCATGTGATGATCTCCATAGGAAAGTTTTAATCTTTGGAAGGGTGGGGATCTGCCAAATATGTGTTCAATGTTTAGACGAAGAACAAGAAGAAGCTACATTACATTGGTTATTAGCTATAAATAGACATTGGTGACAAGCAGACTTCACAATAAACTCAATAAACTTACATATTTTTCTTTATTCCAAATCCATGAGTCTAAAGTATCAGGAGACAATATAGGGATAGATTGAATAGCGCATTGATTTCACCTGGAGAAAATAGAGATTAAAATAAAGATAATTTCCAAAGACGAGTATCCCAATCAATTAGGCCATGCACCCAAGTAGGGCTATGTCCCAATGGAGTGCTACGAATGCAATGTGAAGGCAGAGAGGGAATTCATGGGTCCTTAAAAATATGCACAACACCATTTTTCACTTGTTTAACAATGCTCTATTTGAGAATATCATTTCCTGATAGAATGCTTCTCCAACCCCAAGAACAATTATTTGGGACACAATAGTCAAAGAAATGAATGTCATTTATATATTTTGCATGCATTACCTGAGTCCATAAAGAATTTGGTTTTGTCAAGAGTCTCTAACTTTGTTTCAAGCAAGGACTTTGTTGAAGGTTTGAGAGAAAACTAATGAGAGGGGAATTCCTACATTCTTGTTGTGAAGTGGTAGGGATAAGCACTAGTGCTTGTACAAAGGCATAAGAATGAAATGAAGATTCAAGGACAATAAGGTGATGTCACATGTAGTAAAGGGTATTTTTGGAAGTGGAAAAAATAGAAATACTTTATGGGATGTACTATTTTGCAATTTTAGGTGACATTTTGGGGTATTTATGCCAATTTGACATATTTTGGGATGTTTATAATTCTACCATGAATCTTATGGTGTTTCTAAACTTCTTTTATATATAGTATAATATATTAACAAGAAATGGGTTTGATATAGTTGGGTGAATATTTGTTTTGAGATTATTATCAACATTTCTTAATAGCATAGTTTCATTATTACTTTATGCCCATAATTTCTTATACTTTACTATTGGTGGAGTCTATTTGTGAGAGCTTTGTTAATATGATTTACAACAGGGTCTTGGCATCATGTGATATGGCTCCATTAGTGGAGGGTATCCACTATTTCTTTTGTTCCTAGAGAGGCAAATACTGTAGTGCATTCTTTAGCTAGGAATGCCCTGTGTTCAACAACTACACTGTAATCGGGATTTCTAGATATCTTAGTTATATTTTGGTTTCTGAAAATTCTTAAAATTGTCCTTTTGCCCACAGATGATAAATTATCCCACAGAACACAAGCTTTCCATCCCAATATTTTTCCGATTTCAGAACTTGGAGACCCATGGTCCAGCATTATTGCATTGATTGGAGGTCCTGTTCTCCAACCCTTCTCAACAAAGAGTGTTACCGGGTTGCACTTGGATGGTTGTTCTTTTAATCAGTTAATTCCTTGGAGGAATGAAAAATGTGTTTTGAGACAAATCTACAAAGATTCAATTGCCAATCCCCATGCAGTTCTCTTCCTTCTCCAACTGTAAAACTAAATCAATGAAAGGAAGAGTTCTGGATCCTTTACCTTAGTGATGTTTTGCAATGGATCTAGACACTGGAGGTACCTCTTTGCGTTCTCTTTCCCTTCTTATAGCTTGTGAACTCTATAGGTTATTTCCACGCTTCCAAATTGGCAAACCACAATGATGGAGGTTCAGGATTAGCTTGGAGAATTCGTAGAGCATAGGAGAGTATTCTAAATCATGTGTGTTTTTGTTTGGTTTTCCATCCCTCTATTTATAATGTTTTCCCTCAACATTAATTCCTTAATTAGGGTTTTCCTTAAGACTCATCCAAGGGAGGAAAATTAATATTTAGAGTCCTGCTTAGACTCAACTAAATAGAAGGGTAGTCATCTTAGACTACATAATTGTCTTGCCACCACCTATGGCGCAAATTTTAGTGGGACCCACCCACTACTATTAACATCTCCCACTCGCCACAAGGTGGTGGAGTTATCCAAATGCTCTCATCAACTCTAATCCTTTTAATGTGGAAATGGAATGTGCGACCTAAGAGATGTATCTAGGGTAGGAGTGCTATATCAAGTCTCCATCTAACCAACATAGCACATCACTTGAAAATTATCTCATTATACCCTAAACAATTCAATTATACCCAATTCCACACTCTCGATCCCTCATAGTGAGTAATGTGAACTATCTTCATTTGACGTACTCATGACTTTGTCAAATGACAAGTCACCCAAGTAATGAGTCACATCACTGATGGATATAGAATGAAAAGTTTTCCCATAGTTCTCATGCCATTTGGATTATCCCCAATTGCTTTCCCAGTCTTGCCTTACGAGACCGCATCATCCATGATCCTAAGGAACAAGCTAAAGTAGCATCATTGGGTGTCCTCTTCGTGGCATAGTCTAAAGTAAAGGGTACAAGTAGGATCAACACAATGTGATCCTGATGGCTCACACAATGACAAAGTAGGGATCCATTCAATCACTCTCATCATCGGTCGACTTTAGCACATGCAACAAACATGCATGCTATGGCATAACTCCCATTGATATGGGCATTGTCACAAAAAGAAAAAATACGCCATACGAATCTTGGTTCAATCGCTACTTAAAGCGCCTAACCTGATTCTTTTACAATTAGTCACACAATGACCAATTATAAAAGATTCATATTCAGCTACAATCTAGGCAACACAGAAATGTGATGATTCTATGTTCGACCATTGAGGTCTCATCTTAGTTCCAACTAAGGCACTTGACATTGGTTTGAAAGCCCCCTAAAGCCTTACAAACCCTTAGGCTCATCTTGCTTGCTATCTACAAGCACCAAGGTGAATTACCCATGTGAGTGGGTCAATTCCATGCTTGGTGACATCTTTATAAAATATACTAACTCATTGCATCACATCATCTGCATGTGAGAATAGGCTGAGACTTCTCAAAAGTCTTCTAAGACAATTGCCTCTTGAATAACAGCTGACCATGCAACATACTTAGCCTCCATTGTGGACAAAGCAATGCAAGTTTTCTTCTTGCTGCTCCAAGTAACAGCTCCACCTCAAAGGACAAAAACATAACCTGAGGTATACTTTCGCTCGTCTTGATCACTCCCCCGTCAACATCACTGTAACTTCTCAACCTCAAATCTGAACCACTATATGTGAGCATGAGATTTGTCGTCCCACGAAGGTAACGGAAAATCATTTTTTTCTGTTTGGCAATGGGTAAGTCCTGGGTTACTCTGGTAACGACTGACCATCCCAATAGCATAGCAGATATCTGGGCTTTTGCATATCATCGCGTACATCAAACCCAACCGCAGAAGCATAGGGTACTCTTGACATTTGCATTTTCTCTTCTTCATTCTTAGGGCATTTATTTAGGCTCAGTCTGCACGTTTTGTTCATTGGTGTGTCAATGGGCTTAGAATTTTGCATGTGGAATCGTTCAAGGACTTTCTCTAAGTAAGTTTGTTGAGACAAACCAAGAAAGTTCTTTGAGCAATTCCTCACTATCTTGATGCCTAACACAAAGTTGGCTTCGCCCATGTCCTTCATCTCAAATGTGAAGGACAACCACTCTTTAGTGGCGACAATCATGTCAATGTCATTCCCTACTAAAGGATATCATCGACATATAAAGAGAGAACTAAGAATCCTTTCTTGGACCGTTTTATATACACACAATGATCTTCTTCAATCACATCAAAGCCATTCAAAGTTACGGCATGATGAAATCTAAAATACCAATGTCTAGACGCTTGTTTGAGGCCATATATGGAACGTTTAAGGCGGCAAACTTTGTGCTCATGTCCGTTGGACTCAAAACCCACTGGTTGATCCATATAAATCTCTTCTTCCAGTTCTCCATTGAGAAATGCCATTTGAAAGAGTATTAGATATAGTATTGCCACAATGGACAATATAAGACGAATGGATGCTATCCTCACCACAGGGGAGAATGTCTCATCATAGTCCACACCCTCTCTTTGGGTGTAGCCTTTCGCCACAAGTCGTGCCTTATATTTGTCAATTTATCCATCGGCCTTACATTTAACCTTAAGAACCCATTTGTTCCAAATAATTTTGCAATTAGGTGGATGATCAACTAACTCCCAAACTTGGTTCTTTTCCATAGAACTCAACTCATCTTCTATAGCAGCCAACCATTTGTCCTTAGCATGTGATGATAGCTTCCTTTAGGAATGCAGGCTCCTCCTCATCAGCTAAGGCACACAAAAAGGCGTCCCCTTCAATCTTGAATCGATGAGGGGGAATATGTCCTCTTGTGCTTCTACGTGCATTGAGATCATTTATGGGTGTGTCCCCACCAGGTACACTCCCACTAGGTTCACAGTCTACATTCGTGCTCCCACTTGGTACACTATGACCAATATCTTTTCTGGCGACTAAAGGATGTGTTCTTTCCCCACCCTCACCAAGAGGATTTGGTATGATGTGATCCTCCTCTATCTTATAGAGGTCAAGATCTCTATGTGCATCAAATAAACTTGGGTAATCTGCTTCTAGAAATTTGACATCTTGTGACTCAATCTTACTCATACCTCCACTAGGGTGTTCACCGTACATAACATATCCCTTAGAACTATAAGGATACCTCACAAAGATGCATTTCTTAGCTCTAGGTCCTAATTTCCTGTACTTATGGGAAGAGGTGTAAACATACCCAGCACAACCCCATGGTTGTAAATGTCCTAGAGTAGGCTTTGTACCTTTCCATAGCTCATAGGGTGGAGATGGTATTGACTGAGATGGTACTCTATTTAGGATATAGGCTGCAGTCTGAAGTGCATCTCCCCAAAAATCTAATTGGGAGGTTTTCTTGCGCCATCATGGACCTAACCATGTCCAATAGAGTTTTATTCCTTCTTTATGCTACACCATTTTGTTGCGGAGTGTTAGGAATAGTTAATTGTCTCACAATTCCTTTTTCTTCACACAATTCTTTAAATTGTTCAGATAAATATTCGTATCCACGGTCAGTTCGTAGAATTTTTAAATTCCTACCTAATTGATTCTCAACCTCTGTCACAAAGTGTTTGAAGCAATCTAATGCTTCATGATAGTGAGTGCTTAAATAAACGTAACCATATCGTGAATGATCATCTATAAAAGTGAGAAAATAGGAGGCTCCATGTCTTGCCTTAACATTCATGGGTCCACAGATATCAAAGTGTACTAATTCTAATGGTTGAGTTGATCTGGGTGCTTTTCCAAAAGGCTTCCGATGAGCCTTTCTAGCCAGACAATGTTCACATATGGGCAGGTCTACTTTAGCAAGTGAGCTTAAAAGGCCGACTCTAACTAACCGTGACATCCTATCCTTCCCAATGTGACCTAATCTAGAATGCCATTTTACAGATTCTATACTACTTTCAACAATTAAAGAAGAAGAATTAGAGATAATCGGAATCAAATCTAATTTAAAAAATCCATCGTCAAGAATGCAGTGGCCCCATATGGCCCCTTCAAATAACAAATCCAAAGCACTATTGGAAAAATTGAAAGAATATCCAAAACTTAAAAGTGCTGAAACCAAAACTAAATTATGCATTATGTCTAGTGCATAGAGTACATCATGGAGGATCAATGTGCGGCCCGTTCCTAAGCTAAGTTGGACTAATCCAATGCCTAAACATCAATGTTGGTGCCATTTCCCATGTAAATTTTATGCATTCCCAATGACACTTTGCGATAATTTATGAAGCTCCCTCTTTCCCATGTGACGTTCTTGGTTACTCATGTATCAACAATCTAATCTGATCGTATTAAGGCAATCAAAACATGTGTACTCACACAGGTACAAGGAAAATATAAAGATGGTACCTTCTTTGACTCAATGCAATCACGAGCAAAGTGTCCCTTCTTTTGGCAGTTGTAGCACGTTATTTTGGACATGTCTTTCTTACCCCCCATGCTTTCCACTTTTCTACTTGACCATTCCCTCCCTAGGTGCAGAGTTCCTAGTACCCTCCTAATTCCCTCTCTTAAATCCTTTATGTTTGGGCCATTTGCCCTTATGTGTACTTGCATGAGCAACAAGAGCAGTTGTGCGGGTCGCCTCTAGGTGCTCTACTTCCATCTCAAGGTGTTGAGTTAGATCAGCATACGTCTTGATGCTCACAAGGTGAGAAAGTACTTGTTTCATTTGTGCCCAGGAATCAGGTAAGGTCATAATCAAGGCATGGATCTATTGCTCATCAGAATGGTCATGTCCAACATCTTTTAATTTGCGAACCATTTCCTTGATAGTTCTGATGTACTCAGTCATTTTATGCTTGGGGTCCATTCGGTACATCTCAAACTTGAGGATCATACCTCGTAGTCTGGTTGTGGATGTACCACCAAAAGCACACTTCAGCTCGTCTCACATGGACTTAGCTGTAGGGAAACCCTCATATTCCCCTTGTAGGTCATCTTGCATGGCACTTAGCATGAAAAACCGCGCACTTCAGTCTTTTCTTAACCCAAGCATCATGCATATCCTTATCTTTACGAGACTGGGTTGTCACACCCCACCCGCTGATCTCGGTTATCCGCCCGACAACTCGTGGGTCCAATCCATCACAAGATCCACGGTCTTACCCATCAATAATAATAAATGCAAGTATCGATAAATCAAGAGCAAAAGCAAGTTCAATAATTAAATAAAAGGATTACAGGAGTCCAAATACTCCAATAACATAATCAAGGAAAGAATCAATATTAAAAAAGAATAACAAGTTCAGTGGAAGCAATCAAAATAAACTAAAAAAGTTTCTTTCCAGTTTCTTTCTCTAAAGCTAAATACTGGTTTTCTAACTTAGCAAGCAAGGGGGTTCTCCAGTTCTTCTCCATACGATCTACAAAATGTCGGGCAATCTGCATCCTTCGGCCATTAATGGGTGCTATAAGCACACTCCAAGCATTTGCAGGAGACTTTGTGCAAGCTATCTCCATCTCCCATTGACGGTGACACATCTTCTTCATACGAGAGGGTTCTTTCATACGGATTATCTCTCATTTCCGACGATATGCAACCATCTGTGCAATTAGTATAACATACAAAGAAAAAGGAATGAGTTATGACGAATCAACAATGCATATATGATATGAATGCTATGCAATAGTATGAATACTACTAAGATCTAACTATGCAAGTCTCTAGACAGTTGACATGCTTTAAAATATAACACCAGCCCTCCTCTAGGTAGGTCTTGTAAAATCCAGCCCTATCCTAACCCTAACCCTAACCCGGATCCGCTTTTTAGGTCTGAAGACCAGAAGCAGTGGTAGAAGAGACTTATGGACCCTTTTGATTGATAATTATGAGTCGGAGACCGAGCCCATGGACATTGACGATGATACCCCTTACTTGAGTACATTGTCGGTGTTTAGTGGAAGTTTGCGCATCAGAGAAGAATGATTTGGTTGAAATACCTAATGGACTCCTGTGCACAATCTAAAGGTATTCCCCAAAACTAGACTTCTTGATTGAATTGTAGAAGAAAACCCCATTCAATTTGACCTTGTGTAGCCCTCCAAGACCCTGTCTGAAGTTGCTGATCTAAGCCTGATTTTTCTGTTGAAAAACATTTTGGTCGATCCTCTTTGGTCGATGCCATCGACCAAGGACCATCGACCAAAGTTTCCCAGACAGACAAGTTAATGATTCTTTGGAATATTCCCTATTCTATCCTCGTGTTTTGAGCCCTATTCCAATCATTATCACTCCTGAGAACGTGGGGAGAGCTTCCCAAAGCAACTCCTAGGCACTTGTGAAGAAGATTCCACCAAAACTCATTGTTAATCATTGTTTCTTGTCTCCATCTACAACTACAAGGTATGATTCATCACTACCACTCTCTGTTCTCTTCTTTTCTATTCTTTTATATCCCTCTCTTGCTGTTGAGACCTTGGAGATGGTGCTGCAACCTTGCAACCATCACTCCAAGTGTCCACTCTTGCTTAACCTATGATCCTCTCACTTGTCTATTGATGCTATGCCCCCATTTCAAGCCTTGCATATACATTCTTTGATTTTTTTTCTTAACATCATGCCTTCTTGTACAAAACTAAAGTATATAGTGTGCTATGTACATGTTTATCACTAGCATATGATCCTAATCGAATTCCTATAAGTTCCCTTAGCTAATGCATGCCTTTTCAATGTCAATGCAATCAATTTCAATCCATGCTATGATGCTTGTCTCTTGAACTTTGTAACTCAATTTGGGGCTTTCTATTTAGACCATTAGATTATGTTATTTCCTTGATTTGTAGTGTCCTTATATTGTTCTTAAGCATTCCTCCAAGTTCTGGATCGATCCGAACCCCGGAAGACCAATTTCGAACCAAAATCCCCAAAACCCACTATTCTGTCCTGAAGACATTTTGGTCGATCCTCTTTGGTCGATGCTATTGACCAAGGACCATCAACCAAACTTATTGCTGACAGCAACCTTAGCCAGTTTTGACCTATTCGACATCCGATCTTCCCGATTTCTTCTCTAACTTCTTATTTATGTTTGTTTAGGGTCATTCCTTGGTAATTCTCGATTCATCATCAACTCAACCTAAGGTAAGGATGGTTATCTCCATAAACACTTAGGCCATGAACTTATGATCGATGCTTATACTTAATGAACATAGTCTCTTAATTGCTTTTGATTATTATTGTCACATCCACCCAGCCGGTATCCTATCTGGCATACCCGGGATGTGATCCACAGCCCGAAGATCCAGATCGAGCAGCCATGCCTCCCACATACACGATAACATAATCATAAACAATATAATCAATGTATAAAGCAAACAATAAATAGATCAAATGAATAAGAAAAGATAATAAATCAGAGTGCGGAAATATTAAGTATCAACTTCTAAATGAGGAAATCACAAAGAGAAAGAGTGATCAGAAGTCACTCCTTCACAATAGCGGAAAAGTGGTTAATACATCCCGAATACAAATAGTGTAACGAGTAAATTCATAAGAACTAGAGAGAGAGTATCCAAACGATTACAGTCATCTAGGGAAATGGGGCCTACACATGGGTTTCTTCTATCCTAATGATTTCTTCTTCATAAGTGTGGATGAAGTAAACCCATCGTGGCCGCTCCCTCACTAGGGTGGGGCTAACTCTGGTACAAACCATAATCCTCCTCGGTATAGCAATCCTGACTCTCCGCATAGCCATCACCCGAAGGGTAGTATGCGGGATCATAGCTCGGGTCATAGGACGTGCCATCAAGGTCTTTTGTACCTGCAGGATAATCTAACAAATTGCACAAAAGGAATGAGTTCAAAAGAACTCAGCAAGGCAAGCCGTTTCATAATACACAGTTCATTCGATACAAGTAACGATATGATGCAATATGATATGAGACAATGATGAAATATGATTCTAATCTTAAGTATTCTAGTCTCTAAGGTAGACATGCTTTAAGCCATAGCACCATACTTCTTTGGGTCGTCAGTCACTCCCCCTCAATTATACATGATATCTTGGGTGCTGCCGTGGTAATTGGGTAAGGTCCTCATCAAGCCATGGTTGGGGATTTAGTCACCACTCTCTCAAATCACCATTGGTATAAGTATTGGCGCATGTCGCGGCGAAGCCTAGCCCAATGCAAGTCATCTACGCAGTCATATCATGTCAGATCCGGATACTTTCCCTATGGCACCGACCAACTCGGTTCCGTATCCTTCACACTAGAGTCAGCGTATCCTATGGCACCGACCAACTCGGACTACGGACTCATCAACCCTATTGGTCATCCACAAATGGTAAACGGGAAGCTCTCATGTCATCTCACGGGTTGGTTACCGGTCTTGAGCGCCCGTGAGCCCAAGTCTATCCATTTGCAACCCTACCAATAAATGGTCCCTTTCGGGTATCCACAATATGGTTTAAGTCCTCTCATGGAGTGGATACCGGTCTTGAGCACCCATCAACCATACTCTACCATGGGTCGTTCGGTCTCAATACCCTTCCGATTCGGGTCTGATACAACAAGGATAATCCTAGCCATACACCTAGACAATCCTATGCATGTCATCCAACAACCTGGGAAAGCGTCGATGGACACCTTCGGGGAATATCCCATACTACTTCCTCCTATGTCCAAGGAAAGAAGTGTCGAAAGGACACTTTCCAATCCCAAGTCATACGTAGTCAATCACAAATTCAATCTCATCATATCATACTAAATCAATGATTCATCATATAAACAATACATATCATAACATGATTGATCATATATAAAATCATAAAGTCCAATTGAACATGATATTTTAAATGATATATAACATTCTATTACTGATAAGAAGACATATAACAGTCATGTATGGTAAAGGAATACTCATATGAACATAACCATTAAGTTCCCATAATGTAAACATGTTGGTATAATTAACATACTTGGGTTAACGACTGTCCTTACCTTAATCAAGTTGTAAATAGATTCAATGATCACCAAGTATGGTCCCAAAATCAATGTTGATACCCTAGATAACATACAAGTAACATCAGAGAAGAAAACAATCGAATCGGGGTTCAAACGGATCAATTCGGCTAAGTACAGGGGTATTAACAGCTCTTGGTTGACTGGCTTGGTCGACTGTCACTCAACCAAGACTTGTTAACCACAAAGCAGCAATGGAAACTTGATCCGAAACTGCCCTTCCGGTGCTCCGATCGTCACAAAATTTGGAGGGCATGCTTAAAACAGTAAGAGGATACTACACACAAATTTTCATGATGATCCAACGGTTCAATCAAAAATGCCCAAATTGAAAATCTTAGGTTCTATATAATACTTATCAAGAATTAAATTGGAATTGATAGAAATTGTAAAGGATGATGGGAATCAATCAAATGAATGTTAAGAATCAAGTTAGAATCTTAATTTCATTATAGTCTAAGCTTAACATGCAACTACATATCAGATTTGAATCAAAATAGGTTAAATTGAAGAGAATCAAAGTGATGGAGTGCAATTAATCTCAATTGAATCATAACATAGCATGAGTGGGGAAGGATCAAGGAATTGAAAGAGGGAAACTCATGGTTAAGTGTTTGCAAGGTTGCAGCACTTCAACCATGGTTTCAAGATCATCAATTGATAGAAAAATGAATAGATTAGAAGAAGAATAGAAGAAATCATACCTTGAGTTGATGATTAATGTATACACTAATGATTGGAGTCAAAGATTCTCCCAAACATCAAGAAATAGCCCAAGAGAGTGTCCAACCTCGAGCTCTGGAGTGCCAATAATTAGTTTAGGTCCTCATTCACGAGTTCCAAAAAGGTAGGGGCAAAATGGGAAGTGATTTAGTGAATATTCGAATTCCATTACTCTTGGTCGACTGGCTGGTCAACTGTCAGTCGACCAAGCAGTCTACCAAGCCATGACAGCAACTTCAGGAGGCTATATAGGGTAAAATCGAGCGGGGTTTTCTCCTACAAGTCAATCAACAAGTCTAGTTTCAGAAAATACCTTTGGATTGATCACGGGGTTCCAAGAAGTGCTTCAACTAATTCAATCTTCATCGATGCACAGATTTTCACTCAACACTGACAATGTGCTCAAGTAAGGGGCATCATTGTCAATGTCCATAGGCTCTATATCTAGCATCGAATCATACACTAAGAGGGCCCACAGGTCTCTTCTACCACCACTTCGGGTCTTCGGACCTGCAACAGTATAAAATCCGGGCCGGGTCAGGGTTAGGATAAGGCCGGATTTTACAATTATAGAATTGCTATACATGTTTTAGAACAGTAGTATTGCGATTCATATACTCTTGTCATAATGATTTATTATTCTTGTTACTTGTGTTCATGGTGGATCATTTCACTATTATGACTTAACTTTTATCATGAAGATGTATTGAATGTATGAGAAATGATGGACTTGAATATGTGGTTGCCTAAGTATAACTTGGGATTGGGGAGTGTCCTATTGACGCTTCTGTCCTTGGGCCTCAGACGGAATAGTATGGGATGTTCTCCGAAGGTGCCTATCGACACTTTCCCGGGTTATTCGATGATATACATAGGATTGTCTAGTTGTGTGGCTAGGATTGTCCTTGTTGTATCAGACCCGAATCGAAAGGGCATCGAGACTGAACGACTCGTGGTAGTGTATGGTTTGATGGGTGCTCAAGACCGGTAACCAACTCAGGAGAGGACATAAACCATGCTACGGATACCCAAAAGGGGCCATTTATTGGTAGGGTTGCAAATAGCTAGACTTGGGCTCACGAGCGCTCAAGACCGGTAACCAACCCGTGAGAGGACGTGAGAGCTTCCCGTTTACTATTTCTGAATGACCAATAGGGTTGATGAGTCCGTAATCCGGGATTACGCTGACTCTAGTGTGAAGGATACCGGAAAGGGTCGCCTGGGGTGAGGAATGGACGTATCTGGATCTGAGTTGATACGACTGAGTAGATGACTTGCATTGGGCTAGGCTTTACCGTGACATGCGCCAATACTTATACCAAATGGTGATGTGAGAGAGCGGTGACCGAATCCCCTACCATGGTTTGAGAGGACTTTACCCAATTACCACGGCAATCCCAAGATATGGAATGGGTTGAGGGAGAGTGACTAACGACCCAAAGAAGTATGGTGCTATGACTTAAAGCATGTCTACCATAGAGACTAGCATTCATAGAGTTAGAATCATATTTGCATCATATGTCTCATATCACATTGCATTATGTTATGATTTGTATTTGTATGATTTTAAATTATGGAATAACTGCCTTGCTAAGTTCTTTGAACTCATTCCTTTTGTGCAAATGTTGTTAGATTATCCTGCAGGTATTGAAGACTCTGATGGCACACTCTACGAGACAGACTTTGATTCCTTATACTACCCTCCGAGTGGTAGTTACAGTGAAGATCAGAGTTATGGTGCCGAAGAGGATTTGTCACATCCACCCAGCTGGTATCCTATCTGGCATACCCGGGATGTGATCCACAGCCTGAAGATCAAGATCGAGCGGCCATGCCTCCCACATACACGATAACATAATCATGAACAATATAATCAATGTTTAAAGTAAGTAATAAACAGATCAAGTGAATAAGAAAAGATAATCAATTAAAGTGCGAAAATTATCAAAGATCAAATACATATCAATAAAATTTCAAAAGAGAAAGAAAGTGATCAGAAGTCACTCTTCCTCAGAAGCAGCGGAAAGATGGTAAATCACTTTAGTTACAAATCCCAATATCAAGAGTAAATTCAAAGAGTTAATACAACATAACCAAGTGTTTAACAATAATCCAGGGAAATGGGGCACTAAGCAAAGGTTTCTTCTATCCTGATGATTATTTCTTCATAAGTGTGGACAAAGTGAACCCAGCACGGCCGCTCCCTCACCATGGTGGGGCTAACCCTGGTACGAACCATAATCCTCCTCGGCATAATAATCCTGACTCTCATCGTAGCCATCACCTGAAGGGTAGTATGCGGGATCATAGCTCGACTCGTAGAGTGCGCCATCAGAGTCTTCTACACCTGCAGAATAATCTAACAATTTGCATGAAAGGAATGAGTTCAAAAGAACTCAGCAAGGCAAGTCGTTTCATAATACACAATTCATTCAATACAAGTCACGATATGATGAAAGATGCTATGAGACAATGAGGATATATGATTCTAACCCTAAGTATGCTAGTCTCTAAGGTAGACATGCTTTAAGCCATAGCACCATACTTCTTTAGGTCGTCTGTCACTCCCCCTCAATTATACATGATATCTTGGGTCTACCGGGGTAATTGGGTAAAGTCCTCATCGAAACCGTGGTTAGGGTTTAAGTCACCACTCTCTCACATCACCATTGGTATAAGTATTGGCGCATGTCACAGCGAAGCCTAGCCCAATGCAAGTCATCTACTTAGTCGTAGCATGTCAGATCCGGATACTTTCCCTATGTCACCGACCAACTCGGTTCCGTATCCTTCACACTAGAGTCAGCGTATCCTATGGCTTCCACCAACTCGGACTACGGACTCATCAACCCTATTGGTCATCCACAAATGGTAAACTGGAAGCTCTCACGTCCTGTCATGGGTTGGTTACCGGTCTTGAGCGCCCGAAAGCCCAAGTCTATCCATTTGCAACCCTACCAATAAATGGCCCCTTTCGGGTATCCGCAGTATGGTTTAAGTCCTCTAACAGAGTGGTTACCGGTCTTGAGTGCCCATCAACCATACTCTACCACGGGTCGTTCGGTCTCAATACCCTTCCGATTCGGATCTGATACAACAAGGATAATCCTAACCATACACCTATACAATCCTATGTATGTCATCCAATAACCCGGAAAAGTGTCCATGGTCACCTTCGAAGAATATCCCATACTATTCCCTCCGATGTCCAAGGACAAAAGTGTCGAAATGACACTTCTTAATCCCGAGTCATACGTAGTCATTCACAAGCTCAATCTCATCATATCATATCAAATCAATAATTCATCATATAATTAAAGGCATGTCATAACATGATTAATCATATATATAATCATAAAGGATAATTAAGCATGATATTCTGAATGACATGTAACATACAATTATTGATAAAAATGCATATAATAGTCATGCATGGTTAAGGAGTACACATAGGAAGTATATCTACTGAGTTCTCAAAGTATAAGCATGTTTGCATAATCAATGTACTTGAGTTAACGACCGTCCTTACCTTAATCGAGTCGTAAATAAAATCAATGATCACCAAGAATAGTCCCAAAAGTCAGTGTTGGTACCCTAGACTACATACAAGTAACATCAGAGAAGAAAACAATCGAATCGGAGGTCAAACGAAGCAATTCGGCTAAGTACAGGGATGTTAACATCTCTTGGTTGACTGGCTTGGTCGACTGTCAGTCGACCAAGACTTGTTAACAATGGGCAGAATTGAAGATTTGGCCCGAAACTGACCTTCCAGTGCTCCGATCGACATGAAATTTGGAGGGCATGATTATAACAATATGAGGACACTACACACTAAATTTCATGACGATCCAACGGTCCAATTATGAATACCCAAATCGAAGCCCTATGTTCTATATGATAAATATCAAGAATCGAATTGGAATTGATTGAAATTGTAAAGAATGATGGAAATCAATCAAGTAAATGTTAAGAATTAAATTAGAATCATGAATTCATAATAATCTAGACCTAACATGCATTTACATATCAGTTTTGAATCAAGAATAGGTTGAAATGAAAGGAATCAAAGTAATGAAATGTAAGCAATCCTAAAGGGAGCATAATATAGCAAGAGTGGGGTGATAATCATGGAATTGAAAGGGGGAAACTCATGGTTAAGTGTTTGCAAGGTTGCAGCACTTCAACCATGGTCTTAAGATCATAAATTGATAGAAAAATGAATAGATTAGAAGAAGAATAAGAGGAATCATACCTTGAGTTGATGATTGAGGTGTAAAACTAATGATTGGAGTCAATGATCTTCACAAACACCAAGGAAAGCCCAAGAGAGTGACACTTTTCATTCTCTGGAGTGCCAATGATTGGGGTAGACCTCCATTCACGAGTTTCAAAAAGGTAGGGTCAAAATGGGAAGTAATTTTGTGAAATTTCGAATTTAATTACTGCTGGTCGACTGTCAGTCGACCAAGGCTTGATAGCAACTTTAAGAGTGGATTTGGAAGGCCAGATAGATCCGAATTGAGTTGGGTTTTCTCCTACAAGTCAACCAACAAGTCTAGTTTCAAGAAATACCTTCGGATTGAGCACGGGGGTCCAATAGGTGCTTCAATTAATTCAATCTTCTTCGATGCGTAGATTTTCACTAAACACTGACAATGTGCTCAAGTAAGGGGCATCATTGTCAATGTCCATGGGCTCTGGATCAAGCATCGAATCTTCAACTACGAGGGTCCACAAGTCTCTTCTACCTCCACTTCGGGTCTTCAGACCTACAACAGTACAAGAAATACCTTAGTGTAAGGCCGGCCGGATTTTACAGGATTACTCTCCGTACCAGGGTTAGCCCCACTATTGTGTGGGAGTGGCCGTGTTGGGCTTTCTTCGTCCACACCTATAAGGAGACGATCATTAGGATAGAAGAAACCCTTGTCTAGTGCCCCATTTCCGTGGATTATTGTGGAACATTTTGGATATGTAATTAACTTTCCTTGAGTTACTCTTTAAACATGGGATTGTAACTAACTTGATTTTACTACTTTCCCGCTGCCTTGAGAGAGTGAATTTCACTCATTATCTCACCCTTATGGTTACACTTATACATTTGGTATTATCTATTTCCGCACTCTGATTAGTTGATCTTATCTTATTCATGGTATCTATTATTTGTTGCTTTTACCTTGATTATTATTCTTCGTGATTGTGTTATCGCGTATGTGGGAGGCATGGTCCCTCGATGCTTGATCCTTGGACTGTGGATCACATTCCCGGGTATGCCAGATAGGGTACCGGCTGGGTGGATGTGACAGGTCTAGTCACTCTGATCCCTCACGGACTGATTACCTCTATTGGGATCATGGGTAAAGGGGTAAAGTCCTCATCAGGCATCCATGGTTGGGGATTAAGTCAACACTCTCTTACCATGACCATTAGCAATGAGTATTGGCTTATGTCGGGGTTTCTAATACAATGCAAGTCATAGTGGTAATACACTACATGAAGTCCAGATACTTCCCCTATGGCACCAACCAACTCGGTTCTGTATCCTTTGCAACCTAGGAATGAGAATCCTCACGGACTGGCTACCGCTGTTGGACTCCACTCCCTAACCCTATGGTCATCCACATATTGTTGGGGCGGAAAGCTCTCATGACTCCTCACGACACCCGGTCCGTTCATTGGACATCCATGAGCCCAACCCTAACATATGCAACCCTACCATTGTATGAACAACAGTGGACCACTGAATCTTCGCACAGACTGGTTACTGTTGTAAGATGAAACAGAGTCACGTCACCATCGTCACGAGTCATCAGGCTTCAATTCTCCTACCGAAAGGGTAGTAGTATGCGGGATACCTAGCCATGCAATTCTAGACTCCCTAGGTATGTCATCCAACAATCATGATAGTGCTAGAGGCATCAGTGAGCATGTGTCCCATACCATAGCCCTCTGATATCTCACGCCAAGATATCCCAATGGAATACCCTTTCCATCACAACTACAATACATCATTCACCATCATACCACAACTACTCATTCAATATCATAAATGATAAAGTACATAAAAGAACATCACAAACAGTAAGGATACCATAGTATTATCATGCTTTATACAGTTACAGCAAGGTATATGATTAATAAATAGTAAAGAAAACTATCGATTCATCATGTACATGTTATAGCATATAGATAAGAATGTATGCCCTTACTTGTAATTAAGTAAAGCTTAAATAGAATGCAATCTGATCTCAATTAGAAGAGCTTCAGTAAAGACAGAGAACATCTAAACATAGGGTTATAAGATTATATAAGTAACATGAGTCAAATTGAGTAAAAGCCAAAAGTCACGTTGCTACTGTGACCTAGCCGGTCGCTTGGGCCAATCACTTGGCTCAAGCAACTACCTTGAGCAATCGCCCCAAAAAATAGACAGCTTCAAATCCAAAACTCAAGCTTTTGATCATTCGATTTCAATCCGGTTTTGGGATGATCTCAATCCGAAGTCCAGACCTAACAAGTCTATAACCAAGGAGCAAAACAGAACCCTAAAATTAACACAGATCTATCACCCAATCATCTCCCTTGATTAGATCCATCATTTATTCAAATGCAAGGATTCGTTTTCGGACAGAATCCAATCAAGAACATTGAAAAGAGGATACAACTAACAAGATTGGTAACCACCAACACAATGGGGGTAGATCTACACCATTCAATAGCTGAAGAAAGAGAATGGGTGAATGGAGATTCACTTACCTCAACCAGATCAGCAAGAATAGAGGGGGAAATGTTCCATATCACAATCAACACTTTGCTCACCTTCCAGCACGTCTCCACTGCTGCCTAACTGTCCAAAATGGCAATCTCGAATATAATAATACGTTAATAGGGCGAGGGTTGCTATTTATAAAGAACATGGGCAAATTCCCGTAAGCAGGACCCTGCGATCGCTTGGGGTGGTTGATTGGCCCAATCAACCGCCTTAAGCAACCGCCTCCTAGTACATTGCTGTATAAGGGTGCTTTGCTCAAGGGTTTGACTCACAACCTCAACCTAACCCTAATCAACACATGGGGGAGGTCTTACCTTCATTCCGGATATCTCCAAATACCTCTTGCCTTCTACCAAAGATCTAACTTCCTAGTAAGGCAGGTTCTTCATCAAGAGAATTCAGATCCATGGGTTTAGGATATGGATCATGGACTTCTATCCGGACGCTCCACAACTTAACCCGGCTTGACCTTCGGGTTATCGGACCTACAATACGGATTTCGAGGTTAGAATTACAGGGGTTGTTACATGGGTAGTCTCTCTTCCTAAGGGAGGATTGGTCGGTTCAGTCATTTTCGTGGTAAGATGCTCTATGCTATCTTGATCATTAAGGTAGTATGTGGACTTTCCATTGCCACTTCTCAAAGTTCTCATGACCAATAAGTTTTTCACCCATGAGAAGGTCAGCGATCACGTTTTTATAGGCCATCTAGACTACATCTAGAATGCGGAAAAAAAAACATAGTAAGTATATTTTTCACCACTCATTGGAATTTTTTCAAATTAATTATGCTTATCCATACTGTGGTGTCAATCATCTAACATTGTTTGATGTCAAACCCCACCATATATGCATTGAGAATAATTAATTTAAATTATTCCAATAAGTATACAGCTGGAGGAATGTGCATCTCCTATCACATAATTGCGCCATACATACGGGTGCTCATGGGTCCCACCAGAGGAACCCAAAGTTTGATACTTCTAATGACCCATTAAGTAAGTACAAAATTGTGATGTGCAATGTGGTGGCAACCCAATTACATGGGTTCCAAAAATATAATTAAAATTACATTTCAAAGAATCCTACTACAACACAACTAGGATGTACCACACTTTGCATCATTCTTAAATACTAACTCTAGCGTACATACATAAAATGTGTCATTATAGCAATACCAAACAGGATCTCTTCCATGAATAAAATAAAATAAAAATTATGGTCTATTGTGGAAGAGATTGATTCTGCATCCACAAAATGGAGAGAATCAAAGGTCTAAACCGCCATGGAAGGGTTCCAAATGGAGCTGAAAGAAGGGAAAGGGAATGCAAAAAGGCACCTCTAGTGTCTAGATCTATTGCAGAACATCACTAATGTAAAGGATCCAGAACTCTTCCTTCCATTGATTTAGTTTTAAATTGGTATCCGAGCCAGGTTGGGGTTAGGGTCGTTGGCAACGGCTAGTTTTATGGGTGTTGGTTGATAGGATCGATTGACATTAATGACTATCAGATTTAATCGTTAACCAATTGCCTAACCTTTTCCCTATCTGTGGTTTGAAATTGAATGAAGAGTTTATTTTCTTTTCCTTTAGTAGAAGGATTTTTTTTTAGATTAAAAAAAAAAAAAGGAAAGAGATCACTTGTGTTGTTTGGCATTTGAATTTTTTTTTTTTTTTTTAATAACATTAAAAAGATAAAACAGGCCTCACGTTTCTGTGGAAGAGTGAGTGTTAGAGGACACCTTTTCTCGTGATTTAGTATGTGGAAGAAAGAGAGATAGAGTGGAGAAGAGCCACTTTTGGTTTTGTTTTTTAATTAAGTTTTACCTCTTTATGTGGAAGAGAGAGAGAGAGAGAGAGAGAGAGAAAGCCACTTTTGGTTTTTGTTTTTTAATTAAGTTTACCTCTTTATGTGGAAGAGAGAGAGAGAGAGAGAGTGGAGAACAAGCCACTTTTGGTTTTTGTTTTTTAATTAAGTTTTACCTCTTTATGTGGAAGAGAGAGAGAGAGAGGACACGTTCCTCTGTGATTTAGTATGTGGAATTCAGTTTTAAAAAGGCATAAATTGTTGCTGGAGTGATGTTTGAACCCCTAATCTTGTGGTTGTTAACTCAAACCATTGGAGTTCTACTAGCACCATGTTTTATTTCTGAATTAAAAAGTTTATTAGCTTGGAGTTATTTATGATTGTATCTTTCTAGGTTTTGCATAAAATTTTGTTTTTATGCAATTTTTGTGATCATTACCTTTACTATCATGTTTGTTATATTGTTTTAAAATTCTTTGCTATGATAATTATACAAAACAAAAAAATAAATTAATTAGCATTGAAGCTCTGATACCAATGTAAAACTAAATCAATGAAAGGAAGAGTTCTGGATCCTTTACCTTAGTGATGTTCTGCAATGGATCTAGACATTGAAGGTGCATCTTTGTGTTCCCTTCCCCCTCTTTCAGCTTGTGAACTCTATAAATTATTTCCACGCTTCCAAATCAACAAACCACAATGATGAAGGTTCATGATTAACTTGGAGAATTCATAGAACATAGGAGAGTATTCTAAATCATGTGTGTTTTTGTTTGGTTTTCCATTGCTCTATTTATAATGTTTTCCCTCAACCCTAATTCTTTAATTAGAGTTTTCCTTAGACTCATCTAAGGGAGGGAAATTAATGTTTAGACTCAACTAAATAGAGCAATAGTCATCTTAGACTACATAATCGTTTTGCCGCAACCTATGGCACAAATTGTAGTGGGACCCACCCATTTCTATTAACAAACCAAATGTTGTATTTGCAGTTCAGCTTTGTCTCTATACTTTCAGCACCTTTCCTCCAAACCCAACACTTCAGCTTTGTCTCTTTGAGAATAGGAGCATAACCCCATTTTTTATGGATAGAAGAATCTAATAATAATGAACTTTTATAATCTCTTTTTTCTAATGTATTGTTTGCATATGTTGAAGAAATGACCTCATTATGGTGAACCTCCTGCACCAATAAGTAAATGTTACATTCTAAAACATGCAACTTCAAATACAAAGCAGTCAAACAGATTTAGGGTGGATTTACTCCACGTTAGCAAATTGGGAATGGTGTTTGGTAATTTTTGTTACATAGGTTTGGCAGCAAGACATGAATATTCTCATACTATAGTTGGATTATAAATTGTTGCTGCAGCCTTCACATAGTAGGCAAAGAAGGGCAGTTGCAACTAGGGGTGTAATGGATCGGAATTAAGATCGGATAGTGGTAATACCATATCCGCATCTTATTATCGGATAATATCCTATCTATTTTTGGACGGATTCAGTCAGATTCGGATGATAATCGGATAATTATTTTCTTAAATAGATTCTTCTAAATGGGTATGTATGCATATTGAATATAAGTTTTCAACTACCTATTGACATCTTTACCATTTTATTTGTGAGGCTTACGTTTGAAATTTAAGAATTTAATAACTTTATTAGTTATTTTAGTAGAAATTCTACAAAAATAGTCACAGATCTCTAGTAAAAAATTATAAAATCAAGACAAATAAGTCCAAATAAGTAACTTAATTGGATATTTTATCGGATGGATAATAACTGGTAAGAAAGGGGTATTACCATATCCGCATCTTATTAATAATCGGACGCGGATGCGAATTTGGGAGCGAAATTTTAGTTAACCATTTACACCCCTAGTTGCAGCTGCAGTTGGCAGCAACATTTTTTTTTTTTGTTGGCACTGGTGCTTTTTTTTTCCCTGCAGTTGGCAGCAACATTGGTGGTGGCAAAAAAGTGTGGCCTAGTCAAGATCTAGGTTCAATCTTGATCAAATCATTGCTATAAATATCCCCCAACTACTTGACCTCGATGAAATCTTGGTTCTCTCGTCCTCTTCCATGCTGCAAGGCAGCAAATTAAACTTGGTTTTGCCGGAGAAAATTGGTCGGACCACCTACTAGGCTTCATCAATAATACTCCAAAATCTATAGCAAACATCGAAGAGGTTTTAACCAAGTAAATTCTATGATTGAAGAGATTCAACATCTATAAATTCTATGTTCTACACTAGTATCTTCAGTCTATGTACTCTTGGAGTGCCACTTTTAACTAAGTTGATCTTGTCATCTGATTGTGAACTCACTAATTTAAATGTTGATGATGACAACCAACATGTGTGATGTAGAGTATTTATGATATATACTTGTTTGAATTTGAACCTTTATATATTATTAAGTATATCATGTATACCATATGTTTTAAAGTCTGCATCTTCACTTGTTCAGCACAGCAATTTCAAGCTCAAGGTCAAAATGAAAATTAATTTACAATTGTTTTTTCATCACTTTGGGTCACCAGTGTATTTAAAAATCATAAAATAGGCTAAAGAACTCCAGACTCAAAAATCCCTTTAAACTGACCAAGAAAGGCCATCAAATTGGGTCAAAATCGGAGATGTCTCAGACTCAGCAAAATCTCACCAAGATCTCAGTTTTTCAACCCACCGACATGGCCACCAAAATAGAGTTCTTGAACCATGCCAAATAATGCTAAAAAAATGTAGAACGAGAACAAGGATCCACTTTTTCCAAACCCAGAAGGTAAACATGAATTCTCAGAAACTCCAGATGAGGTCCCCCAAAACTAGGAAGAGTAGGCACAAGATCCACACAACCCCACCTTGGTGTTTATCTCAGCAACAAAAGTCACGCTATACCAACACAAATGCACACCAAGAGGCAAATAGAACTCCAAACTTTTGGCAATCACATGTTAACCTTGATTCAGGTGGTTCAGATGTATTAGACATCTTCCCAATTTTATTATATAGGAAGTCAACCCCAAAAAACCTTGCAGTGTGCAACTTCTAATCCAGCATTGAAATCCTACAGATCCCATACAACTATACAACTGTTCATTTTGTTAAAAGATAGTAATTAACCGATCCCACTTTCCAAATTGATGTTCAAGGGATTAACATTGTTGTATACCCTTCATATATGTAGTTAAAGCCAAAGATATTATGTGGGCTTCAAGGTAAATAATGGCCTTAGATTCAATCGGAAGAAAAGAGACCTTGATTCTTATTCCAACATTTCTGTTTTGAAGTTTTCCACCTTTATTAGCAGGGGTGAGAAGATAGGTTGGTGTATATTGCTGGAGGCAAGAAATGCACACTTATTGAATTGTAGCTATTACATCCTCTTAAATGTGCAAACACTGGCATTTGAACAACAATACCAGATGGCTTTAAGTAAAACTACAGAGGACTAAATTGGTGCAACCAATCAACACCCAGAAGGCCAGTAGCAATCAGAGGACAGAAGGAATTCACGCTCGGATTTTGATCTCAGTATTAAGGTTCTCATGCAGCAGGCAATGAAAATGGTGCATGGCCATCTCAACACTAGGAGCATATCTACCACTGCAGTATGCTGGTGATTCTAGACCCATTTGAACACCTTCGCATAAGGTGATATCTTCCATCTGTGCAGTCTCTTCCACACATCCATTAGATAAAAAAGGCATTGCTAAATCTAAGCTATTACTAATTTAAACAAGTTTTACTCGTACCTGCACTCTTTCACTTTCTTCAAGACTTCTCTCAATAAATGCTTTGTCATCCTGATATATAAAATAAATATTAGCTTCTTGGATGACAGAGAACTAAATATTCAAAACATGGTACAATAAAGGGTTGTTGCTTCCTTATCAGCCATTAAGCTAATCTAGTCCAACCATCCTCATTTCAGCTACACTACGTTGTTTCTTCACTGATCAACACTAGCTCCATACATCACCGCTGGAAATGTGATTGTCATATGAAAGTTGCATCTGAGTATTGAAGGAATGAGTTAATCACATAACACATCACCCCACTTCATCCACTGTGCTCTAATTTTTTCTTCTGCAGCATCATTCTCTGTTCTCCTTTATGTGTAACTGAACAACCTAGGCATCTAAAACTATCACCTTGCAGTATCTGTCTATCATCTTGCCTATATATCACTTCTGTATTTTCTTTCCCCTATAAATATTCATGATACACATAGTCTACACCATGGAAACTTGAAATATTGTATGTTCAACAACTGTACTTTGGTTTATGGGACAACTTTGACGTGGATTTTGGATTTATACCTGATTGTGACTTTAAGTGGTCTGACAATTTTAATGATCTTGGGAGTTCTTGCTGATTTTATGCTGCTTTATTTTGATGCATATTTCAATTGTTTTGATTGAATGCTGTATGTCATATATAAGGGAAAGGATATATGCTAAGCTATACACTAAAAGCATTTGCTCTGAAGCCACAGCTATACTTGGTTTTTTTTTTTTCTTTTCTCTTCAGTCTAAATCCAAATGTGTATCCATACTTGAAGATAAACGGGCATTTCCATCAATTGCAACAACATTACCAAATTTAACCCCCTCAAATATTTTGGTTTCAACAGTTGCCGAGATGGGGTTTCACCAAAATTATGAACCTTGTATCAAAGATCCTATGATGTGTAAACACTGAAGTGTCTATTGTAGAATCAACATGACTTTAGTTTGTCATGCTGTTCTGCACCTGCAAGGTAGCAACTCAAAGTTCATTCATAAAGTGAGATAATGCCCATAGGGACTGTTTGGTGCTTAGATCATGAAAGAGTACACACTATATTCTCGCCTCTTATGTTAAATATACATCATATGATGTAACTGAAATACTAATACTAATTGAAAGAAAAGGGAAAAATTGACACATGTGTACTTTGGTGAATCTTAATATGTCTATGAAGCAAGCCCAATGAAACAATTAACCAGGAATCTAGGATAGGAAGAAAAAAAGAATTACTGACCAAATTCTGCAAGATTCAAGGCAAAAAACACATAATAGCACCCAGATGGGCATCTAGCTGTGTCAAATAAGAAACATATGGGCATTCGAGAAATCTATGAGAAGTGTAAGAGAAATCACAGGAAGATTCTAAAACATAGTTTCGGTACAGAGTTTGGTCCCCAGTGAAGTGGCAATACTTCATCAAATTTCATGGCAATTATGGCAGCTTATAGCAGCTCCATGGAAGTCGATGAAAATTATGCAATTTTGAAATTCAGAAAACTATATAACAAATAATAAACACTGCCACAATAATGAGAACCATTAGATAAGCATGAATGTCATTGAATATTGTTTCACCAAACTCATTATACCATTGGCCCATTTCCTTGATAAAACCAAGCTGATGGTCCATGTATGGTGGATAGGAGTTAATAAACAGGCATGAGAATTTACCTTCAAAGAAGCATCAAGGAAGTAATCAAATATAACTTGACATTCATTGGGTCCTAGTGGGAGGACTAGATTTGTATCCATCCAAGGACCATACCTGGGAAACCAGATTATAAAATTACTCATCAAACATTTGATAGAAATTCAACTCAGAAAATAACTAGACAAGTCTGGAATTACTAAATATGCAAAGTATTACCTATTGATCATAAAGTTTGGATAAACGAAAGCATACAGTACTGCTGATCCAAGCCTATCGAAGTCACTTTGTACTCCTGTTGAATCGCCGTCACATCTTTGAATGCTGACCTTCTCAAACATCTACTTAATTGATAATAATTGTCAGATATTGCCAAGTCAACCATCTTAATATGCCATACCAATAATCAACCAATTCTAAATCATATATGGAATTATTGGATTCTCAAGTCTAGATTCAGTCTAGTGTTGATAGGGAAGGAAATAAATCCATTAACAAGGAGTGCATGGCGAGGTGAATGAGGTGTTACGAGCACTTATTAGCACAGGAGGATAAAAAAAACCAGGGATATACTAAGCTCTGTGTGTAGTTGTTAAAATAAACCTGCAAGTAATTTTGCTCCTAAAACCTTGAAATATTTTCCATTTTCTTACACAGCACTTGACAGATTTAGTCTAGTAATTGCTTTTCTAGTTCCGATATCAGTGTACTGAGAAACAATGGTTATTTTTATAATGAATACCAAAAGTAGAGAGCTTACTGTAGTGGAATAAGACTGAAGATTAAGACCAGACCCAAGATTTGTATGTGCATATGGTACATGGTAACCACCATCCAAGTAGTTGTCGCAGAACACCTGCATGAAGAATTGACATACAAAAAAATTTCATCCAACTTATAAATCTGACCAAACTAATAAATAGATGATGAACTCTGATGAAATCCTAATCAAAATGAACCAGATACGGATTTCAACTCAAATTGTTATTCTACAGAACTAACCTTCCAATTGCATCTAACTGAATATTCTCGTCTGCAAACATGAATTAGAGAAGAATCAATCCCATTGCTGCTCAATAGTTCTGAACAGCTACCCAGCCATTCATCTGCTACTACCTTGATATCAGTTTCCTGCTGAGGCTGAACGTCTCTGTCCACATTGATTAGTATGAATGGCCCCCAGGTAGCTACTTTCAATGGTTCAAGTCCAAACTCCTGCCTTCCATGGCCAGAAAAACAATCATGATTATCCTTTATTCAGAGAGAAGTTATGACAATGTGGAACAAGACAGCCATCAAGATAGTGCTGTTGCATACATTTTTATCAAAATTCTTTATTCCAGATATTCTTGTTGCTTTGAGGAGTGCTCCATCCAATGCATAGGTCCATGCCTACAAAAAATACTAAGCATGTCATCTGGATTCTATAACATAGATATTACATAGGGTGAGAACAAAATGAACCCTGACGGTATCTTAATATATGGCACGCCTTGGTGCAATGATTGTAATGAACCATTGCAAGCAGTTAGTTGTGGGTTCAAAACCTGGGAAAAACCTCTCCTGTAAAGCAAGGGGGCAACATAGCATATATTTGCCCCTCCAAGAACCTGTGTAATTGGGCCTCATGCACTGACCTGCCACTGAGAGCAGTTTAATGCTTTTCTCCAGATCTATTTAATAACTAAACTACTGAAATTAGGGTTTAGTTGTGGGCTCAAAACCTGGGAAAAACCTCTCCTGTAAAGCAGGGGGGCAACATAGCATATATTGCCCCTCCAAGACCCTGTGTAATTGGGCTTCATGCACTGACCTGCCACTGAGGGCAGTTTAATGCTTTTCTCTGGATCTATTTAATAACTAAACTACTGAAATTAGGGTTTGATACATTTCTCATCTGGTTGACATAAAGAACCAAAACTCTTGACGCCCAAATTCCAAACCCAGCTTACATGGGAAGAGACAAAGTTTCATTTTGAAAACTCTTGCTGTTAGTATCTCTCAGCAGCCAAGGAATAGAATCCAATAATAACAGCAACTAGTCAGCCTTGTTAAATGGGGTTGGCTACATGGATCCTTGCAAACTCTAGAATAAAGGATAATTTTCATTTGAACCCCTTGAGGTTTGATCTAAGTCATTTTCAGTCCAAATAAAATGACATTTTGCATTTTCCTATCCTGTGGTATTCCCAAAATAAAAATTAATGAAGGACACAATGTCATTTTTATGACCAAAATGCCCTTACATCCTTTCAATTTCTTTTGTTCAACTTACCCAAATCTTGAGCAGGGTATGAGGCACCAATGATTTGGTATTGGAGTCAGCTTCCAACTGAATATGCTACTAATTGAAAGGAAATTGAAAATTTTGAAGGGTATTTAGGTCATAAAAATGACGATATGTCCTAAACTGATTTTTTTGGAGACCACAGGGGAGGCAAATGGAAAATGTCATTATCATTGGACTAAAAAACACATGGACCATAACTCAAGAGGGTCCAAATCAAAATTACCCTAAATAAAAATAATATTAAAAGGACAAGAGCACAACAAAATCAACAGAAACCTAATGAGAACAAAGCAAGCATAAAGGAATCAGGCAGTAAATGTAGGAAATCTAAGGAGAACTTTACTGACATGAAGAACAATGTAAAGACAAATAAAGATATTTCCATATGTGTAAATACACATTGCTTTGCAACAGACTAAAGATGGAGTTAAGAACCATTGGACATCACATCATGAATAAGTGTACTAGTTAATGAATGTTTTCCTTAGAATTCATAGAGCAAAAGACCAAACAAAATAGACATTACGACTTTAGTCCAGGTCACAAATTCGCTATACAGGAGCATACATGCATTTGAAGCAGGAGAGAGTTCGATTGAACAATAATTCTCCAAATTCAGCAAAGTCAAGTTTCCTTCTTAACAGTCAAGATGGAAGGCATGCCAAAAGAGACCATCTTGAAATGCAAATTGAATATAGCTCTTCAAAGATCCATATTGTCATCTAGGATACAAAAGAGGTCTACAATGACACAACTGCACGGTTCATTCACCAAATAAACCTGCATGACCTTGGAGCACGAATTGAATCCCATAAGAGAAAATGTACAGAAATCGAATTATTCTAAACAAGACTGCATGCTGCCATCACAACCATTTAAAATTAACAAATTCCAATTGCACTTGGGTGAGTCCATATTTGTCAATGTACTACACAAATGTCAAATTACAAATTGATTTGCCAAAAGAGATTAGATTGCCCTCACCATTTTTTATGGACTGGGAGACTTATGCAATTGATTACTTTTTTTTTCTGAAGTAAAGATATCCATAGGCTGGTTCATCGTACTCAGTTATTCATGACCAAGAGGTATCAGATTCTCTTTATGGTAGACCATAAAAGAAGAAGGGCTGACAACCAACAACGTCTAATATTGAAAAGCAATTCTAACATAGCCTAATTGCAGTTTCTTCAAAGATCCTGAATGCTAAACAAGAGTTATTGGGACTAATTAATTCCATCAATGAGATTGAGGATCCTAAATTGGGGACATATCAAAACCTCAAGCATTAGGAAACATGCATTAAGAGTAAGAGAATGTCCAGAAAAGATATTACACTTTCATAAACCACTTATGCAAAGGAACCCCTGAAAATAAATGGTCCAAGAAAGCTTGATAATCATATCATAGATTGAAAAGAATAGAAAGACCAGAATTTATGCATGGCACAGGAACTCACATGGTAAGGGCAAACAAAGCAAGGCAATTTCCCGCTACCAGATACAAGAAGAGACGCATGATGCCGGCATACATTATGAAAAGCATGAAGTCTGCCATTCACATCACGACATACAACAAATTGCACACTGCCCAATCTGCAAGCTTTAAGCAATCAGCTACCTTATGACAGGATTCATAAAATTTTGACAGCTCTCCATTATTCTATTCTTTTTATTTATCACAGATAAAATAATTTCACACCTGAAAAATAGTGGAAGACACAGTACCTGCCAGTGAAAAAATCATTACAATTTTTTATCTGCTCAGTGAATCCTGAAATCAAGAAAATAGCAATTGAAGTTTCTTAGACGATAGAAACATATAGGCATCGACCTTCAAAGCAGAGTAAAGCCGCTTTGTTATTCCCGCGTAATGATGGTTTAAATTATCAAATGATTAGGTTTTCTGAACTGTCCATGGTCATATAGGGGTACAACATTTAAGTTGGGGGGGGGGGGAGAGAGAGAGAGAGAGAGAGAGAGAGATGGTACTACAAAAAGGAAGAAGTTCATTTAGATGGTTGATGACTGTCCACCATGTTGAGCCATGTGGAATTCAAATTTGGTATTCCATCCCAACTTCAAGTAATGAGGTATTTGCAAGGTCAAAGAAATGTGGGGAAAAAAATGGTAGGGCTGTAAGCCTGTAACTTTCTAGACTAATAAGAGATGATGTGGACAAGACCTCACTTTAAGTTCTGACTGAGCTGCATACATAGCAGATATTTGGGCCATTTGGAGAAATTTCGACTGGATGTCCAGTTAGAAATATTTATCCTTAAATATTAAGTATATCCCAAATAAAATTAGTTTAACTGATCAGACCATTCTGATATATATAGCATAACCAAAACAACGTCCGCTAACTGCAGACACCAAAACTGTAAAAATATTAAACCAATTCCACAGCCTACTAGTACTAGTCTTAATTTTACAACTGAAGAAAACATATTGAAAGAAAAAGAGAAGTAAAATATGACTCTGCATTTTGGCACGTCACACTAGTTAAATCTGGCAGACAACATTCTCCTAGGCAATTATCACGCTTCTTGTAATCAAACAGAATTAGTAACACTCTAAGAGAAACAAATTTTGCGCTCAATTATCTTCTAGAAAGTACCAAACTCCTGGAGTGCAAAGAATGCATGAATTTCAAGAGGTTTTTCATCTCTTTCATACGTTCCTAATGAATCACAGAACATGGAATATTTGAGGCTAGGAATTTTTTTCTTTTCCTTCTTCTTTTGGGTGGGGGGTATGCTTTCAGATAAACATATAATTTACAGTTTAAAACACTGAAACTATCTACATAACTGGAAGGAGGAGTGAATAAAAATTTGTTGATCATCACCCCACCCCCAAATAAAGATGTACTCCAAAATTCAAATTCTTTGATATTGCCTTCCATTCAACAAAGAAAGTGACAATATATGCAAGAATTTTGTGACTGGTTCTTGTTTTGCCATCTAAATGTCATAGCAATCTATGCTTGTATAAGCTCCAAATGGTAGAGAAAGAAACAAACCACCTAAACCAGAACTTCTTAAAAATTGAATGAAAAACAAGCAATAAAAAGCATTTTCAGATTCTACAGTGACATCAACTCCACCGCAATAAGCCCAAAAGAAAACTTCCAAATCAGATGTTTATTTCATCTTCAATCAAATCTAGCATCTATTATACATATGCTGAATCTATCTCCATGATGGATCACTAGAACAATCTCTAGCCTTTCTACAATTCCCTTATGACACAAGGGACTAAGGAAACTAAAAATGTGGTTCTTAGTTGTAACTTGTAAGTTAAGCAGTCTAGCTATCTAGAAGCTAAGGGAGAAGTATAGATAGACCGTTGCCGCCAATGGGTATGTGAGTTGATTGTTGACTGACTGTACTGAGAAGCAAGGACACATTCCAAGACTTGCAATTAATGGGTAAATTACTCAAGAACTCCACAGGATTTACTCATTGATTTTTTGCATGATCCATAATTCCTTAGTGTTTCATCTTGTAACCATAAAGATAACAAGAATGTAATTTTCAAAGCCCCTATATATGATCCTGTCTGCCAGTCCTCAGTTTTTGTGGTATTAGCCTGCATGCTTTCATGTAATTCCAATAGTAAGCTAAATTATCTCATTACTTGATAACAGAGCTCATTGGTCTAGTTTAATATGTTTTGCTTGTTTTCTAGATCAATTTACTTGGGTGCTTATTAGAGTCTACACTAGTCGTAGCTGGTAACTGAAGTAGTCATTGAACTAAATTCAGTCTAATTAAGCATTAACCAAACATTAGGAGTCAAACATTAGAATCCTGTTTGGCTACTCAATTATGTTTCAAGACACACCAGCTGTCCACCTAACCCATGCATGCCTTTCCTCACCACTTACCCAAACTCATGTAGGCTTGTCCCATTTATTACTCCAATATGAATGTCAATCTGCGCACTCAAGAGCTTTTTGATGCAGATGTTCATACATCCTCAAGTATCTTTCTCTCAAATTATAACACATAGTAGCTGCTACTAAATTATCCCTAATGTGTTTGGTCCTCATTTTACTAATTCTACCCCCCCCCCCCCAAAAAAAAAAAAAATCACAGCGCTCTTAAATTACTTCCATGTGTTTGTTTATGGTTTTACCATTCACTCATCTTACCATCCTCATTTCAGGCACATTAGTTCCACTTCATATGTTGTAAATTGTCACTCAACATTCCATATGGTTGAAATTTTGGTTATTTCAAATCTCAGTGTGAGAATCAGTTTGTGGTGTACATGTGCCATTTTAATTGGTTTCTTTTGTGTTGAGGTAAAGATTTAGGGGAAGTTCTGCCACAAACCTTCAAATTACCATTCTCAGGCATAAATCTATCTTCTGAAGGCTTGAGCTACGACTCCAATATGAATTTCCTAACTTGTCTTTCCATCAACCCTGGGTCCATAACTAAACTTCAGTTAGGATTCTCTTTATTACAGGTCTCAATTCAGTGAGCTCATTATTTTCTGTGATTTCCTTTTATCTTCTGCTTGTAATCAGCCAATATCATCCAGGACTGGATTAGGATTTTGTAATTTCACTCATGATGTTTAATACTTATTAAATTCTTGGTAGACAGGACTTCAAGTTAACTGTTCGATTGGAAGAATTTAAATTGCTTTGTTTCTATTTTCGTTTTAGTTCAGGATTGATTTGAGTCATTCCTCAGTCCTGATTAGGTCGTATCGAATCTCATACAAACATGCAACTGTCCATGGGCTCCCCCATGATTCTTCCCCCTTCTCCCCTCTTCCATCAAGGTGGAAAAATGAGCTTTGTCTTAGATAGAAAAAATTACAGAATAGCAGCCCCCTTGAACCTGTCCCATGGAGGTAGAGGGAAAACTAAGAAAATACTCTCACATGATCAACACAAGCTGTCAGTTTTCTTCTCAGTTATCTGATCCCATCAGTAATAGTCTCTAGATTCTGGTTTGGGATTACACTACATTAGGCGTTTTGAGCTATTGTTGGGACTAATGGCAGGAGAACTTGATAAGTGCCCCTATAACTAATGTTTCCTAGGGTAACCATTTTCTATGAGTTTCAAGAAGGTACAAAGAGCCTTCCAAGACCACAGTGCTCCCACCAAAGTGACACAAAGTCCTCCAATATTTTAGTTGATTTACATTAGTAGAGGAAATAAAGCGTAATCTTCTAAGAGTTCTTTAAGGGGTTCCAGTGTCAATTTTACATTTGCCTTTAAAAAAAATAACAAAATATATCCTACTTCCAATGCAGATGCAAAACAAGTACAGACCCTTTGTTGATAGAACAGAGTGGGGAGGGAAAAAAGGGGTCAGAAAAAGTAAGCTTTTCCCCTGGATACCAAAATCTGGATTTGTTTGTTTAGCTGGGGGATAATAGGGAAACAACCTTCCATGATTTAAGGGAAATGTTGCTTACATGGAAAAACAATTCTTCCCATCCCATTTCTTGTAAAAACACTACACTTTAAGGTGGAACATTGTGGGAAAGGGAGGGGAATGAAAAAGAAATATAATTTTATTTAACATAATACTCACATTTTCAACTATTGCATATAATCGTTTCCTTTCCTTGTTTCCCACCTAACTCCACTCCCAGTGAATCCCATCTTTCTACCTTCCTCACCGTTTTTTCTCCTGCAACAATCGCTTTGGTAATGAATAAACACCAAAGGGATGGGGTAGGCACCATATACACTTTCTGATCCTCCAGAGAAGTTTGGATTCTTTATTTTTCGTTTTGCAATTAATATCCATACTGCGGAGATCAATCAGCAGAATATATCTCAAGAAGTTGAGGCCTTGGGCTCAAGTTATTAATCCTAATCTCCTGACACCAACTGAACGAGAATGATCAATCCAGTCTGATATGATAAAAGTCTCAAAAAACACTAAAAGAACTCCATTCTAAGTGATTGACATCAATAAAATTAAAACAAGTCTAGAGTCTAGACGAGGCTAGGAAATATCACATACCTACGGCTTGCCAACCTCGATAAAATACTTGTTCGAGCTCCAGGTCATAAAAAGAAGGATCCGTATACCATGAACTAGGGGGCGTAAAGGCCTCTTCCAAGGGAATTCTCGGATTAAAATCTGCCACCATTCTTCGAGTTTCAGCCGAGATTTTGGAAGACGACGAACAATTGGGTTTATTGGGAGAGTACGAGTTGCAGATCTTTTTCGGAAACCGAAAGGAAAATAAGGAATTGAGATTTCTCTCATTGATGTTCTGGAATCTAATGGGCTGTGAAGGAAGGAAATTCGATTTGATTATCGCCATGGAATTTCCCTCGGCTTCTGATGTTTACTGACTGATCACCGCACTGCAAAACTCTAGTTACTAGCACTATCCCCTTCGTCCCTCCTTGTTGCTCCACCTCGTGCCACGTCACTCGCCATGTAACCTCCCCTATTGCAAACTCTCAAATGTTAGTCCTCTATCATTTGCCTTGACAGCTTACATAATTTTACATTTGAAAAAAGTAGTGCAAGAGTGGACCAAAATATGATGAAAAGTACAAAAAATAAGAGAGAGAGGCCCTGTAAAAGTTTAGAGAGAGAGAGAAATTACAAAAATTTAGAGAGCAATTCGGTCGAATTTTCGACCGAATTTTATTTATCACGGATACTTGGCGATATATTGCCGAATTTATGTACAAGTCTTGTCGCTGGGGGAGGGCGACACGATGATATATCGCGTCGGCGATAACATTTGAGAGTTTGCAATAAGAGTTGGAGGTAACTCTCTCCCATGTATTTCGCCGACACAAGGCGATATATCACCGTGTCGCCCTCCCCCAACGACAAGACTTGTACATAAATTCGACAATATATCGCCAAGTGTCAGTGATAAATAAAATTCGGTCGTTGTGTCGCGTACTTTGAGGTTTGCAATAGGTTGAGGTAATCTCCCCATGTATTTCGGCGACACAAGGCAATATATCACCGTGTTGCCCTCCCCCAGCGACAAGACTTGTACATAAATTCGGCAATATATCGCCAAGTGTCAGTGATAAATAAAATTTGGTCGAATTTTTGACCAAATTGCTCTCTAAATTTTTGTAATTTCTCTCTCCTCTCCAAACTTCTCTAGGGCCTCTCTCTCTCTCTCTCTCTCTCTCTCTCTCTTATTTTTTGTACTTTTCACCATATTTTGATCCAATCTTCGACATCTACGATACATCTTGCTTTGTTATTGCCAAATATCATATTGTTTATGTTGATCAAAAGGGGTTTCACACATATCTGCGAGTTTTTTCATCCAACAAGTAATCATTCTCCAACTAATTTTTGACAAAATGCATGCTATATTGTTGTTGGATGGTTATGAAATTTTAAGTATATAGAATACTGTGAGCGATCTACTATCTCACGGAGTTAGAATTTTTTTCACAAAGTAATTTATTTTTTTATTTTTGTGAGTAAAAAATTATATTTTGAACACTGAAAATGATTACTTTTTAAGTGATATAATGTTGTATGATGATAGAAAAAACATATGTGAGATTTGCGTGTGCTTATCTACTCACGGAATCAAAATACTTTTTCATCCAATAAATAATTATTTTATTTTTCAAAAAATATTAAAATATTAATAAAAATATCAATAATTATGAAAAAATGAACAAAATAGGGGAAAATGGGAAAAATGTTTTGAAAATCATGGAATAATTATGTAAGTATTTCTCAAGTGTTGCCCATGTGGCTTCATCGCCGGTTTTGATATGAGAAGCCCATTTTTTTTGCCGAGAAAATTGTAAAAATTTATTTTATAGTTAAAAATAAGAAGAAGAATTGCTACTTAATACTTAGTAGTTAATAGTTATATACTTATTCTACCAAAAAAAAAAAATAGTTATATACTTATACAATTATACTTAGGTACATGGTTACATATTTACATCATACATGCAATATTCATACATGGTTATTTATTTGTGTAAAGAAAATTATTTTAGTGTTGTTAAGTGACTTATGCCATCATTTTGAATGCAACAGTCATCAAGTAGTTAGTGCAAAGTATCCTAAAAATTCCCATATTCTAAATGCTGAACTCCCTAGAAATTGCTCTTGGGGATGGAGGAGCATATTGGTAGGCACAAACCTTCTATTGCATGGCCTGGTGAAACAAGTAGGTAATGGACAAATGATTAGAATATGCCGAGACCCATTGATACCCTCTTTACGTACTAAGAGGATCTCCAGTGCCCTAGTGCTTTTTGGACCAAATCATGTGAGTGAACTTATCAATTGGAATACCCTCCTCTTGCATTCTTTATTCTCACCTTATGAGGTAGAGGCTTTTGCCTTGCCAATTTTATCACCTGATGCAAATGACTCATGCATATGGGGGGAAATCAAAACAAGGGAAGTTCACAGTCAAATCAGCATATCATTTGTGTATTACAATTTTGGATTGCCAAGGTAGCAGAAATTTTGCAGTTGTCCGATGCTTTACCTGAGACCAATATTGCTGAATCTTTTACTGCTGCTCCTAATCTAGTTGAAGAAAACACTTTCAAGATCTATGATGATGGGGCATGGGAAAACACTCAAACAAAGGGGGCCAATGTGTCATTATCTGGAATCGTTTTGGGTCTTTCATCGCTGCCCAATGTAAGAGCTGCAGAGTTGTTTCTACTGCAATGGTTGAGTTAGAAGGGGTGCATGATGGATTGATGCTAGCACACTCTCCCCACATTGATAGAGTTACTTCTTCTTCTTCTTTTCTCTCTCTCTCTCTCTCTCTCTCTCTTTTATTTTTTTATTTTTTATTCTAAGGATGTTATTAAAGCCCTCAATGGACTGAGTTTCTATCTTGATTGGTTATGTTGCAGCCTTGTTCATGAAATCCATAAATTTTGCATTGGGGTTTTCATGTTTAGAGTTTCATTATGTTGCTAGGAATAATTACAGGTTTGCTGATTACTTAGCACGAGGTGCTAATAGTCAAGTCTTGGTGCGATGTTCTACCTTAGTTTATTGTAAATAACTTTCCTTTACCTCCAGAATTGTTAGTATGGAGGGGTTAATATAATTTTCTTTCTGTTTTGTGCAAAAATAAAAAAGTTGGACCTCAAAACTTCATTGTGGAATTTGATTCTGTAAGATGTTCCAAGGTTAGAACTCATAAACCTATCCTGACTTCACAATAAATTTGTAAAATCAGTTTGTCAAGAGCTTTGGAACCTTATAAAAAAATAAATAAGAAACAACCTTCACGTTTCCTCTTACAATGATTAAAATGTCAAGAATCTCCCTCTCTCTTCATGTAAATAAGCAAGTCAAAAAACATATAATCATAGGCACTAATTTCAATAAACTGTTCACAAACTAGGAAGGGAATTAAAAATCAAAAGCAAACAAGACAAAGGACTCTGAACCTGGGTTTTGAACCACATAGTAGGTGGTGGGAGCTACCTATACATATTAAAAAAAATAGAAATAAAAATTTTAGTGAACCACACCCCTTGTGTGATTTTAAACCATTAAAGGAGAATATTGTTCTCCACTAAGGGGGACTTGATTTGGACTAAACCCAGTGTTGAAGGCTTCTATAAGCAAGGCCTATATTTAATAGAGCTTAAACTTTAAACATACATAATTAACCAATGAACTATCCTTTTTGCATATTTACATATTTGATAACTAAAAGATAGAACTCAATCTATTGTAATCAATACTAGTTTCACATTTAGTATGGGGTAACCACCATTTAAACAACAAATGATTTAAATCCAAGTCGAATGATCTAAATCATAGTCTAGGGCCTTTATAACTGTGTTTGGATATCATTAGCAATACTTTGGGCATCCATTCCTAATCCAAGTATTCCTCTCTTTGCTAGCCCTGCACAATAAAGACCGTTCTTTCCCTTCCAATTGTTTGGACTTTGTTTTGAAAATCCGTTTTCATCAAGGAGATCCCCATCATCCTGTTAAAAAAGAAAAACATAAGTACATAAATAGATATAGTTAAATAGATATAGTTCACTACCAACTGCTTTGGCAGCAAGAATTTCTATTAGTTACTTTCTTCCCACTTTTTCCTCTTTTTTTTTTCTTTTGTCATCATCAAACCAATCATAAAGATGGGGGGGGGGGGGGCACATAGGCCCTAGAGATGGGAAGGGGGAGGGAAAGGGGGAGGGGGAATGGAGGTATGAACACAAGAGCTATTTGACCTTATTGCCTCTACACAGGAAGCTACCATCAGTATGCCAGAAGCACATCTACCTTTACATTTATGTTTTGTAAATCTATAGCATCTAAAAAGGTTTTACTTGCTAAGATTGTTCGATTTTGACAAGTCAAATTCTTGGGCATAATATTTGCTTTTAAAAGAGTTCCCAAAATTTCACTTCACTATTATACTAATTTTTTTGGGTACATTAACAAGGCCAACGGCCCAAAGGAACAAATGAACTAATCGAAATTGGAGGCATTAAGCCTTGCTGCAACTCTTCCTAGAGGATTTCCATGATGGCAAATCGGGGTTCCTTATCTCTTCCATACTAGGAATATGTAATATGAACATTTTATCGGCAACATTGATTTCTTCTCTTGAGGATATGGTTAACACATCTATGATCAATCAATCTTAGCGTCACCTTATTCTCCTCAATAATCCTGGCAAAATTACCTCCTCCTCTATTGGCATAAGTTAGAAGATGCACTTCTCTCATAGAATCCAATTCAAGCACTATGGAGATAAAATCCTTATCTATGGCAATTCCCAAGCCAATACAAATCACCATCTTTTTCACTTCTAACACAAAGCGCCCACTTGAACTAAATTACTATATCTAAAATTGTTCTCAAGTGTTTTTGTGTTCAATCATTTGTCATAACATTCGTAGTTTCATGCAAAATAGATTTGTTATATGATGGCCTAAAGCCCATCTCCTTCTCAATGGAAGTATGGGGGCATTAGCCCTTATGGTATGATATGATTTGATCCAATTTTACCCAGTTAAAATTTTAAGTATGTACTTGATGTTCTCTTATGGAATCATTATGATAATTTGTTCACCTAGAGGTTTTGATTGAGAGTTTTGTAACGCCGTTATGGCGATTGGTGAGGAATCTCCATTGTAATCTTCTCTCAAATATGGTGAAAGTTCTTTTTTTCGTCCATAGACAGTAGTAGAGCACATTGTGTTGATGTGATGAATTATGTTAAATTTCATTTCTATTTCTGAGTGTCTTGATGCTCGTTTTAACAATTATATCGACTGTGGCCATTATTGTAGGAGAGAAATTGTAGTAAAAGCATCTACAATGGTGGTTGGCTAATTTAGAATTGGTTCCTTATTTTATTTGGTCCTAGGGTAGGTTTAGATATTTTAGAAGGGGAGGAACTTATTCCAAATTAGGAATCTAATAGCAGTATATCGTCTTCAATTTGAGTCATCATGTATTTTTGGTAGAGGACCTTGAACCATATGGAAGAATGGAAATTCAAATTCAACCTTAAAGACACTGAGGAGTTTCTGAAGATTGTTTGGATCTCCCCACCATTGGATTGGCATAAATTCAATGGGAATGGGTGTTCATTAGGAACCCAAGCAAGTTGGTTATTGGTGGAATTTTTCAGGCAATTAATGCTAAGAGCAATTTTTGGCCTTGAAGGGTAGGTTAGGGCTGATTCAACGTTGACTATTTGACTAAGACCCATCGACCCTACCACCATGCTGTAGGTTGTTTATGGTTAAAATAGGATAATTATGTATTGTTTTGTAGGTTGGCTATTATGTATGATGAATGGTGCTTGGGTATCTCCTGCAGTTTTGTCATCTCCCATGAAAGAAATTCTAGATCTAATGCACTCTTTCACTCTTCTTGATCAAAGTCAAAAGGATGTGTGCCCTTGGAGGAAAACTACTTTGGGTGAGGTTTCTATAAAGTAAGCCTTGTCTTTATCTTGGAAGAGGGCAAGCAAAGTGGGATGGGCATAAGGGTGTCAATTTGGTTAAAAAACCGTTAAACCGTACCGTACCGAACCGTTTAAACCTTACCGTACCGTACCGTTTCCAAATTCGGTACGGTTTTTACCTTTACCGAATTTGGTAATTCGGTATGGTACGGTTACGGTAAACAGTGTCATACCGTCGGTAAATACCATTTACCGTACCGTTTACCGATTCCGATTACCATTTCCGTCCTATCCGTAAAGATATTAACCCTTTTGGAGTTTAAACCCTAAACTCATGTCGAGAGTCCGCTTCACTTCAAGAATCGAGGACAGAGTCACAAAGATGAGACCGCCGTGTTGGGGTAGAGTGATATTTTTGCTTGAGGTGTACTATCAATGTTATAGATCTATTATTATTAACTACCCTTTCTTATTTGTTTGCGTGGACATGGCTGTAGTGTTGGTGCATGTCGAAGGGGCAATGGAATAGCTCTAGTGAATGATTGGAAGTCTTGAGAGGTTCCCTCTCCCTTGGTTGACGCAAAGCGGAATTGGATAGATTTAATGATTGCTCTTTTATGGGTTTTTGTAGATCATGGCAATGTTGCTTGAGCTCAAGCATTTCAGCAGCTTTAGCAATTGCATATCAGCATATGTGGCTTCTTCCACCATCACATATCTAGACTTTAAAAAAAGCAAGAACTGTTCCCATATAAAAAACCCATTACAAGTGACAAAACAAGAAGAAGAGGGCAACAGAGAAGCAAGACAATACCGTAACAAAACCGCACCGTATACCGAACCGTGCCGTTTTTCCATACCGATTTTATACCGTTTTCATACCGTACCGTTTTTTAAATTACCATTTTCATACCGTACCGTATAAATATGGTACGGTACGGTTATGGTTTGAGGTTTTCAAATTCAATACCGTACCGTACCGTACCGAATTACCGTTACCGTACCGAATCGACACCCTTAGATGGGCATCCATAGTGTGGAAATCAAAAATCCTTCCAATGCAACATATTTTTTCTTGGTGTTTCTTTCAAGAGAAATTATACGTGGATGAGATAGTACAACAAAAAGGAGTACCATTAGCCTCTAGATGTACAATGCATTTGAATGTGACAAAAGATATTTTTCACCTCTTCTTTACTTGCCTTTTTGTTGTAAATTGGTGGGAATCGATTGGTTGTCGGTTTGGCGTGCAATGGGAAGCAAAACCTCTTTGCAAGAGTATTTTATATGGTGGCAACAACAAAAAAGGGCCCTTGCTTTGGGTTCAATATGGCTTTCAGGATGTTTACTTGTTTGTTATCACCTCTAGAAAGTGAGGAACAAAGGTAGGTATGAGGGGGCTAGTTATGCACCAGAGTGGGTGATAAGACAGATTTTTTATGATCTTGGCCAACTGGAGTTCAAGATAGAGGGAAGGAAGAATGAGTCCACAAGAGTTGGTTCAAGCAAAAAACATGGGGATTTTGTTGAAGACTTCTTAGTCTCCCACTCCTCAAGAAGTACATTGGGTTGTTCTACTTAGAGGATGGGTTAAATTGAAAATTGATAGATGCTCAATGGGAAGCCCAAGTCACACAAGGGGTTGGAGGAATTTTTCAAGTGAGACCACCAATATCTTGAGCTTGTTCCATGTATACTTGAGTCTATGCCAATTCGGTATGGTACCGGTTATTTGGTATGATACCGTATTGTACTGAATTTCAAAACCTTATACCAAAACTACATTGTATCAAATTTATATGGTACGGTATGAAAAAGACATTTTAAAAAAATGTTTGGTACTATTCGGAATAAAATTGGTACAATAAAAAAGACACGGTTCGATATATGGTAAGGTATAATTTTGGATTAAAAAATTCATTCTTCTAATCTTCTAATTTGCAATGTTGCCACAATAAGCTAATGTTTTGACTAGAGCATGTTAATGTTATTATTTTCCAATTCCCTTTTCTTTCGCCTTCCTGTTCTTCCCTTAAACCTTTTTTTATTCCCAAGAACCAACAACTACAAAATCTAATAAGAGAGGAAAGTGGTGGCCGGAGACATTCTTTCTTTCTATTGGTAAGAAATAAATTTTTGTAGTTGAAATATGGTTTTCAGCTTATGGGCTACATTGGGACCAACCTAAGAATAATGTCAAGATGGACTAAACCTTAAATTTGGCCCAACCCAACCTAGACTAAAGGTGTCAAATTTGGTATGGTGATTCGGTATACGGTATGATTTTGGTATATGGTAATTCGATTCATACCGCTAGTATGCTACCTAAAACCGAAAGCGTACTATACCAAATTCCAAAAAATCAGTTTTGATACATGCCGTACTAAATTTGAAAATGGTGCGGTTTAAATGACACGGTTCAGTATGGTAAAATGGTATTGGTACAAAATTGACACCCTTAGCCTCTATGTTTGGATTAGAATGGACAAAGTGCTTATAATTCCAGAAAGTTTGGATTAAAAGAGACTCAAAGGCATTAGTAGGGCTTCTCCAAAAAGGAAAATTTCCCAGGTGGATCCAACAAAGGTTGAGAGGAATCTTACCATACCTATAGGGCATGGAATGGAAAATTGCACATTTCTATAGGGAAAATAACCTTGTGACAGATTATCTAGCAAGAGTGGCATCTAGGATGCAAAGTTCAGGTGTGAATGCTTGTTGGCCAACATTGATTCAGCTTGCTTTGGGATGGTACGCTTCAAGTGAAACCAAGATTTTTGTTTGGTTCTTGGTTCATATTCTGCTGAGTGTGCACCATGTTCTCTAAGGGTTTTGATGAGTTTGGGTGTATTAGGTGCAACTGCTGTTGTGGGATGAGTTTTAGTGGTTCTCTAACATGGTGTAAATATTGTAAACCGTAATTTTTCTTTCGCTATATTAATACAAATGACCTTTTAGCGGAGAAAAAAAGGGTCAAGGTCGACATTAAGTTTAGATAAGGCTAAAGTGTCTCGGTTCTGGCCAACCTTATTGGATTAGGACCAAGCTAGGGTATTTAGGGTTAGGGTCAAGGTTTTGAAAAGCCGGACCCAACCCAACATTGTTTCAACCCTAGTATTGCCAAGTGTGGTGAATCTAGCTTGGGTAGGATGTTTGTAAATCTGTTCTTATTTAGAGCATCCATGTTACAAGTCTATCATAGATGGGGTAAATAACGGAGTTAATTGTAATGGAGTGTTTAGGGTGGTTTGTTATTTTGAGGGCAAGTCTATTAAAGGTTATTAAGGGTAGAAGGGTCATGAAAATAGGGCAATAGCCCTTGTCTATAAATGTACTCGGTATGATGAAAATTGCACCGAACCTGTGAACCGGGTTCATGATCTTCAGCCAAGTTAGGCCATAACCGGGGACCCACCAAACCCTAATTTAATGATCATAAAGGTGCCGCATTTTGGTATCGGGTAAGTCTCCCAAAACTTGCGGTGCGGCTAATTTGTGGGCCTTCGCGGGGTGAGGGTTGTGCCGTTGGTCTCTCGTTCCCGATTCTGGGAACCCTCAATCATCGGCCACTATGAGTCGGACTTCACTCCGGTCGAGTCGTGGTAAATCTATATCAAGTGATCCACTCACTCCGGGCCGAATCGTTTCCAATTCGTATTCATTATTATGCTCGCAACTTGCCAAAGCCTTGGTGTTAGTTCGGGGCCGAATCAAGCTCGTGGTGCTCTCTCCGTCTCACTCTTTTGTAGGCCATCGTCAGGCTCGGAGGCTTGACATTTTCTCGTCTCGGGGTCGTGGTTCTTGAGGGTAATGAAGAAAGTTTATCTTCAATCTCTCTCTCTCTCTCTCTCTCTCCTATGTTTCTTCTTCTCCCCAACCCCAATCTTCTAAATTATGTCATCAATCCTCTCTAACTCTTCTTTCTTCTTCTCCAAGCATCACATACGGGATGGTATCAGTCCATTTACCTTATTTTTCTTCTTCTTTTCCAGCATCAATGACTTTATAGTGGAGAAAAGCTGTCCATTATGATCAAACCAATTGTTTTCTCAAGTCCACTAGATTATAATCTCTTAAATTAGCTTCTATTTAAGAGAAACTTGTTTACAATCCTAGGTACATTAAGCATAATTTGCACAAGTTCCTCCCCTTTAGCTAAAGGTTTTTTCATTTAGAGGTGGTTAGTCACTGGAGATCATGACTTAGTGCTGCATCCCTTTGAAGGAGCATCTCATTTTGTATGTTCTTGGTGACTGAAAGATGTGATAAGGTACTGATCTCCTCCTTTATGCTCATACCTTCAATTTGGATCATAGACATGTTTAGGTGCTGATTGATTTTGTGCCTCTTTGTATCCAAGGATGTTCCCCTTTGGAACAGGCCTAAGGCTTGCATGAAATGGAATATTGTACTAAGAGGACAAAGAGGACAAAGAGGTCATTTTAAAGAGGAAGGGGGAGAGAGACACAATTAGAGGTGCCAATTGGTCGGACCAAGCAGGCCTTAGTCAAGTCTAGTTGGGTTATCGGTCCAAAAAAGCAAGACCTAGTATGGCTTGTTAAGTATTCGGTCCATCTAGTCTTGGGCCATGTCATGACATGTCATAATCAGGCCACTACAATCAAGATTAACTAACGGGGCTACAATCCACTGTAGACTCCATTAGATTCTTATAATGTTAAATTGTATGGCGAAAAATGGGACTTCAAAACTTTTCGAAGTTCCAATAACATCATTTCCTTTTCTTTTCTCCAATGTATCCCAACACTACACCTGAAAAATATCATTAATTTTTCCTAGAATGTGTAAGCATTTATGCAGTTTGATCTCTATTTTAATTTCCTAAAGATCATTCTCTTTCCTTATCCCTAATCATCAAACGAATCTAACCTTTTGTGGACTCAAATCAAAGAAAGCCACAATTGACGACCTCAAATACTATATGAATTCTTTATTGGATGTTCAGAGAAGTAACATAGAGATTGAAGCTATCTCAGCCCTCATTGATTTTGAGAAATATTTGTACTCACAAGCAGGGACAATTCTCACCTCTTTTTGACAAAAACTATACCAAAAACGAAGTTGAATGTATTAAATAGACAAACTTGAAAATATTAAAGGAATTGAGTGAAAATAACAAACCATCTTGGGCTTAGTTGAGCCTAATAAGTCGGTCAAGTCGGGTTACACTTCAGTCAATGATGTGATTTTACGGTAATCTTTGGAACGGGCGTAACTTTTTTTCTAAATTAAAACTAAAAAAAATGAAATCCAGGAAAAAAATAATTGAAGTTTAATGTCATTTAAAAAGTTTACCTTGAGCCACTTGTTTGTGGATCTGTGGAATCCAGTAGCAAACACAATTGCATCAAAATGATATGAACAGCCATTCGTGAATGTCACCTCCTCACCTTTTATGCTTGTCATTCCTGGTAAAACCTGTTTCAAAAACTCAGTGAGTCACTCGGGGAATCAACCGATTTACTTGTTTATGACTGGTCAGATTTTCTGGCTGAAGCATCCATTCGCAATTTGAGCTATTCAGCCCCACCCAGAGGTTTAGACAATTGAGCAATTTAATGACCCAGTGAGTCAAGTGAACAATCGATAACCCAACTCAGTCACTATGGTCCTGAGTTTAGTTCTTGACTAACTAGTCACTACACATTCTTCAAACAATGATAACCTGCATTAAGAAAAAAATTGAAGTGATGACTACATGAACTACATGAACTACCTGAATTTCGCCAGATTCAATCTTCTTAAAAGTCCCAATATCGATAATTGGATACTTGGTATACTTAATTATCCGAGTGAATGGTCCTTCAACTGGTCTGGTTATCCCATACTTACTAAGATCACCAAACCACAACCTGCTAAGCAAAACCACCACCGATTCCCTCCACTTAAATGGAATAAACTTGAATTTGCTAATCAAAACCAAACCCAGTTCCAAAATCTCCTTAGTAACAATATGAATCTGTAACATCACAAGAAGTTCGAAGTGAGATTAACTAACCAAGAATGCAAGAACTTAGAATTTCAATACTGAAAAGCTAGCAAGCTTTGATATATTACCGGATTTCGAACTACAATCGATGTCTTGGCACCAAAATTGGCTAAATCAAAAGCGATTTCCATGCCGGAATTCCCACAACCAACAACCAAAACATTCTTGTTCTTAAACTTTGGCCCCAGATTTATACTGGGTAGAATGCAAAACCTCTCCTCTGAAACTATCTAAGCCTTCAACTTCAGGTACAAATGGATCACTGGTTTCACCTGTTGCAATAACAAAAAACCGAGCTTTATATTCTTTGATATCTTTGGAGATTACATCCCTTGCCTTGATGTGCCATCGACTTGTTAACTCATCATATGAAGCAGACTCGATTGATTTGTTGTAATGGGGTTTCACTTCAAAACGATTCACGTAATCATCCAAGTAGTTGAGGAATTGTTGCCTTGGGACGTATTTAGGATAATCAGAAGGGAATGGCAAGTGAGGGAGCTGACAGAATTGCTTGGGTAAGTGAAGGTGAAGGCGATCATAAGACTTCTTGTTCCACAGAGGAGCACAGCAATCTTCTCTTTCAAGAACTATGTTTGGGATTGACAAGAGGTTTAAACATGCAGATGTTGCAATGCCGGAAGGGCCGGCGCCGGCTATAATCACCGGCGTTTCCTCACTCGTAAGCTTCTGACTCATTTTGTCTTGGTTAACTCGGTTCAGGTTCTAACAGAAGAAGATAAGTTATGTGTGGCGATGGGATTTGATTCTGATCGGCAAGGCTGGTTTTGATATGAATTTGATTGGTTTTAATTTGATGCAATCCCGGAGCCAAGATTCAACATGGGAGGGCACTAATGAGACTAACCCTTTTTCACTATATATATATATTGCGTGAGTGTATGTGGGACCCATTGAAGATCTTTATTAATAACAAAAATATATTTTAAAAAATAATTTTAATTTTAATTAATATGTTTTATTAAAAATAACTTACAGATTTTTACATGTGGGTCCCTTTAATGAACTATAAACTAATGTTATATTTTATTGACGCAATATATTACATGTGAGTCCCAACCAAATTAACTCCGTTAACCATAGTTAAATGTATTCAAATTTCAAACCTAGAGGGACCAAAATACCCCTCAGGTTATTTAATATAAAGTGTTATGAATAAAATGACCTTTAATTATTTACAACATATATTTTTTTAAACTACATATTAATTAATGCTTAATGACAAAAAAAAATGTTAATTTAATATATAGTTTTAGAAAATATATTTTGTGAATAGTTAAAAGGGCATTTTAGTCATAACACATTGTATTAAATAACTTGAGGAGGTATTTTAGTTCTTCAAAATTGAAATTTGAATACACTTAATAAGCATCTAATGGTGTTAGTTTGGTTGGGACTCATACATAAAATCTAAAAAACTTATAAAATAAATAAATATTTTAAAAAAATATATTAAAAAAAAAAAAAAACATACACAAATGATTTCAATTGTAAAATGTTGAAATGCAAATCAAACAAATAATGGTAATTAGTTGCTTCACAAATTATGAATATTCCATTTACAATATAAAAATCAAATAAAAAGAATAAAAAAAATAATTACGAAAGATAGACTATATAAATTAAAATAAAAAATAAAAAATAAAAAAATAATAGAAAGAGAGAGAGTTAAAATGGAGAAAGAGTGAGAGAAAATATATGATTCTAGAGAAAATTTATGAATAAACTCATAACCTTTAGTTTTTTCAAGTTTCCTCCAATGAGGAAAGAGGAGAGATGAGAGAATAAATAGAAATGAAAAGAAAAAATAAATTGGGAAAGATTGTAAGAAGGGATAATTACAATACCTTAATTACTAAAAGAAAGGACCTTACTTTTTATGAAATTAATATTGTCCCTTTCACTTTTGATGGGATTAAAAGAGTGTTACTATTGGATGTATAATATCCATTTTACCCTTCTAGAATTAAGAAGCCAACATATAATATTACTTGAACTTAAAAACAATTATATGAAATACCCATTCTATCCTTGTATTCTTGTAAAATTTAGATTCCAAAAAGGGATACTATGAAAAAAAAAAAAAAAAAAAAAAGGGAGGGCCTTTGAGTGATATCACTGGTTCATTGGATCATAAGAGAGCAATTCCTTGCGTCTGGTGCATTTGGTAACTACTACTTTGATTTGTTAATCCACTGTAAAGAATACTTCGATTGGTTAATCAACTAATTATTAGTTCCATTGATTTGTCCATCAATAGCATTTCCTTGCTCTATTCTTCAATGTAGAACAAAGTAATTGTTATGGATATCTTATAACAGACTTGTTTGGGTCGACTAAAGAAGAACTAGACCGATCAAACCTTGGTCTGACCACGAATAAAACGAAGGCACTAAGCAAGATTTACAATTTGAATTGTATCCAACCTCCATAAAGATAGGGATAAGGATTCCAATCAAGTCAAGTTACTCCTAGAATCTAGATCGGACTCCACAACTACAATCCAAGTAATACTGTCTTGGCGGATAAGATTCCTCTCCCCAGGAAGCTAGCAACAATTACAGAGTTCTATTCGAATTCCATTACTGCATAGTTAAGGTAACCTCTCCTAAGATCTATAAATACCCACATATTCATCATTATGAGGTATGCACTCTTGAGTTATTGAATATATTGAGAGATTGAGCTTGCTTCCTTTGTTAGTTTGAACTAATTTGTTCGTCGGAGACGAAACTCGACTACACCGGTCGAGCACGTTTTTGCAGGTTCGAGCGTTTGACCAGGAGAGACTGAATTCTACAACAACATTGGCGCCATCTGTGGGAATCTTGATCAAAAAGCCATTATCAAGAATGCTAAATCAACCAAATAATAAGGTGATCAAATTCTCTTGTGAGGTAATACTACCTTCAATTTCCCTTTTGAGTAATTCAACCATAAGGTATGTCAAGTATTCCCTTTCTCTTAAAAATAATAATTATTCTTCATGGAGTTTGATGAATTATTTATCGAATTTTTTTTACTGCTATGCTATTCAAAATCTGATGGGAATTCACTCAAATTTATGAGAAACCAACCACTCGCTTCATTAAGTGGGTCGATTTTCTGAGAACTAATTTTTGATTAATTAAGTTTGTACGATCAAATATCATTGTCGCAATGACTAGTTTATTGTTTAAGTGGGGTTGGTTCAAGTGGTAAGCAACTTGGTCCGCTTAAGCAAGGTTCCGGTATCGAAACCTTGTGGATGCAAAAAATTCCCGCTGAGAGACGCACCCACCACAGCCAGGTGTGCGACCCGGGTCGAACACCGGATTAGTCAGGGCAAAGCCTTGGAATCGAGGTTGGCAACCAAAAAAAAGAAAAGAAAAAAGAGGTGGCAGATTTACAATGAATTACCATTACTTATGTTTTGTTTCGGAAAAAGTGCGATTATATAAACAAAAGAGATGACAAATCCACAATGAGTCACTACTCTTCATGCTTGCTTCATACTGAAGATGTTTTGGCGGTGGAGGAGTATTTCGAAATGAAGTTGCTGCGGTGGTTTTCAATTTCAATATTTTTTTAAATGTTAAAACCAACTTTGAGGCTGAATTGGAAACTTTCATTCACGGATTACGTTGGGCAAGGCATTTACAAATTAAAAAGCTTTGGGTAGAAAGTGATTCAAAAGCTGTGGTGACTTTAATACAGCAGAAGAAAATACCTTGGTATATCTTTCATATGTGGAGAGAGTTACAAGAATATTTGTTGACTATAGATTGGAAGATTTCACATTGCTATTGTGAAACTAATACAGTGGCAGATTTTTTGGCAAATTCGGCAGCTAGAATAGGAACTTCTGATATTAACATTCCTTGGTCAGCTTCAATCCTTAATGAACTTGATGTGGATGACTCTAGACGTCCTAGATTTCGTTTTATAAGTTAGTGGTTTTCTAATCTAAGCAAGAACCAATGAGGAAGGGTGTATTGGGGGCAACAGTTGTTGCGGGTAAGGGAGGTTGGTTCTTTATACGGTATTAATTGATGTACTTTTAATATTTCTTCTTCGCTTAATATAATGATCCTTTTAGCGAAAAAAAAAAACTCTTCATGCTTGCTTTTAACGGTTATATAAAGAGGATTGATTGCATATTTATATGAATTAATTATATTTGTTTTACCATGATGTGCAAACCTTTTGGCAAAGTACTGTTAATTTTTATAACTCCCTTAAAGAGCGGAACGAGTGAAGTCGGGTTGATCAAAGAATCCTCTGCTGCAACGCCTTTCTTTTGTGTTCGTTTGTTTCGAATTTCAAAACAAAAACAACGGCAGGCAAAGATGAAGATCCGGGTATCGGAATCGATCTTGGAACAACCTACTCTTATGTTGGAGTTATCACAGGTCTGAATGTGCTATGCATCATTGAAGAGCCAACTGCTGCTACCATTGCTTATGGTCTTGACAAGAAAACAACATGGTGGGAACGAAACTGGGTATTTATGCAGCCCATGTTCGACTATCAAGCCCTTTTTAGAATGCTGCCCAAACCGGAGCCACTTCTTCTTCATCGGAACCGTTTCCGTTGTCATCCATTTTTCTCTTTCAGTTTGTCGAAATGGTGGGAACCAAATATCAAAGCTATTCTTGTCCTTCACATGTAGATCTGTTTGGAGTGGCATTATTCTCAGATTTTTACAGGCTAAAGATCATGTCTTGGCAATTGTATTATTTTCTCAGTATCTCACTGGTTGGGTTAGTACACCCATAAAAGCTCCTCTTATTGCAACACTTCTGGCAGCCACCACATAAAAGTTCCTATTGTTACAGCGATAACACGGGCACAGCTTTGAATATGGCTACTCTTGAAGAGATTCTTCAAGCAAATAGTCGATTTCAACGAAGCTGATACAACACGTTGATGTATTCCGTATATCTCCGTGACAGAAACAACAAAGCGACCTCCTTAACAAGACCAGCAGTAACGATCTCGCAGCGATGAGCTTTCACGGCCTTGCCTTCCTCAAATAAGCAAATACCGCAAGTTCTTGTTCGAAATCCATGGCAGCACCATCACCTTCACCGCTGTTGATTTCATTAGAGAAGATGACTCTATAATAGAGATTTCTTATCATTATTTTTTTTTCTCTAATTACTTTTTAAATCTTCAATTTGCAGAAATTCTTTTTACATTTGATCCATTATCAGGATTATTCGAGTTGGATATGGAATATCAAGCAATATTATTCTTAAGTGAGCTAGTATGGATTCAACAGCAACAATGTGTTTAGCTTCTACAACAAAAGTCTTATATACAATATTTTCAAAGCCCGTGAGCTCATGGATAGCAAAATATCATCAAAATTACAAGTATGAAAGCTCAAGATATAATCAACCATACATGATCGGGATAAAAGAGTTCTACATACAAGTAAAAGTTCTCAGTTAGATGAAGCATAACAGCTCAATAAAGACTTGACCTATCATGCTTGGGGGAGCAAAGAGAGATAAACATCTCACATCTCGACCTATATAGAAAGATTTCTTCAGTTCTCAACATCGAACTCCCTTGCACGGAAGCACGAGCATGGGCAGTTCCCAAAATTGAACTCCAGGTGCTCGGAAATTTGAGCTCGGCCAGTTCCCAAATTGAAGTCCCTGGCTCATAACCATGGGCAGTTCCCAAATCGAACTCCCTTGCTTGGAATCACGAGCACGGTAGTTCCCAAATTGAACTCCCTGGCTCATAACCATGGGCAGTTCCCAAATTGAACTCCCAAGCTCATAACCATGGGCAGTTCCTAAAATTGAACTCCCGGTGCTCGAAAATTCGAGCACGGCTAGTTCCCAAATCGAACTCCCTTGCTCGGAAGCACGAGTATGGCAGTTCCCAAATTGAACTCCCTTGCTCCATGAGCACGGCCAGTTCCCAAATTGAACTCCCTGGCTCATAACCATGGGCAGTCCCCAAATTGAACTCCCGATGCTCGAAAATTCGAGCACGGTTAGTTCCCAAATTGAACTCTCTGGCTCAAAACCATGGATAGTTCCCAAATTGAACTCCCAAACTCATAACCATGGGAAGTTCCCAAAATTGAACTCCCTGGCTCATAACCATGGGCAGTTCCCAAATTGAACACCTAGGCTCATAACCATGGGCAGTTCCCAAAATTGAACTTCTGGTACTCGAACATTCGAGCACGGCCAGTTCCCAAATTGAACTCCCTGACTCATAACCATGGGCAGTTCCCAAATTGAACTCCCTGGCTCATAACTATGACCAGTTCCCAAATTGAACTCCCTGGCTCATAACCATGGGTAGTTCCCAAAATTGAACTCCTAGTGCTTGAAAATTCGAGCACAGGCAGTTCCCAAGATTGAACTCCGTGTGCTCGGAATTTCGAGCATGGGCAATTCCCAAATTGAACTCCCTTGCTCAATGAGCACGGCCAGTTCCCAAATTGAACTCCCTTGTTCAAGGAACACGGCTAGTTCCCAAATTGAACTCCCTGGCTCATAACCATAAGCAGTTCCCAAATTGAACTCACTAGCTCATAACCATGGGTAGTTCCCAAAATTGAACTCGCGGTGCTTGGAAATTCAAGCACAGGCAGTTCCCAAGATTGAACTCCAGGTGCTCGGAATTTCGAGCACGGACAGTTTCCAAAAATTGAACTCCCTTGTTCATAAGCATGGGCAGTTCCCAGTGATAGGAATAGTTCTCAGGAACTCCCAGTGCTCAAAATATTGAGCACGGATAGTTCTCAAGTTGAACTCCCAGTGCTTGGAATATTGAGCACGGAAAGTCCTCAAGAACTCCCAGTGCACGGAAAGTCCACAAGAACTCCCGGTGCTCGGAAAATTGAGCACAAACAATTCCCAAATTGAACTCCCTTACTCGAACTCATGAAGCCAGGCAGTTCCCAAAGTGAACACCAAACACGGAGGCAATGAAGAAGACTAAAGGAATTATGAAAGGATTAACAAAATGCTTGACCAATACATGGTCAACCAAACAACTTCAAATGAAAGCTCAAGAGCTCGACCAATTTGATGATCCGCCCGACCACAAGCAGTTCGACTAGATCAATGGTTTGAGCACTATGAAAATTCAGATGCATTTGACCAAAACAATGGTTTAAATGGAGATAATACAAAAAGGCATCGAATCGTCGTCGGGAGAAACTTAGTCCCTTGGCCCCGAACATGGAATTAACGTGACCAAGTGACTAGGGGGCTTATGTTATGGATATTTTATAATAGACTTATTTGGGTCTACTAAAGAAGAATTGGACCGATCAAACCTTGGTCTGACCACAAATAAAACAAAGGCACTAAGCAAGGTATACAATTTGAATCGTATCCAACCTCCTTAAAGATAGGGATAAGGATTCCGATCAAGTCGGGTTACTCCTAGAATCCAGATCGGACTCCACAACTACAATCCAAGTAATACTGTCTTGGCGGATAAGATTCCTCTCCCTAGGAAGCTAGCAACAATTACAGAGTTCTATTCGAACTCCATTATTGCACAGTTAAGGTAACCTCTCCTAAGATCTATAAATACCCACATTTTCATCATTATAAGGTATGCACTCTTTTCAATACAAATCCTTCTCTTTTGTTGAAACTTACTTCAACAAATTATCTCATTTGGCGAGCTCAACTTTTACCTTTCTTGCGAAGTCATAACCTATTAGGTTATGTTGACGGATCGTTTTATCGTCCAACCTCAAATGCTCTACCTGGATTTGACGATTCTAAAGGAAATACTGGTTTTAATGGTGTTTTCTTGGTCGTTCTTTGGGATCGGCAGGATCAATTGATCCTTGGATGGATCGTGTCTTCTCTTTCTCAAATTGCCCTACCTCATGTGGATTCAGCGAAGACTTCGCGAGAAGCATGGCAACCGCTTGCTAAGGTGTTCTCCTCTGCATCTAGATTTCATATTCTACATTTAAAGAATTGTTTGTTTCATCCTCAACAGGGATCTTCTACAATTAGTGATTTCTTCTTGAAGCTCAGACTATTTCCGATACTCTTGCCGCAGTTGACAGTCCAGTACCTGGATGAGGATCTTGTCTTGGCAACTCTACGAGGTCTTGGTGAGGAGTATCGTGATTTTTCGACCTCTATTGAACTCCGAGTAGATCCAGTTAGTTTTGAAGATCTTGCTGGTCTTTTGTTAACGCGTGAATTGAATCTTGATGCTAATTCAATTTTTGTTGATGCTCTTACTGCAAATCTTGCAATGAGTGGAAGATCTAATCGTTTCTCTCACTCTGGTTCTTGCTATTCTAGTCGTGCTAATACTTGGTCGTGCCTTACCACACGAGGTAAGACAATTTCAGAAAGAGAAGACACGATGCATCCAAGGATCAATTGATCCTGCCGATCCCAAAGATCGACCGAGAAAATACCATTAGAACCAATATTTCTTCATAATTGTCAGATCCAGGTAGAGCAGTTAGAGGTTGGACGAGAAAACGATCCGTTGACATAACCTAATAGGTTATGACCGCGCAAGAAAGGTAAAAGTTGAGCTCGCCAAATGAGATAGTTTGTTGAAGTAAGTTTCAACGGTAACCAACGCAGGTGTAGACGAACCCATTGCCATTAACGTAGAGCAAGAAAAACTCAAAAAACTGAAGGCTGCAGATGAAAAATCTCAAAAGTAAAGTGAAGAAAGCACAAGATAGCGTAGGTAAAAAGCAAGATAGCTTCACAAGAAGCCAAGAAACAGAACCCAAAAGTCAAAAAACCAAAAAGCAAACACCAAGATCAAGATAGCATCAGCCAAACAGCTTAACTGATACCATGTGAACACATTTGATTTCAATATATTTCATAAAGTAAGAGTATAGCCTATTTATAAACATATCTAAATAGCAAACAGCTGTATCTCCTAGTACAACTGTCACTCTCTCACCTCTTTAATTTCTTTTCTTTTTTTTTTTATTTTTTTTTTTTTAAATTGAGTTATAAGTGGGTAGGGTTGTTAATGGTTCGGTTCAGTTCAGTTCGTGCTTTCGTTGATTTGATTCAGGTGAACAGGCCAATAATATGTTAGACCAAACCAGCTTGAAACCAATAGGTTTCAATCCTCAATCACAGCCCCCATCCAATTAGTCTTGGGTTTGTCCATAAACTGGCCCCAACCAAATGGTACCTTCTTAGTTGAAAATGGAAGTCATCTGATCTGCAAGGGTTTAGTTAAAGGTATGCCATTACAGATTCAAGACTATTCATTAACCCTTGCTCATGCACTACTCGTGTTTAGAGCCGATGTTATATTCGGGGTCTAGTGGCTCGCTCAACTCTTTGTGTTTGATTACAATAGATTGACCTTGCAATTTGGAGATGCCAATCGGACGATGCGACTAATTCGTGATGCAATTTGTCCACCACTTCAATTACACTACTATGGGCTTGAACGGACATCGGAGGTAAGAACATATGCTGCGCTTTTTAAGTTGGACCCGACTAATAAGGTACGGTTCTGGTTTTCAATATTCAAAGTTGGTACCCTACTGAAACCGTACCGATTGACACCCTTATATCAGGTCCATTGCTGACAAAGAAATAGACCATCAATTTCCTTGTAGATGTGTGACATGTGTCCCAACATCACATCAAATGGTTGAAATCCATTTATAAGTCACACATCAATCACTCATTTGATGTGATTTATAAATAATTTTCAACAATTTGATGTGATGTTGGGACACATGGCACATATCTATAAGGAAATGGACGGTGACTTCATAAATTTCCTTACACATGTTCAGTGATGAATGATGTTTTCAAGCCATATTTAAGGATTTAATTTACTGGTGTTCTTCGATGATTTACTTGTTTATAGCCCCACTAGGGTGCCACATCTAATCATCTCCACATGGTTTTGGAGACACTAAAGCAGCACCACCTATATGCTTATAGAAGAAAGTGCATTTTCGCCAAGAGGGAGATCAAGTATTTGTGACATATGGCCTCCGGCTAGGGGCTAGCAGTAGATCAAAGTAAAGTTGTGTTATTAAATTGATTCACTCCAAGCAATGTTCAACAAAATTGCAAAAGAACTGTCACCAAAATCACTTGCGCAAAACGAGTGATTTCATCCTAAGTTTCGATCTAGACCGCAGATCGACTGCACTGTGTTGCACATTGCACGACACTAAAGCAATCCAGGCATACCCTGCTCTATCTATCAGCGCTAATTAAGGACCCCCAGTTTTTTGCAAACTACTAGGGAGCAGCGCTACTCCGAGCAGCTGACTGCCCAGATGAATTTTTCCGTCCAGATTAAATCTAGAGTATTTAATTAAGTGTTCACTTAAATCTGGACCTAAAAGTTCATCTGGGCGATCAGCTGCTTGGAGCAGCGCTGCTCCCAAACATAATCCTGTTTTTTAGCCACTTCTGGAGAGAAATCCACGAATTACAGGAAACAACACTACCCTTAAGCAACTCTTACGTACCATCTGTAGACAGTCAGGCAAACCAAAGTGCTCAACCGATGCTTGGAAATGTATCTTTGGTGGGTGTTTGATTGGGGTGGGTAGAATACTCCTACAGCACAGCGTTCACTCTGCTATCAACATGACACCCTTTCAGGTGCTCTATGGAAGGCCCCTCTACCTACACTAAGCCGATGCATTCCCTATACCAGCCCAAACCCTGTGATAGAAGAAGAGCTTAAGACTCAAGATCAGATCCTATCATAGTTGAAGAAAAGCTTTACTAGAGCCCAATTCTGTATGAAGTCCATCGTTGGTGAACACAGAAAGGATGAGGAGAATCCGATTGGAGATTGGATTTATGTCAAATTCAAGCTTACACAGTCCTTTGGTGGTTGGGCCTTCAAGCACTGTTCATCAAGGATGCTTTTTTGTTCTTGGTAGAAGTTCAATCAAGGATGTTACAAGCTTGAAAAATGGGAGCTCAAAACCTCATTGTGGAATTTGGTTCTTTGGAGATGATCCAAGGTTAATTAAAGCCTATCAACTAGCCCTGACTTCACAGCGAGTCATGTGTTAAGCTCAGTCTACCAAGAACTTTGGAGCCTTACCAAAATCACATAAGAAACAACATTGACATCCCCAAAAAGATCAAATATATTTAATTATCATCTATATAAATAAGCAAGTCATAAAACATATAAAAATAGGCACTAGTACTTAGCAAATGAACTATCCCTTTTTCATATTTATATATTTGATAATGAAAAGATGAACTCTACTTACAATAAATAATACTAGTTTCTCAACCATCATGGTATAACCACCATTTAAACATCACTTGATTTAAATCATGGTCAAGGGCCTTTATAAGAGTGCTTTGATATCATTCGCAATGTTTTGGGCATCCATGCTAAGTCCAAACAATCCTCTCCTTGCTAGCCCTGCACAATAGAGACCATTCTTTCCCTTCCAGTGGTTTGGATGTTGTTTTGAGAATCCATTTTCATCGAGGAGACTCCCATCATCCTAGATTTTGGGGGTGGGGGGGGGGGGGGAAAGTTATCACATATGTATAAATGATTCACTACCTTAAGTATAAATGATTCACAAGAAGAACTTCTAGCAATTTCGTCACATACCCAAGTGCACTTACTATTACATTTATGTTTTGTTCATATGTAGTATCCACAAAGGTTCTCATTACAAGTTGAGTGTCTAGTGAAATTCTTAGTTAAATTAGGCCAGAGTAGTTTTTCCAATGATAGATACTTGAGGCCTAAAACCAATTTGGGGCAAAAAATTTATGGTGTCCACTTTTGGCTTGGAGCATTCCATGGATCTCTTATTAGAAAATTGTCGTGGATTAAATGTGATTCAGCTTGTAATTTTAATTTGGATTCTTGGTTCTTCAAGAATAGTTCAATCATATTGACTGTATCTCACTTGTATTTTGGAGAAGCAATCCCAGTTGCTGATTTCTTAGCCAAGTTGGCATTAAGATTATTGGATTCCTCTTCTTGTCTTGCCTCTATCAATGTATAAGATTATTTATTAATTGATGCTTAATGACGACCAAGATTTTGTATCTTGATTATGCAACTTGGTTGTGATAATAATTTTTCTCTCTTGTTGATGGCACTACCTAGGGGTGCAAGTTAGGTCTTGATGACCTAAATATGGCCTCATGCCCTGTTTGTGCTAAAATTTCTGGCCTTTAGAGACAGGCTTGGGTCAGGTTAGTGTTGACCATTTGATTAGGATTGGCTGGACCGTACCACCTTGTAGATTATTTTTGGTAATAGTAGTAGGGAAATTATGCATAGCTTTGCTATTCTCTAGTTAGGATCAAGGTGAAGGTTAGCATCAAGGTTAGGGCCAGGGTGCTTGCCCAACAAATCTGTTGTTTTCCTAACAAGAAAGTGACATAGCACCATATCTTACTCAAGATGGACTCCTATGAAAATAAGAGGTTCTTTACTAACAAGATTTTGGGACAAGATCACCTACTTTTAAGTCTACAATGAGACATTGTTAAGTAAAAAAAAACTAGGTTGAAGGAAACTATTAGTCTAGACCACAAGGTCATTTTAAGGAGGAAGCGGCGAGAAATAAACATAATGAATCACTAGCACAGTGTTTAGCCGAGCAAATTGCTCGGACACCCCAAACAAGAGACCCTTAAACATTGACAACTCACTTTATTTTTTAAAAGAAAATACAATTGCAAGTTGGACTGCCAGTAAACACATCAGTCCAATAGTTATTGAATGCCGTTAAATCGTCGTTATTTTTTCTTAAATTCCAAACTACCCTTGAATTATATGAGATTACCTAAATGCCATCATGAAAAATTAAAGAAAAGAAAGAGGTTGGGGGTGAGAAGCAAATAAGGAAGAGTACACTGTTGGAGAATAAGTCTAATGAAGAAAGGTAGACACGTTCTTTTCACCCCTTTATACATAAGATTATAATGATCTCTACAATTATGAAAATTTTTAGTGCCACCCCATGAGTTATCTAAGATTAATCAATCAGACCCTCCATGGGGTGAAAATATATCAAAGGCAACACAATTAAGTGCTCATAGATGCGAGTTAAACTTTTCGAAAAGACAAGAATACACTTGACGGAAAAGCCCTTGCTCAACTCTTTTCTTTGTCTTCCTCTACCATCTATGACTTCTTCCTCTCCCAATCATAAATCCTCACAAAGTTTTGGAGATATGGTTCATTAATAATATCATTAATGGTGGTTTTAAACTTCGGATGTGGGGGTAATACGGGAAATGGATAAATAAAAACTAACTTAGACTAAGCTGTAAGTAATAGATGGTCAGGGCATTGCTATTCGCGACGCCGAGGGAAAGCTCTTGAGTGCTTCATCCTTACCTAGGAACTATAACTCTGCTGAAGAAGGAGAAATTCTTGCTTTCAGAGCAGGATTACTGGAGGCGCTTGCATGTGGATACGAGTCAATCCTAATTGAGTCCGATTGCAAGCAGATAATCAGGTACCTTTAAGGGAAATTCAACCCCCGATGGTAGTAGAGCCTCTGATTCAGGATATTCATTATTTAATGGATAACTTCATACATTGTATCCCCGCCTTTATACCTAGGAGTTCTAATGTTATATCAGATCTCTTAACCAGGAAAGCCCTTTCGGTTTCGGGCCCGAAAGAATGGCCGTCTTCCACTGTGTGGTTGGTGGAATTATGTTCACCCCACCCCTTGCCCGCTTGGAATAAGATTGTTGTTTACCCAAAAAAAAAAAAAAAAAAAAAAGTAATAGAGGGTCAGACTGATAAATTGAATAACTTAAGGGTGATATTAATATTAGGGGAACTTTTTGGCGAGAAACAATGCGAAACAAGAGAGCGGTGCTGATGTCTAGAGCGGTGCTGCCTCCTCGTTAACTCCGACCATCGTTTTATCCGCCGGTGTGCGTGGCTTTTTCCGCCCTTGGGCGTGCTACCTCTTTAATGCCATAAATACTATTTATCTCTCCCTGGTTTCTCTTATTGTTTCTCTTCCTTCCCTATTACTATATTCTGAACACTGGTTTCTCTTGTTATTTTCCTTCCCTCTTATTATATTCTGAACTTTTGAGGTAGCCATGTCTTTGACAGGTCAACCTCCGACCAACCTTCAAGTTATGGTTCCTGTGAACTTTCCTCAACAAAACCCTTCAAACCCACCGTCCCCTTCTCCCTCTCAACCAGATTCTCTCCCTGAATCCCCAAATGTGGGTAGTGACATAGATACCTCTACTGGAGAGCTCATTCTGGATGCGGCTGATGAACTGAGGCTTGCGAAGCAGTGGGCTAATAGACTAGTGGGGTTTGTCATGGAGGGCCGACCTTTTAACCGGCAAACAGTCACAAAAGGGTTATTGGTGGCCTGGAATACCTGTCAAAAGGTTGATGTCAATTCCATTGGAGATAGGAAGTTCATGTTTCAGTTTCATCATGCGATAGATAAGGAGAATGTTTTGCAGGAGGGTCCCTGGACTGTAGCAGGTAATCTGATGCTGCTTGAACCTTGGAATAGCAGACGACAGTGGGCTTTTGAACACTGTGATTTTTGGGTTCAGCTCCATTCAGTCCCATACGATCTACTAGATCCATTGATTGTTATGAAGATGGTAAGAATAGTAGGGGAAACCAGTAAACTGATGATTATCGATGGCATGCAATTTGGCTCTCAAGTGAACTATGTAAGAGCGAGGGTTAATCTCAACATTAAGAAAACACTGAGGTCCTCCATCTCTATCAAGAATCAGCTGGATGGAGAAGTGCTGATCGGTATTAAATATGAGAAACTCCCTACTTATTGCAGTTATTGTTGTCTCATTGGTCATGATGAGAAGCGATGTATGTCTCAGTTTGAAGATTATTCTAACCACCGCAGCATGCATGGGTGTAGCAATAACTCTAAATGCAAAGACTTACCGAGGCCAAAGGGGAATGATGAGCTAAGAGGTATTATCCCCGATGAGAGATTGATCAGAAGTGCAAAATCTCTATTTTCTAAATAGTATGTGGTCGATGACGTGGGAGGTACATCGGAGTCTAGATCAGCCGGTCCGGAAACTAACTTGCAGATGGCCGGAGATGGAGAAGATGGTAGTGATAGGGGGTCTGTCTTTTCTGGCAGGAGTACTATAGGAAGTCAAATCAATAGTGGAAGGGATACTGTATCAAGGCCATGTGGCAAGAAAGAGTCTGCATTGGGGATCATTTTGCCTGGAGATTTGACCTTGCCTAGTTCAGGTATGTTAAATCACAATCAAGGAACGGAACCCAATCTTCTGTCTAATCCAAATAACCCATCAACCGTCTTGTATTCAAATTCTCCAAATTCAAATTTTTACCCGAATCATGAAACCACAAATATCGATAACCATCTTCACATTCCTGGCCCCATCCAAGACTATTTGCGTGTTTGCCCTGAGCACTCCCCAGCTGTCATGTCCTTGCTTCAACATATGGCAAACTTTAAACTTTCTTAGTCAAACCAGGAGAGTCCAAATTGTCCTCAACCAGTTCCCCAGGTAGTGTATAATCCTTCAATGGTGGTCCCCTCTCAGCTACCTCCTGACCCATGCTACGTGGGTAATGCTGGATTGCCTCATTTTCTAGTTGGGAACCCAGTTACCCATGCTACTTCGTTAAACCCAAGTTGTACCACTCCCTTTCCTAATATGGCTTTACCTTTCTCATCAACAACCATCCCAGTGAACCCTGCTGACTCTTGTCCTTCTAGTATGACTCCGTTTATCTCCCACTGTTCTAACCCTCCCAACTATCCTGCTGCCAGTGCTTCATCTTATTCCCATTCCCATACTCATCCTATCCATCTCACTCGAAATCAAACCAAACCTAATATAAGGAGAGCCCTTACTTTGGCTGAACCATCTAGACCTTTGACAAAAGTGAAGAAGGCTAGGCAAGGTAGGAAAAGTTCCAGTGCTCCTAAGGATGAGGATTTTTTACCATCCGGACTCGTGGCGGCGACCGGGGGAATCAGTCCCACGGGTCATTATGAGACTCATTAGCTGGAACTGCCAAGGTTTGGGGAGCTCCAAGGCAGTTCGTGCTTTAAATAATCTCTCCAGGGCTGAAAAACCAGATGTGTTATTCCTAGCTGAAACTAAAAGCCAAGAGTCAAGAATTAATTTTGTTAAGAGAAGGTTGCGATTTGATGAAATTTTTTCTGTGAATGCAAGGGGATCTCGGGGGGTCTTGCTATTCTGTGGAAAGATACAGTGGGAATTAAAGTTCTTCATGCTGATGATCATATTTTAGATACAGAAGTGAGATTGGAGGGGAAGAGTTTCTTCTTAAGTTGTATTTATGGTGACCCTGACAAAGAGGGGAGGCAATTAGTGTGGGACCAACTAGCCCAATTGGGAGTTAATAGAGGTGGAGCTTGGGTCTGCTGTGGTGACTTCAACAGCTACCTGGGTTGGCATGAGAAGGCTAGAGGAAATAGAAGAGGTGACAAGGACATTCAAAAATTCAGGGACTTGCTCTCTCATTGTGGATTGATGGACTTAGGGGCGAAGGGTCCATGTCTTACATGGAATAATAGAAGAAAGGGAGCAGCAAATATCAGAGTTAAGCTTGATAGAGCAGTGGCCAATGTTGAATGGCGGGTACTATTCGAGGATGCCTCGGTGTTCATTAGGCCTGCGTTTTGTTCAGACCACAACCCTGTGCTTCTTGATACTGAGGGAGGCCGTGTGAAGGGAGTTCGACCCTTTCGCTTTGAGGCTATGTGGTTGAGGGATCCAAGATGTAAAGAAGTGGTGCAACAGGCTTGGAATTCGCAGCAAGGAGACCATGTTATTCATATTCTTGTGCGTAAAGCACAGAATTGTAAAGCTGCTCTAAAAAAATGGAACCGTGATGAATTTGGTCACCTACAGACAAAAATTAAAGAGCTGAAAACTAGCTTGGGAATAGTTCAGAGCAAAGGGAAAGATGACTTCAATCAAGAGGAGGAGAACGAAATCTTAAATAAGCTGGAAGAGGAGTTGTTACGGGAGGAAGTGTTTTGGTGCCAGAAATCAAGAGTGGAGTGGATCCGATGTGGAGATAAAAACTCTTCTTTCTTTCATGCTTCGACTATTCAAAGGCGTCATTTTAATCGTATTCTGAAGCTGAAGAAAGGGGATGGTTCTTGGACTTCAAATGAAGAACAACTAGATGCAATTCTACTGGATCACTTTTGTGATGCTGTAACTTCTGAGGGAGTAGGACCAAGAGGCCTTAGTTCAGGCTCTGGATACAGTGAATCCCCTAGTTAGTGAGGAGGTCAATGCAATTTTGGACCAAAGCCCATCTGAGGAGGAGATTTTGAAGGCTTTAAATGATATGGGTCCCTTGAAGGCCCCTGGGCTCGATGGGTATCCCCCTTTGTTTTACCAAAAATTCTGGAATATAACCGAGGAAGATGTGTGCCAGTTTGTTTATGATTTCTTCTCTAATGGTGTTCTCCCTAAGGATCTTAACCGTACGTTTGTGTGTTTGATCCCAAAAATTGAAAGTCCGGAGGTGGCCGAACATTTTCGCCCCATCAGTCTCTGTGGTGTGGTGGTTAAGATCATCTCAAAGATCTTTGCAGATAAACTCAGTTCAGCTCTAGCAGGTATCATTTCCCCATCTCAGTCAACTTTCGTTCCTGATCGTTTGATTTCTGATAATATTTTTATTGCACATGAGCTATACCATTATGTGAGACATCAAAAAAAGAGTAAAAAAAAAATTTTTGGCCGTCAAATTGGACATGAAGAAAGCATATGACCGGTTAGAGTGGCCTTTCATTCGGGCCTCTCTTATTCGGTTAGGGTTTTCTTGTAGATGGGTGGACCTAATCATGGAGTGTATCTCTTCTGTTTCATACACTATGTTGGTTAATGGAGTGGAGAAGGGTTCTTTTACTCCATCAAGGGGTATTAGGCAAGGGGATCCCCTGTCCCCTTTCATTTTCATATTATGTTCCCAGGTTCTTAGTTCAATAGTGGAAGGGGCTGAGGCTAGTCAGCTTATCAAGGGGATCAGTATCAAGAATCGGGCTCCTAGGGTTTCTCATTTGTTGTTTGCTGATGACTGTTTGTTGTTCTCTGAGTTGAAGCTTGAGTATATTTGTCATCTGAAAGCATGTGTAGAGCTGTATTGTAAGGCAAGTGGGCAAGCTATCAACCTTCAAAAGTCCACCATCACTTTTAGCCCAAATACCCCTATGAGATTTCAAAGGTGGTTTTCTAGGGTGTTGAAGATAAAATATGGTGAGGGTCCAGCAAAATACTTGGGGCTTCCTACAAACTTTGGGATTGCTAAATCCAAACTGTTTAAGGAGGTGGGAGACAAGGTATCTAGAAGAACTCAAGGGTGGAAGCACAAACTCCTATCACAAGCAGGCAAGGAGGTCTTGATAAAATCAGTGGGTTCGGCCATGGCAACATTTGCAGGTTCTCATTTTGCTCTTCCTGGGGGGATTCACAAACAGATTAGAAAGGACTTGTCCAACTTCTTTTGGGGGCAATTTGGGGATGGGAAGAAACTTCATTGGATTTCTTGGTCAAGGTTATGTAGATCCAAGGAAAGGGGTGGACTGGGCTTTAGAGATTCTCATATTAATAATAAAGCCCGTTTGACTAAAGTGGCCTGGAGGTTGTGGGAAAATCCAGAATCTTATTGGGCCCAGTTTGTGAAATCCATTTATTTCCCAAATTGTTCTTTTTTGGAGGCACGAAAGGGATCAGGGGCCTCGTGGGCTTGGCAGAGTATCCTTAAGGGACGGGAAGTGCTATAGTTAGGTCTTTTGAGTCAAATTGGGGATGGAACAACAACTCCTATATGGGGTTGTAATTGGATACCTGATCTTCCATTATTTCAAGTCATTTCTTCGAAGCCGTTGGATTGCAATGTTAATATGGTGGCAGATCTCATTGATCCAATATCTAAGGAGTGGAGAAGGGATTTGCTAGATCAATGGTTTAACCAAGAAGAGAAAGAGGCTATTATGAAGATCCAAATTAGATGGACCCAGGGTGATGATAAGGTGGTATGGGGTGCCGATAAGAATGGAAGGTTTTCAGTGAAAAGTGCATATCATCTTCTATGCAACCGAAGAGACTACTGGGCAGCTCTTGGAGGGTCGTCTTCAAGAAGACATGATTGGGAGCTGGTGAAGCCGCATGCATGGAAAAGAGTATGGAGTGCCAAGTGTGTTCCTAAGGTGAAGAATTTCATTTGGAAGGCTCTAAATGATGGTCTTTCTACAGGGGTTGGGCTGCAAAAGAGGAAGGTGATTGTGGATGGTGACTGTAGAAGATGTGGCAAAGGGGTAGATTCAATCAACCATATTCTATTTGGGTGTGACCATACACGAGCGGTTTGGTTTGCATGTGATTTGGCCCCGATTTTACAGTCTACTGATACAGCTTCCTTGACCATGGTGCTTAATAATTGGTGTTCCCTGAGATTCCCAGATAAGAAGTTGGATAAAATGATGCTGAGCCTTTTCTTCTATTGTTGCTGGTATTTGTGGTTAGCCCGTAATGACTTGGTGTTTAATGGGAAGAAATGGAGCCCTGATGAAATTGTCAGTAGTGCTAAGAAAGCCCATTTTGAGTTTTGGGGTGTTGTTGATGGATCTGCTGGATCTAATGTCAGTGGTACCGGTGGTGGACCTGAGGTGAGACCATTATGGTCAAAACCTTCCTAGGGGTTCAAAATCAACTGTGATTATGCTTGTTCTAATGTTAATGGTGGCTTGGGAGTGGTGGGCCGTGATTCAAGTGGGACTTTGTGCTTGGCTTTATCTGTGCCCGGGCGATACCCTTCTGCGTTGTGTGGCGAAGCAGCGGCTCTCAGATGCAGGGTGTTGGCGGCGATCGAGGCCAAGTTGGAGCATGTTTGCTTTGAGTCGGATTGCGAGTACCTGATCTCTCTTCTCAATCGGGTTCTACCGTGCGATCCTATGGAGGTTAGCCCAATCTTAGATGACATTCGAATCTTGGTCCATCAGATTCCTAGGTGGTCTTTTTGTTCTACTTCTAGAGAGGCTAATTGTGTAGCCGATGCTCTAGCCAGGAGGGCGCTGTCGTTGGCAAGTAAGACAGTGTGGCCCGTTTCCGAGCCTTGGCTTCTTGAGTTATGCTCTCAAGATGTCTTGTGTTTTTCTTGCCTCCCTGTTTTATGAAATTTCATATTTTCACCAAAAAAAAAAAAAAAAAAAGATATTAATATTAGGGGATAACTCAAGGAGTGGGGATGAAAATTTCCCTTACAATTATACCATTACTATTCTAGCAGAACTAGAGTTAGGTGCTTTTCAAAGATATAGTGAAATTTCTAGTGTTCAAAGGACTTTGTTTTTGAGTGCTTAAGGTTTTTGAAAAAAAAAAAAAAAAAATACAAAACATGAAATTTATTGGAGAAAAGTAAATCAAAATAAAGTTTGGTTTGTTCAAGGTTACCTTGAGCCACTTGTTTGTAGATCTCTGGAATCCCGTAGCAAACACAATTGCATCAAAATGATATGAATAGCCATCAGTGAAGGTCACCTCCTCACCTTTAATTCTTGTTATTCCTGGTAAAACCTGTTTCAAAAATTCAGTGAGAATCTCGGAAACCAACCTTTCACTTGTTTATATGATTGGGAAGATTTTCTGGCGAAGCATCCAAATTAAGGCAATTGAGCAATAACCCAAATGAGTCACTATGGTCCAGGTACACTCATCAAAACCTGATGACAACCTGATTTGAGTTGTTGACTCACTACTGAGTCTTCAAACTACCTGAATTTCGCCAGATTTAATCTTCTTAACAGTGCCAACATCGATTACTGGAAATATGCCATACTTCATTTTCCGAGTGAATGGTCCTTCAACTGGCCTGGTTATCCCATACTTACTAAGATCACCAAACCACAACCTGCTAAGCAAAACCACCACCGATTCCCTCAACTTAAATGGAAGAAACTTGAACATAGCCACACCCACTTGCAAAATCTCCTTAGAAAGAATATGAACCTGTATAACATCGATCAGAACCAGTTCAATTGAGATAAACTAACCAAAACATCAATTTTAGTATTGAAAAGCAAGCTTTTAATTACTACCGGATTACGAACTACAATCGATGTCTTGGCACCATAATTGGCTAAGTCAAGAGCGATTTCCATGCCGGAATTCCCACAACCAACAACAAGAACATTCTTGTTCTTATAATTAGCCCCAGATTTATACTGAGTAGAATGTAAAACCTCTCCTCTGAAACTATCTATGCCTTCAACTTCAGGTACATATGGATCACAGCTTTCACCTGTTGCAATAACAAAAAACCTGGCTTTGTATTCTTTGATCTCTTTGGAGATTACATCCCTTGCCTTGATGTGCCATCTACTCGTTAATTCATCATATGAAGCAGACTCGACTGATTTGTTGTAATGGGTTTTCACCTCAAAACGGTTCACGTAATCATCCAAGTAGTCGAGGAATTGTTGCCTTGGTACGTATTTAGGGTAATCAGAAGGGAATGGGAAGTGAGGAAGCTGACAGGCTTGCTTGGGTAAGTGAAGGTGGAGGCGATCATAAGACTTCTTCTTCCAAAGAGGAACACAGCAATCTTCTCTTTCAAGAATTATGTTTGGGATTGATAAGAGGTTTAAGCATGCAGATGCTGCTATGCCGGCAGGGCCAGCTCCGGCTACAATCACCACCGTTTCCTCACTCGTAAGCTTCTGACTCATCTTGTCTTGGTTAAATCGTTTAAGTTTCGAACAGAAGAAGATAAGTTATGTAAGGTTATGCTTAATGATATTGATAATGTTTGTTCTTTTTCCTTTTTTTAAAACAACAAATATAGTCAAGTTTTTGAAGAATGGTGATGCTGGGTTTGTTAAGATGGTTCTAGCCAAGCCCATGGTTGTGGAAACCTTCTCAAAGCACCCTCCTTTGGGGCATTTTGCTGTGAGGGACGTGCATTAGACTGTTGTTATTGTAGTCAAGAGCGTGTCGAAGAAGAATCTTCTGGTGCCAGGTAAGTAGGTAACAAAGTCAGCTGTCAAGAAGGGAAAGTAAAATATGGGCCCAAAGAATTTTGGTAGTTTTTGTGGTAGAACCTTGGTGGTGTTTTCTGGTTAGTCTATTTATGATAATACTCTACAGTTTTGGAATTCGCTTTGCATAAGTTCTCAAAGTAGTTCTTGTCACAGTTTATTAGCCTCTATCCTGAGTATGATGGAGTCGAGTAGTCGGATGAAAACCTGGGTGCTTGACAAGCGGTGGTGAATTTTTAGTTTTACTCAAGGTTCGACATGTTGGCCCATGTTGCCTTGTCGGACCCTAGCGACACGGCGACTCGGGAAACATGTTGCCAAAAGTCGGGCGACTTTTGGTTGGGGTTCGATTTTTCATCGAACCCTTGTTTCGAAGGGTATTTCAGGTCATTTTGACCTAAAATTTGATGTGTAGCCTAATTAGAGGCCAATAAACACATTGGGAGTGTTATTTTGACCTAAAACATCACCTAAACTAATGTTCTTAATCGACCCATATCCTATTATACGCGGACGAAAGCTCCGAAACTAAAAATCTAAAAACTCATATAAACCAAATCATATAAAGTCTACAATTCATTGTACAAATACATAGAGTCATCCAACCATATAAAATTTGGAACTCTCGAGTACCAAGTAATGTGCCTAGGTGGATCGAACTCTTGTGACTCGAACTGTCTCCAGTGATGCCCCCCCCCAACAAATTCACATATTCATCCCATCTCATACGATATTGAAAGTTGTCTAGATAATCATTAACTGCAATTCTATAGCGGTCATCTTCCGTCGCCATGAGAACTCCAATTTGAGGGAAGTGAAAATAGGGCCAAGGAACGTTCCGCATGCCATCAGATGCTCTTGTTGGTACGAATGACTCTGAATGTGAAGGAGGGAGAGGGACACCATAATTCCCATGATACAAAGAACTAGAGGGGATACTAATTCCCATATCATACTGTCCATGTGAAGGAGGGAGAGGGACACCATAATTACCCATAGGCCAATAACCTGCTGTGGAGCCTACGGACTCATCCAAGCTCATGGACCCCATTGACTCAATCGCCGCATCCCAAGAATTAACATAATCATAACTACCTCTGTGCTGTTGCTGGCCGTCATGGCCAGGCCCCCTCTGATGGTGGCTCGGCCTCGTATCAGGATATTGACGACCATGCTGAAAAGTACGAAAAATGAGAGAGAGAAGCTCTAGAAAAGTGAGAGAAGAGAGAGAAATTCAACAAAAATCGAGAGGGAAATTCAGGCGAAATTTGCCCGACTTTCCCTATTTATCGCCAGAAGTCGGCGATATATCGCCGACTTAAAGTAAATTCAGTGTCGTTGGAGGTGTCGTGTCGCCCCCTAGTGACACGTCGATTTTTCGCCTCATGTCAGTGATATATGGTTTTACTTGTGATGAATTTTTGTTTTGACCATGTATTTTTATTTTAGTAATAAATTTTGTAATAAAAAAAATCACAGATTTTGGTAGGGAGGATAAAATGATAAAGTTATATTGAACTTTCTAAGTTATAATATACAAACTAAGATAAAATCACAATTTTAATTTGTACAAAAATGCTACTAAGGATATATTTATCTTTTCCACTAACACATTCTAATGGAAAATGGGCGGTTGTCATTTTAAGAGACATTTTGGGTTGTTTTTGCCAATTTGATATATTTTTGGGTGTGTGATTTTTGTTATATATTTTTGGGGGTGTTCATGAAATTTCCCCTTTTTATATTAGATAGGATTAGTTTTATGAACCGATTTTTGGGTGATCTTTTTATTTAAAGAAATGCCAAACGTGCTTTTTGGTGAATTATCAAATGGGTCCTTAAGTTGTTAATCTTGACATGAAATAACAATATTACCCTTCCTTATATATTCTAAGAAAAACAACCTAAAATTTTACCGCAAGAATAAGGGTTGTAAATATCCTCAAGAAAACTGGTTGTTGAACACTTAGCAAACTCCAAATTTCTTTGAAGAGGGATGTGAAATTGCAGAGCTAGAGTTCAACCCAGAGGAGAAGAGTTGGGTTATATAATTACTCATATTATTGCCCTTATTATCATGTTCTAACTCTCTCTATGTGGCTCTTAGAGTTGGTTTAGTTCTGTAGCAGACGATGATCTCTCTAGTTGTTAGAGTAGAATGCAAAACCTCTCCTCTAAAACTATCTATGCCTCAGTGGTGTTTTTTGGTTATTCTGTTTATGATAATACTCTGTAGTTTTGGAATTCGGTTTTGCATAAGATCTCAAGTAATTCTTGTTAGAGTTTATTAGCCTCGCTCCTAAGTATGGTGGAATTGACTAGTCAAATGCAAACTTGGGTGCTTGTAAAGCAGTGGTGAGTTCTACTACATTCTCTATTTTCGGTTTGTTGGGAAATGCCATGTCAACATTACCACATCAGTCTTCATTAGTTTTGATGATAACAAATATGAAGTACTAATGTTTATATTGAGTTAATTATGTTTGTCCAGTTTAATATGAAAACAACTGGACTTAATCCAACTCACCAAATGCTCAAGCCCAAGTCAAGACCAAGCCAAGTTGGACAAGGAGTCTAAATCAAGATGAACATGAATATTAAAGCACAAGAAGATTCAAGAATATCAAGTCAAGTTCAAACAATAAGACTTAGAAAATTTAGGACTTTGGACACCCCAATGTACACTCATACGTACGTAATTACACTAAATGTGTCAAAACCTCATATATCATGTCATTAGATTGACTTAAGACATGTTAGGAAAGTGTATGAGGACATAAGGTTGGTTAGGAACCTCTAAAAATCCTTCATGTGCAAAGATAGGCTCCTTGATTTAGACGGACGACTGTCTGGTCACAGTACCCTCGACGAAATTTCTGTTTGACCAAACAGAACTTCATCTGGTCAAAATAAGCTTAATGGCTATATTTAATGGTTAGTTCCTCAGATAAAGCTCCAACTGGACTGAAATTTCATAGAAATTTCTATCCATTGGCAGGTTGGACCAAGCAATTCAATGTCATCTTTATAAGTCCAACCAACCTCATTTGAGAGCCTCTACCTTGTCTATTGAGTAATTATTCCCTAACAACTCTCAAGGTCACAAATTCGTCAAGATTTACTTGTTGTTGTTGCCTTTTATCTTCACTCAACCTTAAAGAGCATACCAAGTTGTCTAAGCAAGCTCATTGGAGCCAAGCTTGAGGATTGAAGGCTTCTAGTACTTCATTGGTGGTGCATTCACTCTCATTTAAGCATATACTTCCATTGCATCCCACTCACACAAGGGATAAAGTGTTACACCCCTTGTTAAATAATATTCTTTCATCTCTTGTATTGTGTTTGTTCAATTCTATAGGTTGATTAGAATTCGTTAGGGGTGCTATTGCCATAGGATAAACAAAGATTGTAAAAAGTGCTCTTGCCCTATCTAGAATATAAATTGTAAAAGTTGCTCTTCCTCTCTTGAACATAGATTATAAGGGTTTGATCTTACCTACCATATTGAAAGAGAATCACTAGTAGAATACTTTCTTGAGGCCAAGAAGAGAATGGACGTAGACTTGTAAAGTTAAACCACTATAAAATCCTTGTGTTGTGGTTGATTGCAATAGTTTAATCTCATTTGAATATACAATTAATCTTGTATTTTCAATTTAACCGAAAAATTAGACAAATCCATTAGTTGTAACCTATTATGCTATGTGTCTAGAAAATGATCAAACAATGTGAAAAGAAATGGCGGGGCTTTAGTGTAAAGTGCAAGTTTTAAATTCTACATTTTAAGGGCTTATGACATTTTAAATTTGCGATTCCAAACCTTGGTTGCAATTTGATGAAATGAAACCTATTGCACAAGATAGCAACTGCAGAAGGATTTTACGGTAGACTATGATGAGAATCCTCCCTATTCTTCCTCTTTGTTGCATTGTCTCTATAGATGAGAAGAGGTATCCTCTTGTATTCTTACTATTTGATTTGAGGGTTTTGTTGGTGAATGAGAAAATTGCATATAACAATCCAATAGATGGTTATGTTGCAAAGCTCCATGGGAGACGAATGTCTCTAATGCCATGATAATGGTGTCATAAAGTTTCTATAAACCATAGAGTTACAAATCTAAACTGAATCCAGAATGTCCATGCCTAAAGATAATGACCTAAAATCGAAGAACCTTCCAATCCACTATTCAAAAGAGCATCAAAGAATCTCAATCTTCCCTCCATTCGACTCACAATATAAATGGAAATCAAACTCCAAGAATTAGAAAACTCATCAATGGTTTTAAGCAAATAAATAAGAATAGGAAGAAAAAAAAAGGATTATCTTCATCGAAAAGCAAATGAGCAGCTCAACAACATTAACTTCATGCCTTCAACCATTGTTAGTATTTCATTCACTATTTAGGTTTTTAGGTAGTTTATGTAACTAAGAGAAAAAAGAGGTGATATTTTCTTAGAAAAAACCCTATGAAACCCTAGACAATGAAAACCCTAATTTCTTCCTCGGAATTGTAACTCCGTTGCTGGTTTTTCAACCATATTAATCGATGGTGAGTTCTCAGTGAGTTTTCCCATTCACTTTTTCTCTCTTGAAGCACTAAATGTCAGAAGCGGTGATCCTCATGCTGAGTGCAAAGATCTCATCTGACAAATTTTGAAGAACCCCAGAAGAGATAAGCCCTCTACCTCTCCATCTTCCTTATTTTCCTTTGTTTCTTCTATGAGGTAGGCCTTTAACTCTCTTATTGCTCTGTTGTTTCATCATCCTCATATAATATTCTATTTGCTTGCTCTATTTTTCTCTATTTTGCTCTATTAAGCGTGCCTTTGCTATAATCATGAGTTGATCTGCATTTATTATAGATTTTGATTTGCTTTTTGAATGGAAACCCGCATGGTATGCATGTATTGGCTGATACTTTACTGGTTCTTCTTGTTTACTATTCCATCGTCAATTTTATGTGGTGCTCGAGAATCTGTACATGAAGTATGTTTTACACTAGTTTGTTGCTCTATGCATATTGCTTCTAGCAAATCATTATAGTTCTGGTTTTTGCTTCCCCTTTCTGTATTTGAATCTCTACTTAGGGCAATGTGTTTCCATCTATTGGTGGCTTACCCATTTGGATCTCTCTTTTGTGTATGGTTTCTTTCTTAGAACCTTTTGTCTTCTCCTTTTTCTTCCCTGTTTACATATAGAGTGTCACATCCACCTAGCTAGTATCCATTCACCCAAATACTCGGGGGTGTGAACCACAGTCCCACAGATCAAGTCTCAGACAATCACCAACCATTCTACACAATAGCCCAATCATGAGCAAGAAAAAATCAAGGTTATAATATTAATAAAGAATTAAATCAAGTAATAAAGATCTCAAAAGGGTCTCAAAATAGAATCAGAGTGTGGAAGTGCATGATGTCAAATCTAAATTACACAATTGGAAAGGAATAAAGAAAAGTCAAAATATCCTAAGTGTTCTAGTGTTTTGCCATCTTCTCCATTTACTTGTACACGTGCAACTTAGGATTGATTTCCAGCTCATAGTCCCACCGGCGAATGACGCGTCTCCTATCATAGTTGATCGAGGCCATAATAGTGCTCCATTCCTCTATAGGGATCGTACCACAAGCTATAGTCAGCTCCCATTGTTTCCTCAGCTATATAATATAGGGGAAGTGTCTTCGAATTGGAGCTCGAGATCTCTTCACCTGCATAATCATCTAAAACAATAGTTTCCTCGAAGGGTGAGCTCAAAATAACTCAGCAAGTAGTTCACAAACAAATAACTAATATCACAACCCAAATCAATACATCATAGGGTGTAATATGGCATGAGGAAAAATGCAAGTATGCAATTATGCTCTACAGATGCTAGTCTATAATGGCGGACACGCATTAAGATAGAACACCAGCCTCCTCTAGGTAGATCTCATCACTCTGATCTCTCACAGGTTGGTTACTAATATTGAGATCCCGGGTAAGGGGCCAAGGCACTCCTCTTGGACTATCACCATGGCCGGGGTTTAGGTCACATCTCTCTCACCACCATTGGTATGAGTATTGGCACATGTCAGGGTTATACCTAGCCCAATGCAAGTCAACTACTTGGTCACATCAACCTAGGTTCAAATACTTCCCCTCATGCATCTCACAATCTTGGTTCAGTATCCTTCCCTACTAGAGTCAACGTATCCTATGGCACCAACTAATTCGGACTACGTTGTCTCTTAACCCTATTGGTCATTCACATATAACAAACAAGAGGCTCTCATGTCCTCTCACAGGTTGGCTACCAGTATTAAGCGCCCATGAGCCCAAGTCTATTATATAGAACCCTACCAACGAATTGCCCCCACAATATCCCAAGACAGAAACACACAAATGATATTCCCCAGTTCACAATTACAACCTACATTCACATTACAAGATGGATTCAATCACATTCTCAATTCACAAATCAATCTAAGTCCATACAGTCACATATTGATCCATATATCATAAACATTATTCATCACATATTTACTAAAATTTCAGTCATAATAATCATTCATAAACCCTAAAACAACATGTAATCATATAAGCAAGTTTCATAGCAATCAAGAATGTAACAATGGTTATGTGCAAGTGAACGTCCTCACGTTGCTATCAATTTGTAACCTTGTAAAATAGGTCAAAGAGTTTTGATGAACACATTTATGTGTGAAATCTTAGGGCATAAAGCATGTATTTTATACACTTTGAGTGGAGCTACCTTGGGTTCTATGTTGTTTTTGCAGATTTTATGAATTTTCAGGACTTGAGCGAATATTTGGAGTTTTGAGTATTAAACATGCGATTTTACACGTCAAGAAGTCCGTTCAAATTCTCAAATGCAAAAATGGGCCTGATCTGAAGCATGATGTGCTAAAGATGTGATTATAGGCCAACTCCGAAATATTTAAGAGATAAAGAAGGCAAATTTGATCTACGGCTGAGATTATAAATTATCAATCAAATCTACAGAGATATTATTGAGAGAGTCCAAATGGAAAAAATTGTCTTTGCATACTTCAATATCTTATTTCCTATTTGGGATTTAATTAAAGAAAGAAAAAGAGGAAAAAGAATTACATTTAGAGAAGGAAGAGGCAAAATCCCGTTTTTGAATGTCTCTGTCCAGTTCCAATCAAGCCCTTCATCGAACGGTCATCCGGTGTCCAATCGAGCTGATTTTTGGAGGAGAGCTTTACGACTTCTTAACCCTAAAATCCACCGGTGGAATTATGTATTTGATATCTCTAAGCCCGTCCGATTGGTACGCCAAAACCCTAATTGGTTGAGTCAGATAAGAACTTTGAGTTTTATTCAAATTCAGCCGTGCCTCATATCTCATGTAAACTCTATAAAAGGAAAGCATACTCCATCAAGGGAGAACGTGTACTAGAGCTTAGGAGAAGCACATTTTCTTTTATCTTTGGTTTATTTAGGCTTTCTTTAGTTTTCTTTGCTTGCATTTATGAGATTTTAATTTCTAGATTGAATGTTTAGGTTTATTTTTTTTTATATAATGCAATTCAAGTTCTAGTTTCAAGTTTTTAGATTCGTTTTTCTCTAGGTCTAGCAATTGCAGATTTAGATCATTCTAGATCTAGATCTGGTTGTTAGGGTTGGTTGATATTCGAATCGTTTGTTCAATTCGCAAGTAAGTAACCTTCTTTATTAATCTTCTCTCCTCCCTCCATTCCCGCTTCTATCTATCCCTCCATATTCTTAATTTAGGATTTACTTTCAGCATTTATTTATTGTTCTCCCTTCCCCTGGATCCTTCATCAGAGATGCCTACAGTCGTGCCTCTCTTTGGTTAAGGTTTCCATTTTACTTTCTGCAATTTACTTTCAGCATTTATTTATTCTTCTCCCTTCCCCTGGGTCCTTAATTAGTGATGCCTACAGTTGTGCCTCTCTTTGGTTAAGGTTTTCCTTTCCTTTTATTGCTTTGATTATTTCTTTTCTGCAATTTCTTTTTCTCTAATATCCATTCCCCCGATCGGTGGACTGTAAGCTATGGCAAAGGCTCCATGATCAAAGTCATTATTATTATACTCCCCTTCCCTCAATTCAGAGCTGACACTCGGATCACTTCTCTTTTCCTTTTATTTTTATTGTTCGCATTTTTTTTTCCTGTCTTTTATTTATGCATTGATTGTGTTTGCTTTATTTTTCATTTCAATTCAATTGCATTAGATGTATGGATTAGAATCGTTTAGTTTAGTTAATTAGTTTAACAAAAATTGAATCATTCCACTCTCGCATTACTATTAAGAAGTTGAATTCTAAGTGGCATATCTCCCTGAGATTGACCCATTAGCTACACAATACTGTGTGCTTGCGGTTACTTTTAATTTCACAAACAAGTATGTTCATGCTTCCCAAAAAGTCCGATTAACATGTTGGTTTAAAGTTAAAAACAACCCTAGATGTATGATGTTGAAAAGATAAAGAAACGACCAACTTGGTAGTGGGTGGGTTGCCTGGGGCAACCAGGGCAATCAACCCAGACATGTAATCTGCCAAAGCATGGGTGGGTCGCCCGGCAACCCAGGTCATGCAACCAACTTTCTATGTACGGACAGATTTTGCTAAAACTGATAGAAAGCTTCCCTTTGAGTTCTAAACTACTCTGAAATTGCTTAGAAAATTCTGAAATTATACTAGAACATGAATTAACATAGTTTAGAGATCAAACAAAGCAAAAATAATGAAAACCTAACGAATCCTATATTAGGTATTCTCCGAAATCTAACCGCAAGATTCATAGATGAGCTAGAATGAATCCCCATTCACTCTAAAGTAAAGAATAGAAGAATTAGGTTGTTACTGCAAGTAGAAACCTCCAATTAGGTCTTGGTAGTAGGGGGAGACAATCAAAAGAAGAGAACTAGAACGAAGAAGATGAATACTAACCTTTAAGAAAGCCAAACGACATTCTAAAACCTTGACAGATGTTCTCCACACCTTCCTTCACCTTGGGGAGGGTTCTCTTGAGGAGCTCTAACATTCTCTGACGGCTTTAGAACATAGTGACACATTTTAGAACGAAAAATCATTAAATAGGGCTTCAAAAATCACTTTTTTCCCAAAAATATCCTTTTTGTTCTAGTAGTGAAATTAAGGCCCTGATGCCCTAGCTTTGCCTTGGGTCCTTTTCTATGCTATAGAAGAGTTCTACCTAGTTTTTCAAGGCCTTCTACACGTGTCATCACCGTATTCTTGATCCATCTACCAAGTTTGTCAACATTCGAGTTAGATCTTCTTCCAAACTCTAACAAAACTCCCAACTCAATATCATCTCCATCTATTTCCATTGGTTCGGAAACTAATCCAATGGTCTCAACTTGGATGGCCCATAGTTGCCTTCTACCCGCACTCCGGGTTTTCAGACCTACAATATGGATTTCTCGGTTAGGGTTTTGAGGCATTTCACATAGGGTTTAGGTTTAGCCTTCCTTATCTCTCTATTGTCATCCACAAGATTTCCCTCACGCTCAGTGTTGTTAAGTATGTGGTGTGTACCTTTGTGGAAAAGGACCTCATGGCAAGACGTAACCCATTCCAGTAGTCTTTTCTTTTGATAATTTCCTTCCTATTGAACCCATAACAAAGAGGCTTTCAGCTGAGTTTGCTGCCAAGATTGATCTCTGAGTGAGACCAATCGAAACTATTTCCATTACTCCTAACAAACTTGAGGAAGTCAAAACTGATCTCCAATGCTCTATTATTGGATGGGTCTTAGATGGTATTCATGTCAACCTTTATGAATTACAAAAGCTGGTGCATGGTGGTTGGCAGTCAAAATCCATTAAAGTTGAAGGGTATTATGTTGTTGAAGGAGTAGCAAACAAATTCATCATCAAATTTTCTAGAGCCAAAGATATGAACTTAATCCTATTCTCTCAACCCTGGTCCTACAAAAACCAGCTTGTTTTCCTACAACCTTGGAACCTAACCATCCCTCCCAATGTCACCCCTTTACTATTGGTATCATGTGGGTACAGATTACTAATTTGCATTGGTGTTTTCACAAAAAAAAAAAACTTCCTTTTATCCTTGTTCTGTAAGGTGGGGCATGTTCTCAAACTTGAAAGTCCTGAGGGACCTCTAGCTTCCAACAACACCCCAACTACTAGAATTGTTAATCCCTTAACCCGTGATCTTGTCACTTCTATCTTGTTTGAGATCACTCCAAACAAACATCAAAGTGTTTACTTTTCCTATGAAAGCCTTCCTTCTGTCAACTATAGAAATTGTATCAGAATTGGCCATAAAAGTGGAAAGTGCATTCTCAAACCAACAATGATGTCAATGCAATTACTGTTAACATACATGAGAACCTAAGACTTCTCCTTCCAAATCTTCCATTCCCATTGAGAGGACAAGGTGTCATAACTTATGCTCATAGAATCTATGATGACCTTTTTCTGACCAATGGCTTCTTTGACCTCTAGATCTCACCAACATCCCAAACCCTCCAAATGAAGCTCCTTACACCAGAGAAAGATAGATTGAGTTTCTCAAAGGTTTTCTATGGCTTATTCATGCTTTCAATGTCGAAATCCATAGATTCCAAAATAAAGAGGATCCTTTTCCTAGCAACATCATCAGAGTTGTCCCTATTCATAGTAGAATCAATTGTCAAATCTTTCCTAGGTTTGGTCAATTGGAATTCATCATCAGTCAGGTTAAGATCCAAACCCACATATTGACCTTACACTGAGCCCTCCAAATGACCCCACTTCTCTAAAAAGGAAAGCTAGAAGTTCCTCTAGAAACACCAAAATTTTGACCAGGCGCTGCCCTCCCGCCTTTTCTCCCCTTAACCAACTTCTGACTTGGTTTTTGCAGAAGTTAAACCATGATACAAATTTCCATGACAAGGTTATGAAAATTAGTGAGACTGCTGCTGAGGAGTCTGCAAATTACTAAGGAAAAAGGGTTATGAATTCTTATGATACTTTGTCACCCATGTTAGCATACAAAAGGAAATGTTTGATTAAGGAGGTCATTGATGAATCTGAAGAGATGAAGATGAGTCAAGTCTTTACTGAGGTTGAGATGGTTGATTGGAAACAACCATTAGCTAAAGAATGATTGGATATTGTTTAAATTGTCAAGGGCTTGGTCATCTCTCGACACAGAAAGAGGTTAAAGCTAATATCAAAAGATTTAGACCTTCTTTTGTTTTTCCGTCAAAAGTTAAATTCTATATATTATGTCCTAGAACTATCTATAAGGAGTTTGGTTTTGATGTCTTTCACTTTGTTCCTCCTAGTGTTGGTTGTATTTACTTTGTTGAGATGCCTCCATTTCTATTGATATTTTGTGGGCCTCATCCTGGTATATTCATGTCATCATGTGCAGCAACTCACTAAAATGGAATATGACTTTTGTTTATTTGAGTCCCCTTTCAAATATTAGAAAATCACAATGGCACAAACTTCACAGTCTTGCCTCCTTCATACAAGATGCTTGGGTCATTGGAGGAGATTGGAAATCTTACCTCTCAAAAAATGACGAAGTTGGTTGTCTTCCTATGAAAAATTTAGAACTGCTGATTTTGAGAAATTCTCTGATTCTTCAGATCTGATTCCTCTTCAAGTTCATGGTTCAAAAACAACTTAGTGTAATAAGCGAAAAGGCAATAAGAGAGTTGAAGGTCTTATAGACAGATTCCTTGCCAATTCAAATTGGATTAACCTTTTTCCTTAAGCCTATATAAAACATCTTGTATTCTCCAAATCTGACCACCTTCCCTTCTCTTACGCTTTGATCCTCCACTTTTAAAATTCAGAAAACCTTTCAGATTTGAGAATTTCTACACACTTGAACCTACTTTTCTTGACCTTGTTCATCAATCTTGGAGCATTCAGCAAAAAGGATCACCCTCCTTTATTCTTTCTTCCAAACTGGACAATCTTAAGACAAGATTATTTTCTTGGAATAAGTCCCTAGTTGGGGACTTACATAAAAGAGAAACTCAGATTAGAGAGGGCATTGATCTTCATATGAAATGCCCCTATAATTTGAGAGATACAAATGGGAAATCAAAGAGAACTTTCTATTAGCTTCTTTGAGATTGACCCTCAATCAAATAGAAATCAAATGGCAGTAGAAATCGAGAATCCAGTGGATCTATTTGGTGAGCGAAATACCCATTTCTTCCATATGTCCACCATGAAAAGAAGAGCTAGAAACAGAATCAAGTGTATTAACTATCAAGGGATGTCCCTAATTGATCACAAAGACATAGAAAATTAAAAGCCTTCACCTCACATTTCAAATCAGTTTACTCTACTTCCAAGCCCACTTTGGATGAAGGGTATATACTTTGACCCTATTAGAGGCAGAGTTGCAAATAAGCATATCCAAATTCTTACTAAACCTTTCTCTAGAAAAGAGATCTATGATGCTCTTGTGAGTATTGCAAATCTCAAATCTCTTGGTCCGAATGGATTTTCTAATGGTTGTTATCAATCTACTTGGGATATTTGTAAGAAGGATGTAATTGTCCATGACAATCATTTCTTTGCTACTAGAGCCTTCTCCAATAATATCAATCAAACCTTCATATCCCTTATCCCAAAGGTAGACATCCCCACTTCTGTCAATGAGTTTAGACCTATAAGTCCTTGCAATGTCAATTATAAAATCATTTCAAAGCTTATGGTTAGCAAAGTTAGGTTGATCTTGCTAGATCTTATATCCTTCAATCAAAATGGTTTCATCAAAGGGAGACACATCCAAGGAAATATTTTGATAGGTCATGAAATCATACACAAAATAAACCAAAGAAAGAAAGGAAAGAAAGGAATCATGGCTATCAAAATTGACATGAGCAAAGCATATGACAAAAATGAATGGGTATTTAAGCTTTGAAAGCTTATGGTTTTCCTTTGATCTGGGTCAATTGGATTATGTTTTGTATTACTTCTCCACAATTTATTGTTCTCATCAATAGAAAACCTTCGAACTTTTTCAAACCTTTTAGAGGGTTAAGACAAGGGGATTCCCTATCCTCTTATATGTTTATTCTCTGTGCTGAAATCCTATCTAAACATATTGAAAAAGCTAGAATCAATAAGAAAATCAAGGGTATCAAAATTTGCAAAGGAGGTGAAAGCATTTCTCATCTACCTTTTGCTGATGACCTTATTCTTTTCAGTCAAGCCACTATTCAAGAAGTTAATCTCTTCCAGAAAATTATAGACAAGTACTATAGTTTCTCTAGTCATATGTTGAATGTTCAAAAAACAATGGCACATTACAATAATAGTACTCCAAACCATATTAGAAAGCTTCTCCATGAAAAATTTAACATCCTACCCACTTTTGATCTTGATATCTATTTTGGTATTCCTCTGTTTAGTGGAAAACTTAAACATAGTCATTGTCAAGGTTTAATCCAAACGGTGAATCAAAGACTTCAAAGATAGAAATCTAAACTATTAAGCTCTATAGGGAAATAATCCTCATTCAATATGTCACTCAAGCTATGCCATCCCATTATATGTCTTGTTTCCTCCTCAAAAAAAAATCATTTATGAGATTAAAGCTGCAAATAGATTTTTTTTTTTTTTTTTTTTTTTTTTTTGGTCGGATGGGGATAAATCACATATTCACACTATCATCAATTGGAGCACAATCTGCTTGCCTAAGAGACTAGGAGGCTTAAATATTAAGAATATGAAAGCTTGGAAAACGGCCCTCCTTGCCAAGAGAGCTTGGGAACTTCTCTCGGGGAAAATTTCCATCTGGTTTAGATTGATGAAAGAAAAATACTTCAAAGATTGTAGTTTTCTTGAAGCAAAAGTCAATCATAATGCCTCATGGGGCTGGAAGTCAGTTATTAAAGCAAGAGACATGATGGCATGGCTCAATAAATGAATTCCAGGTTGCTCTACTTTTCAAGCTCCTCTACCACTTACTAGTGAAACACCTATGAGAGTTTCTTGGTTCATTAATCAAGATTGCAAAAACCTGTGATGAAAACAAAGTCAGATTATGGTGGCCAGATGACATCCCTGAAAGGATTCTCAACATTCCTCTCCATTTTCACAGTACTCAAGATAAAGTCATTTGGGATCAAACTTCCATAGTGAACTTTTACCATGGCTTCATCTTATAGATTATTTATTCATCAGGAACAGCAATCAAATATCCCAAAAGTGTTACTTTTCATTTGGAAGATATTACATAAAAAACTTCCAACCCCTGTGCTTCTTTTTGAAAGAAAATGTATCTTTAATGACACTTGCCCTCTATGCAAAAATGATAGAGCTTCTATCAATCACATTTTCCTTCATTGCAGCTTTGTTAGACAGGTCTGGGTTTCTTTTAATACCTGTTGGTGGATTCATTCTTCAAATCTTTCTGATCAAGCTGCATCTTGGATCAAGTGCATAGGTAAAAGAAAAAGTGAGATAAAACCTCTAATCATTCATTTACCCTCTCTTTGGCAAATTTGTTTAGCTCATAACTATGCAAGGAATCAACAAATTTCAAAATGCCAGTTCAGATTTGGAGGATTGTGCAGTCTTTGGTTACTGAATATCTATCATACTATTAGCAAGAAAACTCCAAAAAAAAAAAAAAATGAACATCAAGTGGCATCCCCGCATCATCTTATATAAAGATTAATGTGGATGGTGCTTCATTATGTAAAAGAAAATAACAATTATCAAGCACGTTATGGAGGAGTTGCAAGAGATCATTTTGAGCATTCACTCTTCTCTTTTTATGTTAAGGGAAGGGAGGAAATGCTACAGCTTTGTAAATGGAAGCAAAAGCCATAGGGAAAGGCATACAACATGTTTTTTTTCTTACAGTATCAAAAAAAACTCATCATTGAGAGTGACAATGAAGCAATTATCAAGCTGATTATCAAAAAAGGAGAAGCCCTTCCTTGGAGAATTCAACATGTGTTGAAGGATATATTATATCTTACATCTGAGTTTGAATCTATCAGTTTGAATCATACTCTAAGAGAGGGAAATTTTGTGGTTGACAAGTTGGCATCCTTTGCTGCTCAGCATCAATCTTCTTTTTCTTACTCCCCCCCTCCTCCCCCTTTCCCTTCATAAACTAGTTTCTTTATTTTGATGTTGAAGGCTGTTTGTATCCTAGAGGTTTTTCCTTTTCAACCCCCCCTTTCCTTCATAAACTAGTTTCTTTATTTTGATGTTGAAGGCTATTTGTATCCTAGAGGTTTTTCCTTCAAATAAATCTCTATTTCTACCCAAAAAAAAAGTAGTTTATGTAGCTCTTTTTGCCGTTCCATTTCTGTTTGTTTGGTTTTGCAAGATCTTCTAAAAACTATCATCGAAGAGCATCTGAACAGATTGAAGGATTTGAAATAATAAATTTAGAATATCAAAATTAAACCCTCAAAATGTAAAGTTAAAATTTTATAATTCATAATGGGTTTTGTAATTTCACCATGCAAAGGACATTTTTGGTAATTTGTGTTTTAAATTTTGAATGAGTTAAATGGGAGTAAGGGCATTTAGGTCGTTTTACCCATCACTTAATAGAAAATCTTAGCTGAGGGTAACTTGTAGTTTTGGCAATGGATGCCATGCAATTTAGAACATAATAATAGGTGGTCACTAGTTTCACCCTAATAATAGTGGGTGATTTTTTATTTCTTGAAACAAGAAAAAAGTGTTTTTTGGGTGGGTTATCAAATGGGTCCTTACACGATTAATCTTGACATGAAAAGACAATATTACCATTTCTTATATATCCTTATATATTCTAAGAAAAACATTCTAAAACTTTATCGCCAGAGAAGGCTGGTTGTTGAACAAATCAACAAACTCCAATTTGTTTTTTTGTAAGAGAGACGTGAATTGAGAGGCAAGACTTTGAACCGGAGAGGGACAGTGAGAAGCTTCTAGTTGAGAGTTGCAATCTGCAACCAAGGTGCACCAGATTAGTAAAATATAGCCAATTCGGTAGGTAGCGATATGAAAAAGACATCACCATGAAGTTTACAAAATATCAACAATTTCTCATCAATTTTTTACAGATTTTTTGTTTTATTATTATTTTTTTCTTGTCAAACAAATTCTTAGGTGATTTTTTTTGTCATTTATATACAAAATTCAGGTAAAAGGTAAGGTTGATTGACCAAAACACATAAGGCAATTAGGAAAATTTGATTGAATAATTAGAAATCAAAGTATAATTGATTTGCAAATCTAGAATTCCATGAATCATAAAATATACCCGTTTGGTTATAAAAATCTCTAGATTCATGAAATCTAGAGATTCACCTTTTTACACTAAAAACATGAATCTGTAGATTTATGGGTAATGGGTGAAATCCAGAGATTTCAAAAAAGCTATACATTTGCACATTCACAAAAATCATTGTCGATCAAATAGTTTTTTAGGATTAATCCACTGATTTCATTCCACAACCAAACATCTAATTTTATAAATTATAACTCCATAAATTTGAAATCTCTAGATATTTGAAATCTTCAGACTCATGTAACCAACCAGACCCTAAAAGGTAATTAGGTAAAATTGATTGAATAATCAGAAATCAAATTATAATCGATCTGCATAATTAAAAAACCAAATCATAAAATATGGTTGATTGAAATTATAAATTTATAATTAGAAATCAAAATACATGAGGTAAGTTGGTAAATAGGTAACTAGGTAAGGTTAATTGAAATGCATAATTGGAAGTCAAATAATAAAATAAGATTAATTATAATTATAATTAGAAATTAATTATATAAGTCAATTTATGAGATAAAGTTGATTAAAATTTTAAATTTATAATTAGAAACCAAATTGATTGAATAAGTTAATTAGGTAAGGTTGATTCACCAAAACTCCTACAATTGTATATTTTATTTTTTAAAATAAATGGCACCTTAGTAAGAAATCATATTTTATGTATTTTATTTTACAGCGAAATTTGACCATCAAAATCACATTTTGCTTTCAACTAATTTTCAATTCTCAATAACTTACCGATATCTTTAATTCCATCAGCTAACAAGAGACTTAATTTCAATACAGGTTGAGTTTCTTTGCAAAAACATAGAAGAAAAAGAGCTATGCGCGCAAGTGGAAGAGGAGAGTAACACCAAATCTCCATCATTGGGTCGTTGTCAAACCAAGTCCAGAACGCAATCCATGAAATTGACAAATCATTGACAAATCTCATTACTCAAATGAACAAATTAAAAACATCTCTAACAATTCCAGCTTGCTGCCACCAAAATGTAAAGAAAATGAGAAGAGGAAAATTTCATGGCCATTTCAAGACAATCTTATTAGGACGAACTATGCCAAATTGGCTATTATCTTCGTTTCCATTAAAGTACGTTTGTTAGTTAGAGGAAACAATAATTATGTGGGATAATTAGTATTGTCCAAGGTCCGAAATGTCGACCTGGGTCGCCGTGTCGGTGCCTGGCGACACAGGTTGACATGTTGGGCGACTTTTGGCAATATATCTCTGCGTGTTTTGTCTTCTTCAATTCTTCTTCTTCTTGCTTGGTGGTGTGCAGGTACAGATGTAGGTGGTGGTGCCACGAGTGCTGGTGGAGGAACTATGGAAGGGGGAACTGCAGGAGGTGTTCAAAGCTAAATCTGCAGGGGCAGGTGCGTGTTTCGTCTTCTTCTTCTTGCTTGCTTGGTGGCGGTGCAGCCGTGCAGATGGTGATGCCACGGGTGCTGGTGGAGGAACTGCGAGAGGGGGAACTACAGCAGGTGGAGCGGCGGGAGGGGTGGTTGGAGCTACTCAACTACCACTGGAGGAGGTAATGCAGGTGGAGGAGTGCTAACCGGAACTGGGGTTGGATGTGGGGTCGCCACCAGTGTGGCGTAGCTGGAGCAACCTTGGGCGCTTGTACTGGCGGAGCTGAAGCCTAAAACTATGGTTGGTGGCTCCGATGTGGGTGTTGTTGCCACTACAGCAGTGTAGTGGGGTTGTGGGGGTGGTAGGTGCAGTGGTAGCAGCAAATAGTGAGGTTGAGGATTCAAGAAACGAATGACATGTCAGAGAATTCGAACGACATGTCCACCGTTGGCGATATATCACCGACTTACGGTAAAAATTGTATCGATGGGGGATTTTGTGTCGCCCCCCAGCGACACATCGAATAATAGCCGTTTGTCGGCAATATGTCGCCGACACACGGTACCTTGGTATTGTCCTCCTCTACTTTGGCTTTATTACTAATTAAATCTCTTTTATATGAAATTACTATTGATTCCCTCACTTTTAACGGTATTAAGTAGCTGTTAACATTGAATACGTAATGTCTATTTTTTTTTATTAAACTTAAGAAGTAAAAAAATATGACATTGCCCTCATTTATAGAAACTATATAAAATGTCAATTACATCTTTAAAATCTTATATTTTAGAATTAATTTTGGATTTGAAAGAGTACTAGTTGTCTCCATTTAAAATGTGATGAAAACCCAGATCAAGAAAGTTTGTGAATGAATTACCTCTTGAGATTTTATTTTTTTGAATCTAATTCCATCAAAATATGCATAATGGTAAAAACGAACTATTTCGCAATATAAATTTAAGTTCTAACAATAGGAGCAATGAAATTTACACACAATAACAAAACAACAACAATATCTCTTGCAGTGTGATACAAGTTGTTAGTGAGGGTTTTACCGTTGCACTAAAAAATATAAATCATATAGATTTTCAAATAAGGTTCATCTTTAATGGAAGTGTTGTCTTGAAATTATTTTTCTTTCTGTTTTCTTTTGAGAATTTAATTCAAGGATTGATGGGATCACACGCTTATGGTTATTAAAACCCTCAAGCTCCACTTAAATTTTTCACAATCACAATGACAAAAGTTTTACAAATAAATTATCATATAAGATGTTAATTGATAGGAAATTTAGTAACATTAATAATGGTTAGTATATATTAGGTGATTTTCAAGTGCTAACTTTGAATAAATTTGATCTTTCATCATATTTAGTTTCTATTTTGAGTTTTATTTAATCACATATTTTGTTTATTCGGTGGTTTCTTTTTAGAGAAGAAAATGTAAGGTTAATTTGTTTCCATAGTTAATTAAGAGTAATATTAAACTTGACAAAAGAGTAAAGAAATAATTCTACGGTTATTCTGGGATTTTGAACAAATGGAGCTTAACGGTAAAGGCATTAGTAAATAGTAATTATAGACAAAGTTAAAAATTGGACTAATAATTTAAAAAATACAAGGATACAGTAATAATATAATCAAAATACAATGAGACAACAATAATTATCCCTAATTGTATCCTTAATGGAGTATGTCACATTTGAAGGAATTCACAAAAAAAGGAAGATGAAAATTTAGGATTCTATTTTACTATGTGCAACACCCTAAAGTCAAAAGAGGATTAGGACAATTTAGAAATCATGAAATTATCTAACCATGAATTAATAGAATTTGTTATCTCAATATAGTGTTGTGCAAATTTAATATGCATTTTGGGGGTCATTGTCAATTTGGCGTAGTTTTAGACCTTTGTGTCTATCCTTTTTTCCAATTACCTTGAGGTGTCTTTGAAAAAATTTCAATAAGAAATTAAAATCTAAAATAACAAAATGATATTTTAAAGATTTTGACATATAATCTGAAACATAGAGGATATAAAGTGATATTTTACAATCGATGGATGTATTATATAATTTGCTATGCAAGCGTGTTTTTTTTTTTTTTTTTTTTTTTTCTTTCACTTCAAAAAAAAATTCAGTATTCTACTTAATCAAGCGCCAGTCATTAGACTTCACTGGCTTTTCTTTGAAAAAAGAAATTTTTTCTTCTCTTTCTGGACTTTGCTTGAGTGTTGTGTAGCAATGTATAGCTTACGGTTCAAATCCAAACTTGTGATTGAGACAAAATTTCGACCGCTCGTTTTGTAATTAAATTTTACTAAAAAAAATTTATTTATGTAAAATAAGGATAGAAATTTCATCTTAACAATAAGTTTCGATCTAAACCGTAAGCAAAATGTAGTACGACAGCAAACAGCAGACAGCAGTGAAGCAATTTGCCATTTTCCTCCACTTTATGTTTTAGAAGTTCTAGATTAGTAAGTGGTCTCTTTCCTGGGCTCATGAACAGAAAAGCGTGGGACAGAAGTGCCAAAACCAGATACACTTTTCAGAGTATCTTTAATTGAGCAATAACTTTGCTTAGAAGGAAGACCCTAATAATATATGGGATCCAATCATTCCTATTAATAGCCAAAGCACAGGGTCCCCCTTTTTCTTTGGTAGCAGGGTCCCACTCAATTGTTATTGACTATTGTGTATTGAAATGCTTTTGAGATAGATGATATATGATGGAAAATATCAATGTACCTAAGCATAATGGATGAAAATCTAATAAGTTAGAATGTGTTGTGGAGAGCATATAGCCCGAGGGGTCCCCCCACAGGAGACTCAGAGAGCCCCCTCAGGAGGGACACACCCACCCACTCGGGTAGGTGTGCTCCCCTCCCTCGGGAGACTCAAAGAGCCCCTTGGGAGGGACACACCCACCCACTCGGGTAGGTGTGCTCCCTTCCCTCGGGAGACTCAGAGAGCCCCTTGGGAGAAAGCACACACCTACTCGACTAGGTGCGTATTATCCCCTTGGGAGTCATGCTTGAAGTAAGTTCAAAAAAACCTTCAATACTAAGTCCAAGAGTGACGTTGAAGACGACCAAGTCAAAATGGTCAGTTACAGATAACTACTCAACATATCCGTTCCGAGAATTGGGGAGAGGGATAAGCAAATAACGGCTCTATCAGGCCCGCCAAAGAAGGGAACGTGATTCCTAAGATCTCTCGCCCACTCTTCAATTGAATATGCGAAATTCAAGGAGACGCTGCCTCCAGGTATCCTCTATATAAACCCTCATCCTAGAAGGAGAAAGGTACGAGATTCATCACTACGCCTTGAGAACTCTCTCAAGGTCTTCTATTGTTGCCTAGACTAACTTGGGCGTCGAAGGCGGTTCCCCGGCCAAGACTTGGCAGGCATGTTCTTGTTTTCTTTGTGAGTGCAGGCTTCTTAGCTACTTGTATCCGGTTGGATAATCTCTTGCGGAGAAGCCTCCAAGAGGTTATCCAACTATCCAGCTCTCAAAGAAGTTCTAGACGCAACAGAATGAAAGTTGAGATTTTTTACATCTCATCTCTTCATTATATATTTAAGAGATGAGTTCATCTCTAGTTTATCTTATTAGTGTACAAAGATAGGTTTTTCTTCTAAATGTGTGGTAGAAGGACATTGAAAGACCACAATTATCTATCCATAAATAGAGGATCTAGACTCAATGAATAATCAGGAAATTGCAAGGAATTGAAGCAAACAAAAAAAAAAATGAAAGAAGCTAAATTCGAGGGGTGGCTCACTTGGAAAAAGACCAATGCTTCCACATAGGAGGTCAGAGTTCTAGATGTAGTCAAGGTGCACGTAAACTAGCCCAAATGAACCTTAGATCCCACAACAACAAAAAAAAAATGAAAGAAGCTAGGAATGTTTGGAGTTGGGATCACCTATATTCAAGGGTAACACATAACACTAGCTAGTTCTCACCATCTCAATCACATAGCCATATGAGTGTCCTACCCCTAATAGCTGACAAGGTGAAAACTCCCCTTCCCCTAAATGTATCATGGTGGATAGTAATATCATGCATTGCGTTAAAGGGAAGCAAAACTAGGCTCAAGTATTTGTCTATATTACTGAAAGAGTTGTAATGTTAATTAGATTTGTGCATACATCAAATTTGGCAAGCCACAGTTGGAGGGCATTATTTTTTAAATTGAATATGTAGTTGATGTGGAGAAAATATGATCGAACCTGGTTCATGCTTGGTTTGACCTTCGACTCCGGTCGAGGCGAAGAGAGTCGACTCACTTCGGAGCAAGCCGGGTCCAGGAGATAGCTTGCTGAGGAAGAAAACTAAATCAGCCACAAGCATGCCCTAACCCAAACTTATGGATTAGGTTAATTACCCTAATGATGGCAGACACAACTTGGCGGCTGTCACTTATCACTATTGAAGGGATAATCATCGAATAACCGTGAGGTTATCTCAGGAGTCCTCTACTAGTTCAGACTAATAGAAGTTTATCGCTCAACAGATCTAGCTGTTAGAAACCAACGACTATCCGAAGAAGGCTCAAATACATCCAACGAAAAAGATTCGAAGGTACACTCTATATAAACACCATTTACCTACAAGGTGAGGGAGCCAGATCCATACACACACATTTGGACGTAAACACTCAGATGCTTATGATCTAAATCGTATTCCAGTTATTCATTCCTTAGCTCTGCGCTTCTAGCAGAGCCGTTTGTGATTAAGTTCATCGACTGACTTAGCCTTCGAAGGTGGACTCCCGACCCCAGTGATCGGGCCACATCTGACGCTTTCGTTTTACAGGTCATTCTAAGGAGATCTAAGGACTGAGCAGATTTTGGACGCATCAGTAGTATGATTTGATTAATGTTCTTACATGCAGTGTACCACATGTTAACAATATATCACTGTGTCAATGGGACCCGATATGAAAACTAGCGGTGACACTGCCAATGCAGGGTTGGTTGAGTGGTAAAGATCCATGCTTCTCAGTGGAGAGGTATTGGGTTCGACCCGTGCAGACGGCATTTCATTTTCAATATTAAAAAAGCACCAGTACCAAAAAAAAAAAAACTGGCGGTGACACGAAATTTTCCCAAAATTGGTGATAAATTGCTGAAATGTCGCAAAAAACTCTATATATTGCTAATAACTTCAAAAAGTCGGTGAGGGCACTTGTCATCAAAGGCGACCCAATCGCCGGTGAGTTTGTCTTTCCATAGAGCGATGAGGGATTGTAGTCAAGACCAGTGGTCAAAATTAGAACCCAATTGAGAACTGAATCTAATAAATCCTAAAATTAAGCCTCAAGAAATGAGTAGACAATTGTGATGAGTTTTTCATCTTTGTGTTCTCCGTCGTCTTCCTCGGTAAAATCAACTCCATCCAGTATCCATCTAGTACATGCATGTTTTTATTAATACTAAGGATGGGGATATTAATATGCCTTACGAGAGTCGAACCCACGACCTCTTCACTAAGAGGTGTTGGTTTCACCAATAGAACAGTCCTGCATTGGCATAGACATTGTATTCACAATATAAAATCAAATAAATAAATAAATAAATATATATATATATATATATATAAAATCAAATAAAAAGAATTAAAAAAAAAAGATAAATAAATTGAGAAAAATAAAAGAGTACCTAATTGTGGAGAAGATTTTTTTCCAAATCTTTTTTAACCCACGTTTATAGAAAGTGAAGAGAATAAATAGGAAAAAAAGAGGAGAGAGGAGATTGGAGAGAATAAATAGGAATTGATGGGTTAGTTTCCAATTAGGAATGACATTTTGAATACCTAATAAGATTTTCAAATTTTACTTTAACCCACGTTTATAGAAATAAAAGAGAATAAATAGAAAGAAAAGATGAAAGAGAAGAAATAGAATAATAAAAAGGGATTGAGGAATTAGTTTTTAATTAAAAATGACATTTATACCCATTATTTTACTTTTAAAAGTTGTTCTCAATATTGGTAGGAGACAAATAGTGATATTTCACATGTGGGAAGAAAAAAACTATAAAAATTAAGTTAATTAAAATAAAAAAAATAACAAAATTAAGGAAATTAAAATGGGGGGTGGGCCCCCACTATGGTTCCGCCCCTGTTGCTGACGGTTACCGGGCCCACTCAATTGCATGTTGAGTATGGTTCATGCTTCACATTATAACATAACATCTGATGTAGTTGTTTTTAAGAAAAATATAATGAAACACCCAGGGGCGGACCTATGAAGGGGCCTTGTTATGCCCTCTTCTTTGCAACCCTTTCAAGCTTTCACAGTCTTTCGCCTCTCGCTCAAAGAAAGCGGCGGCATCTCGTCTTCGCTTGCTTGGAAGCCGCACTCGATCCTTAGCAAAGTCTCCACTTTGATTGTAGAAAAGTGAGCACTCCAAGAACAGGTTCTCCCATGGGGATCACGAGCCAACCATCTCCAACACTCTCTCTACACCGGGAAACCGGATCCCTCCCTTTCATACGAACCCAAGCCTATCTGCAACACCCCGAGAGGTGCGGGCCGGAGGGGGCCATGGCCCCCCGGATTTTTAAAAATTTTATGCATATTCCCTTAATTCCTTTAATTTTTTCGATTTTTTCTCTTCAAACTTGTGAAATGTCACTATTTGGCCCCCCCTCCAATATTGTGAACAATTTTTAAAGGCAAAATGATGGGTATAAATGACATTCCTAATAAAAAACTAATTCATCAATCCCTATTTATTCTCCCCTCTCTTCTCTCTCATCTTTTCTTTCTATTTATTGTCTTTTTCTATAAACATGGGGTTAAAGGAAATTTTTGAAAAAAAATCTTATCTTATTAGGTATTCAAAAATCAAAATGTTATTTATAATTACAAACTAACTCTTCAATCCCTATTTATTCTCCTATCTCCTCTATTCTCTTTATTTTCCTACTTATCCTGTTCCCTTTCTATAAGTTAGAAAGCGTAGCTAAGAAAATTTGGAAAAAAATCTACTCCACAATTAGGTCTCTTAATTTCTCTTTCTCAATTTATTTATTGTTTGTCTTTTTCTCTCTTTTCTGTTTTTTGTTATTCTTTTTAATTTGATTGTATATACTATGTTTCTTTATTTCTTCTGCAATTTTTGTTATTTGATTTTGTATTGTGAATAAAATGTCTATAGTTAGTAGGTAACTAACTACCATTAATTTGCATTTCTTACCTAAAAATTTTTTTTGTTTACATCTCCTACCAAAGAAAATTTTGGTTTACATCTAACTTTTTGGGTTGAAGTCATGTGTATATTTTTTTATATTGTTGCTTTAATTTTACCTATATTTTGTCGAAAAAAATTTTCATTATCAATAATTAATAAATTTTTTTAAAATATGTGTGGGCCCCACAAAATATATGTGAGTCTATTATTTAATTTAATAAAATAGTTAGACTTTAGAGGTGGGACCCCAAATGGGAAGGTTATCTGGCTTTCATTCTTTGCCCCCCCCCCCACTATTGCATCCTGGGTCCGCCACTAGAAACACCTAAAGGTAGACGTAACCTCACATTGAGGTGAACCAAGGTAAATTCCATGCCTCCTTCTTCCTTGTTTTCTACTATAAAAAGAGAAAATTAACTCTCATTGCTTGGGAAGTTAGGACAAGATTTGGAGACCGCTAGGATTTGAGGATTGGATACGTGTATGTAGAGCTGAAAAATATAACAAAACTCTTCTTTTTGTAATTAGGATGGAGGTTTCTCACTCAACTCTGTGACTAATTCTCAGCTCAGTTTTCAATAGTTTAGGCCTGTTTGGTTACATGAGTTTGGAGATTTCAAATATCTAGAGATTTCAAAATTATATATTTGAAATCTATGGAGTCATAATTCATAAAATTAACTGTTTGGTTAACCTGAATTTGTGAAAATTTCATTATGAAAACCGTTTGGTCGAGGTGATTTTTGTGAATGCGCAAATGTTTAATACTTTTATAGTAAGGGTGAAATCTCTGGATTTCACCTCATACTCATAAATCTACAGATTCACGTTTTTAGTGTAAAAAGATGAAACTCTAGATTTTCATGAATCCAGGGATTTTCACAACCAAATGTGTATAAATATCATGTTCATGAATCCAGATATTTGAAATATCTAAATTCATGTAGCCAAACAGGCCCTTAGAGTTCCAACTGTTGTGAGCAAAATGCAGATATTTTGAAGTAATGTAAAATTTATTTATTCAAGAAATTTTTTTAGGTGTTTGGTTGTTAGGGTGTTATTTTACCCACATTACATAGAATAACTTTCCACATTTCAAATCAATTATATTTTAAATTACTTATAAAAAACACAAGTACATTAAGAATCCGTGGAGTTTCGACATCCAGTTTCATTATGGACACTAGTAGCCACAAGTAAACCTTATTTGTACCATTGTCTTGCAGCTCGCAAGCTCGAAATTACAAAGTTCAAAGGATAAGACCATTCATGCATTCGTACGGGATGAGCAAATGATTATGAACATACATGTTCGCAATGTAGTCATTAATATATATGTGAAATGTGGGTTTTATTGACTAGGCATTTGATGTTTTCAATGCAATATGTTGTGCTAAGAGTCTTATATCATGGAATACCATAATTATGGTAAATAGGTTCGTCTCTAAATTCTACATTAATTAAAAAAAAAAAAAAAAAAAAAAAAGGACTACAGTCCATGAGTAGCACTATCGAAGTATTTTCCATATTAGGGCAGCAACATGATCGAATTGGCCTGAATTTTTAAAACCTTGATCCTAAATACCCTAGCGCTCGGCCTTGACCTTTTAGGACGCCAGAGTAGGTTTGCACTTAACCTTGACCGGACCTAATCCTAGACCTTACCACAAAACAAATAATGAATAAAAGAATGCAGATATATTTCATTTTGTTATTCTAATTAAGGTTCAAAGCATCGGTGATTCGGTTAGGTAATTTTAGGAGACATCGTCTTGTATTGAGCAAGTACCGTATCGTAGTATCCATACATTTTAGTGTAACCTAATACGTGCCCTTTGAAAGAAAAAAGAAACGTATAGATATGAATTATATCGACTCTATATATATATATGGATACATATCAGTTAGTATCATATTGTCATATCGTAGAATACTTCAGACCTAATTATATTTCTGATGCGTCTAAAATCTGCTCAGCCCTTAGATCCCATGTGGATGACCTGCAAAAACCAGTCGATGCGGTGCCGCCCCCCCCTGCGCCGGTCGGGAGTCCACCTTTGAAGGCTAAGTCAGTTGATGAACTTAATCACAAACAGCTCTGCTTGAGTACAGAACCAAGGAATGAATAACGATAATACAATTCAGATTGTATGTGTCCTCCTCCTACCTTGTGAGTAGATGATGTCTTATATAGAGTGTACATTCGAATCTCCTTCGTTGGATGTATTTGAGCCTTCTTTGGATAGCCGTCAGATCTTAACGGATAGATCCGTTGAGTGATAGATCCCTACTAGGTTGACTAGTAGATGACTCCTTTGATAATATGATCGTTATATGGTAGTTATCCATATAATAGTGATAAGCATCAGCCGCAAATGCTACCACCCGTCTCTTTGACGATTAATCCACTCCAATCGTAGCGGGTTAGGACATGGTTGTGACTGAGTTAGTTTTCTTCCTCAGCAAGCTACCTTTTGGACCTGGCCCGCTTGGAAGCGAGTCGATTCCTTTCGTCTCGACAGGGGTCGAGGATCGAACCAAGGTTGAACTAGGTTCGGTTATATTTTCTCCATATCAACTTCTAACAAAAATAACCTACAATATTATAAGATTAACTAGGCCGAGCAGGCTAACCCTAATAAAATACCCAACAAGAATTGAAGTTATTCCTGAAAATTTGTTGGGCTCTTCTGGTCTATTTTTGGTGTCTTAAATGGAAGTGTTCAAGTTTAGACCATCATTATAGAATGGGCTTGGATCAATTCTTGTATTCTTGGTGACGTATTAGCAAAACAATCTCACTGGCATTCATGTTTTGTGATTGAAGTTACTAGCATATCTGGTTGACTGGTTATCTGAAATTTTGATTATCTTTCCCAAGCGAACATGGAAAAGTTCTGCACTGGTCACTTTTCAAACAAATGTTGTTTCTATAAAGAATCCTTAATTTGGTTTCCCTCCATATCCTCCATCACCTTTCACTTTATTTGGAACCTTTGTTGAATAAACACTTATCTCATTTATCTTGTTTCAAAAATTGTACTAGGATCTATGTATACTGTTGATACGGAATCTCGCTCGTCCTTCCCTGTCACGAACCTGCAAGATACGAGCTCGACCTTGGGGGGTCGAGGTACGTTTCCGACGAACAAGTCAGTACCAATAATATGATCTCAACTACTCAATAGAGAATTCAAGTAATTGATCACACGAAATATGAATACCCGCCTCCTAGTGTTTACCAGAGGTGTTTATATAGTGTATGGTGATAGAGTCATATTCGGAATAACCCTGCTATGAGTTGTTATAGGAAAGTAACTCTTTAGAAGAGTCCTTTTACCTAACTAACTCTCTTCTCCAGTTGTTGGGTAGTAGGAGTCTACCTTCATGAGGTCATCTCATACTGCTATCGAGATGGACTTTTTAGTGTGGTCGGTCCTACCATGAACCGCCTGGCCGGATCTTGTTAGGTTGCAAACCTGGTCGGATCGTGCAACCGCCGGTTTAGACCGGGGGATATAGAATGACCATTTTAGTCATTAACATATACTATGGCTATTCAAGATGGACTTTCACTTTATAAGGGACTAGGACTGTTGTTGTTGTTTATAGTCCCTATATGAGGTACTTTCATCTCCTATGTCTATAAATAGCAAGATGGTCTCTATTGAGATCACACAGTTCATTTCATTTCTTGTTGTACACTCGTACACATGGTATCAGGAGCGGGTTGTGGTTTCAACCCCGTGTTATCTCTCTTTGTGTTTTCTCTCTCTGCATTTAACTTTCTTGGAAATTGAACCATCAAATTTCTCGAGATGTACACTCTCATGCACTTCGTGCTCGAAATAGTTGTCTTTAATTTTCACCATGTTGTTTTTTTCCCCCTTCTTTTCCTAAAGGAACCATGGTTTGTTAGCAAAGGTGGGGTGAGAAAAAAGATGTGAAAAATAAACATGTAGACCCCATATGTAATGAAGTGAGGGAAAAGGAAATGAAAGGAATAAAGAGATTTTGTAGAAAAATGTTAAATGTGAGTCTTACTTTATTATTGTCCGTACTTTTTCACAAAATTTCACTTATTTTATAGGGGTTCTGAAAAGACAATGGTGAAAAAGTTAGCATGCCACCTCACCAGACATTGTCTACCAATTTTCCCACCCCATTAACCAAATATACCACACTTTTGGGATTTCATTAAAAAAAAAATTTCAGACTTTTTGCCACCCTACCTCTATTCCATCAAACAAACAGTGCCAAAGGGTCAATAATTGAACCCCACCTCTTTTTTTTTTTTTTCTTTTTTTCTTTTTTTTTTTTTTTTTTTTTTTTTTTTTTGGTGTTAGTTTCAATCCTAACATTCTTTTACTCAGAAAATAAGAATAAGAGCAATAGGGTAGAAGTCTGATTTTGTGCAGCAGATTTCGCAAGAAAATCCGCAATTGGATTCATTTTACGGTAACAGTATGTAATCCTCCACTCTATGCCTTCTAAAAAGTCTTTCACGTATACCATATAACTGCAACATAAAACATAGAAATTTCAAAGTACCTTTATAGTCATCACAAACGTTAGGGAGTTAGAAAGCCATCCATTTCTATCCATAGTTCCCCCACAAGCCAGCAGCCTTTCACCATCTATAAAAGTAAGCAACCCTTAATTTTGATTTCAAAAAATATTCATACTCTTTTTTTTTTTTTTGTAAATAGAAGAGGGGATGCAGTAGCAACGACCTAGCGCCCCCCGCTACGCAATGTTCGGACTTTTTATCGAGTGCGACCAATGCAAGCATTAGCCCTGTACACTATCATCGCAACTACTGGCCCCGTAAGCAAAGCCCCACCATGGGTCACTAGTCCAAAACCTAATACACCAATCACTATTCTAACTCATTTCACCCTAAACCTTCCTCGGTCTAGGCAGGATTGGAGAACGACCCACCATACCTCATAGCACATCATGCTCGTTGACAAGTCTACATCTAAGGAATAAGTTTATCTGTGACTTATCATGCTTGATCTTCTAGGCTTTACCTCGACAATGCTTTGCTTCTTTCATGGCAAGTAGCTAACTGTGAGATACGCATAGATGACCACCATTTCCCTATCTCAAAATCCTTGGAGCCACATCAATAAAGCAGTATTGACAAGCATTTACTTAGTTCATATAATTAATTAAATAATCCATTGCAGTAGTTCCATTAGCCAGAAAAGTGAAAGATTAAGCCTTTTACAGTATTTTCCACTTGCCAGAACCATGAGTGCATGGCCACATAATTTTAATCTTGTTGGTCATGTAAGTTAATGTGCTTTCCACTTAGGTTCAGTGGAAGTTACTTACAAGCACTAGCTCTCACCCTTCAAGCCCCTTGGCTATTTAAGTTCTTGTTTCCAAAACAAAAACATATTGAGTAGGTCAAGTGATTACTTACCACCTTACCTTCACATTCTTTTAGCATTTTGCTTCAATACCTCAAAATCTTTTCCTTTTTTTCTGAAATAGAACAAGAGGCACAAAATATGCAGGAGTTTATCATAGTTGAAGTAGATGATGGTGAAGGAATTCTCCATGTGGAAGCTTGTGGACAGTGACCATGGTTAGAGAGAAAGAGAGACAGAGAGAGAGAGAGAGAGGAGGGGCTGCTTCACTACCAAGCATGTGTTTGTGGTACTTAAATATGAAAAACCCAGCAAGTTCTTTTATATTTTTTCAGTCTTTAGTTTTATCTGTGAAGATCTGTAACTGCTATTGAAAAGGTGAAATCAAATTCTTCAAGCCAGTAGCAGCTTGCATTTGTAGAAGGTGAGACTTTGAACCTCATTGCATGTTTTTCGTTTTCTATTCTTCCTTTTTGGGTTTTTTGGAAGTTGTAGGTTAGGATGTTATCCTTGGCTTTGCTAGGCAGCAGATACTAATTAGTCTAGCTATCTGTGTACACCTATCAGATTAAGAACTTACCTTATTCTTATTAAGAATTTGGCCACAGCTTGTCTAATCCTCATTTGAGAAGGTTAGAATTTTTTTTAGAAAATAAAAAAAAATAAAAATAAAAGATTTTATATTAATAAAAGGGTGAGGCATCTACCTTGCGCAGATCTTCCAACCCCTCAAGAAACCTGGTGGTTCCATTCACTTATTCGCCCCCCCCCTTCGAGGCCTTCAGTTGGCTGCTGGAACTTCAGGCTTGCTCCCCTGGCCCTGAACAGAGTAGGTCGGCCAGATGGCCCATTCTTGATAAGCTTGTCATGATGATCCTCAGTCCTCCTGCCTAAAGTTAGTTTCTTCGGTCTAACCACGTTCTTAAGTTGCTTTCCTTTTTCTGATGATCGAGGCTAGGGTTCCTTCTCTCTTCGTGGCCTATTGTTGGTTTCCGGGGCCCCGCCCCCACGCCATTTGGTGACTTGGAAATAATGATTGTATAGGACCCTTTTAATAACCCATCAAGCATTTCTACTCCAAGAAATACTAAAGTAGTTTTGGGTGTTATTAGAAACAGAAAAAGTTTTATATTAATTTGGTAAAACTTGTTTCTAGAAGCAAAAATAGTATCTATTAAGAAACAATCTCAATGGGAAAAATGGTTGAATGATTTCATATGAGAGAACCTCAAATATATAGGCAGCATACATCCCATGCTGTTAGGTAACTATGAACAATAAAAGAAAGGTATAAACATAGAAATACAATACATGGAAATGTTTGTATGTAAATATAATAGATGCCTAGATGAAAATGTTTGTATGGAAATGATTTAATAGAGAAACCTAATCAAGCCGAAGTCAAATTAGGACATTGATGAAATGGAAGGATGAGATGGTATGGAAAGAATTCAAATGAGAAAATGAAATGATATGGAAAGAATTCAAATGAGATGATGAAATGATAAGGAAATAATTCAAGTTAGAGACAATTAGGGAAAGGACTCCTTGTCACGCCTAATAGTATCAATAGAAGTTTTATTGCAATAACTGGAAATAGAGAAGATGAATGCAAGAGCAAGAATCCTTTTCGTAGAGATAAGGGTTAAGGTCTCAACAGAAATAGAGAAAATGAAAAGGAACTTTGGTCATTGTAGATAGAAAAGATGAAGAATTGAGCAATCTCTATCATTAGAATTGAAAAAACAGCAAATGGAAGAGTTCCATCGTAATATGAGAAAGTTTTAGGAAGGATCTTAAGTTTAGGATACAAAATTCTATGAATCCCTTCTTTAAAATTGTTTTACTTAAACCCAGTGCGCCAACTTTTGCTTCTTTGTTTAACGCAAATGCATCAATAATAATTTGTTGTTGCCAAAAGTGTTTTTTGAAGTAGAGATTTCATAAGTTTTAATTTATATTACAAAAATCATTATAAAGGAAACAAATTTTCATGATTTTTTATTTTTCAAAACAAGAAAAATAAAAAACTGTTTTCTGATGAATTATCAAACATGTCATATGCTTTTTTTTAAATTTTTTGGAAATCCCAGTGGAGATTCTACTAATGATATAGTAAAAAATTTAGTTATTACAGTGAACTAGAATTGCGTCTATATGATCCGCAAGGTGTAAAGACTTTGACCACAAAAAGTTAAAAAAAAAAAAAAGAAAAAAAAGTCAAAAGATAATTTAAATATAAGGCAGGTTTTGAGAAAGTTACAAACTCTAGCCTCTCTCACTTGGAGGTTTTAGTCTTTTTACCAAGTGACACACCCTGAGGGTTAGCTGGAAGGTATTTTTTAGAAATACAAAAACTTTGTAACGTTTGAGAACCGTATGGTAGTGGAACGAATCATATCTCTTTTTTTTTTTTTTTTTTTTTTTGGTAAAGAAGACATTTATTGAAGACTACTGGAGCTAGTACAAACATTGACTTCTTCATTGCATATCTGAAGAAGCCAAGGATTGGTGTTATGCCAAACAGTCGGTAGCTCAATCGAGAGGGCCACCTTAGCCAAGGAATCTGCAATTAAGTTGCAAGACCTTGGAATGAAAACAAAAACACAAGATACAAACTCTGTTTGAAGCTTATGTATATCATGATAGATCTGAAGGATTTCATGATCTGGAGAGGAAGCATTAATTTGCTTAATCATGTCCAAACAATCAGATTCGATTATAATCTCTTTGACTCCACATCTAATGGCTTGGAGGAGACCCACTCAAATAGCAACTGCTTCTGCAACTAGTGTTGACTCACAGTTGATTCCTTTAGAAAAGGCTGTGATAAATTTACCTCTAAAATCACGGATGATACATCCCACTGCTCCTTTCTTTGAATCTTTGGACCATGCACCATCACAATTAATTTTAAAAACATGCTGAGGTGGAGGAGACCATTTGCCAACATTTGGATCAGACATTGATACTTGCTGCCATTCAGAACAAAAGGAGTTACCTTTTATCCTAGCTACTGCAATGAATTCAGAGAAAGCACTGTTGGCAGCATTCAACACATCTAAGGGTGAGCTGTCATTCCCATTAAAAATGAGCTCATTTCTAGCCTTCCATATAAACCAAAATAAGAAAGTGGCCATAGAGAATCTCTCCTCCGCAAATCTTTTATTTTCCTTAAACAATGGATCCCAACAAGCAAACCATTATTTCAAGGAAAAATTAATCATTTCCTTGAAGCAGAATTAATAGCGATCATCGAAGGCTTTAGGTTGGCTTGGAGTTTGGGGTTTTGTCAGATTCAGGTCGAATCGGATTCTAAGGAGGTTGTTGCTCTCCTCGACCCTTGTAGGCATGCACAAGGGAGTATTGTTCGCCTCATTGAGGAAATAAAAACCCTTTCAGGCGTTAATGGAAGGGTGATGTTTGTTCATCTTGGTAGAGAAGCAAACAAAGCTGTTGATTGGATGTCTAGGGTGCAACTTTGTCCCTTAGACCCATGGGCTTTCTTCCCAGATCCTCCAGCTGGGTTAGAAGGAATTCTCATGGTGGATAGAGAGTCTTGTTTAAGTTAAGTTTTCTGTTTGTTCCTTTGGGTTGTTTAACCCCGTCTTTGTACCCCAAAAAAAAAAAAAAAAAAAAGAAGAAGCAAACCATACCCTAAATGAACGAATCATATCTTGGAAATTAGAAATAGAAACTTGTAAAAATTAGAGGTGCAAACGAATTACTGAAATTTACTTCTAAATTCGCATTTGTATCTATTTAGGGATATTGAATCTATCTAATTACTAATTGGATGTAGTATGATAAATACTCCTTTCTAACTGATTATTATCCGTCCGATGAAATAATCTGATGAGGTTACCTTTTTTTCTTCTTCCTATTTTTATAAATTTTTACTTAAGATATATAATAAATACTTTTGTAGATTTTCTACTAAAATAAATACAAAGGAAACTCATTCTGTCAAATATAATCTTCACAAATAAAATAGTAAAGATGTCAATGGTAGTTGAAAATTTACATTCAATCTATATTCTTACCCATTTAGAAAATCCCATTTGAAAACAATAATCATCCAAATGTCATCCAAAAAATGTGTTTTAAAAAAAAACTACCGAATTGCACCCGAATTTGACTGAATCCTTTTAAAACTCGATAGGATATTCTTCGAATCCGTCTGAATATAATAAGATACGGATATATGGTATTACTACTATTCAATCCGAATCAGATCTGTTTAGGGCCTGTTTAGTTATGCGAATCCAGATATTTGAAATCTCTAGATTCACAAATGGGAGATTTTTACCCGTTTGGTTGTGTGAATCCATAGATTCATGAAATCTAGAGATTCACATTTTTACACTAAAAACGTGAATCTGTAGATTTATGGGTATGAGGTAAAATCCAGAGATTTCACCCCAACTATCAAAGTGTTAAACATTTGAACCATAGTTCAATAAATATTTTTTTAAGATGAATCTATAAATTTCATTCCAAAAATTCAAGATAACAAAACAGTTAATTTTATAAACCATAATTCTAGAGATTTGAAGTCTATAAATCCACAGACTCAAGTAACCAAACAGGCCCTTACAGCCTTGGTTAAATATTATAAGCTTGAACCGCCTGATGGGAGTTGAACCCATGATACCTTCACAAACATCCAAGATACGAATCATAATCCGTACAGAATTTCAAAGGTTGAAGCTGCAGGTGCTTTTGTTTAATCAATTGGAAAACAAATATTATATTAATTTTAAACTAAAGCTGTTTTATTAGAAATATGCTAATAATATGATTTTGAAATGATGAATTCATCCAATCCAGATCTTTCATCTACAAGGATAAAGATTTGTGTTTTCCCAAAGGGATAATTACTATTGCCCCCCTATACTTTAATTTTATTACTAATGTATTCCCTGTATTTTGCAAAATTACTAATCCAACCTTTAACTTTGTCTATAATTACTAATGCCCCCTACTGTTAAGTTCCGTTAGTTTACTGATGATGTGGCATCTCCATATTTTTTAAAAATCCCAAAATACCCTTTTACTTATCTCTTTACTTATTTACCTTTTTGTCAAGTTACAGTAATACCCTTAATTAATTGTAGAGAAAAAAATAATCATAATCTGTTTTACTCTAAAAAAAAATCACCAAAATAAAGAAATAAAATTAAAATAGAAACCGAAGAGGAGGGAGATAGAATTCAACTCAAATTTGGAAACTGAATATCACCTACTTCGTTAATTCCTTCTCTGGCAAGATTTTGTGGTGTCGTCAATGGTGGGTTAGTAAAGTGGTTAAAAGTCTAAACTCCCATGGGGAGGTGTTACGTTTCGTTTCCAATATTAAAAAAGCACCAATCCCCCCCCCCCCAAAAAAAAAAAATTTTGTGGTTTCCTTCCCTACGTATGCTAGAGGAGAAGGTGGGAAACCAAATCGAATTTGAATTTTGCCAATTTCTTTAATTCAAAATAAATAAGTTTAGTGAAGGTGGAAAACCAATATTTTTTTAATTCAAAATAAATGAAGTTAGGGTAAAATTGAAATTTAATCTGGTTTTTATAAATGGGGTAGTATCGTCTTTTGATTTCTTAATTTTAATGAAGGACAAAGTGGACATTACATATTCAAACTTAACGGCTACTTAACACCGTTATAAGGAAGGGGGGCAACAGTAATTTTGTAAAGAACAGGGTTTTATTAGTAATAAGATCTAAGTACAGGGGGGCAACAGTAATTATCCCTTTCCCAAATTCTAAGCAACCAAATTCAATCATAACTCACAAAAAGTATTAAGAAACAATCTCAATGGGATATAGTTGAATGATTTCATATGAGAGAACATCAAATATATAGGCAGCATACATCACATGCTGTTAGGTAACTATAAACAATAAAAGAAAGATATAAACATAGAAATACAATTTTTGGAAATGTTTGTATGTAAATATAATAAATGGAAATGTTTGTATGAAAATGATTTAATAGAAAAATCAAATCAAGCCAAAGCCAAATTAGGATATTGATGAAATGGAATGATGAGATGGTATGGAAAGAATTCAAATTAAAGACAATTAGGGAAATGATGAAAAATCATCTTTATCACGCCTAATAAAAAGGGTCAGATTTGGGCAATAATATGATCCGTGTCAAATTGTGAGTTACAAAAAATGAACATAAAGAATCAGGTAAGTCCCTTTTTTTTCTTCTATTTTATGGGGTTATGGTCATAACCGTATGTTTCATGCCTCATCTCAAATAATATGATATTCTCAAAAAAGGTGAAACCATATCATATATATATATATATAAGAACTAAAATCTTTTTATTATATTTTTACTCTAAGAGGGAAGGCTAAGATATTATTGCTTATAATGGTAAAAAATGTAGAAGAACACAAGAAAAACCATTCAACCTCTGTCGAATTTGAAAATCTTATTCAAATCATTAGTTTCCATCATACATTTAATTGGATTGTAAAAAATGTTTTGACACCAGTTATTTTTGTTAACTAGAAAAATGAATGATTAATTTTGTAAACATAAACCTAATAATAGCTAATTAAGTAATTTTTTCAAGGAAAAAAAATTTTATATATTTTTAAATTTGATAGGGTAACCAACGGGGGTTGGTCCAAGTGGTAAGCAGCTTAGTCCGCTTAAGCAAGGTTCCGGTATCGAAACCTTGTGGATGCAAAAAATCTCCGCTGGAAGACTCACCCACCACAGTCAGGTGTGCGACCCGGGTCGAACACCGGATTAGTCAAGGCAAAGCCTTGAAAACTGAGGTTGGCAAAAAAAAAAAAAAAAATGATAGGAATGGTTGACTCCCCCCCCTCAAAACACAAAAAAAGGAGGAAAAAATGTAGCCTGGTTTGATAGTTCAAATCCTCTCCACCTAGCACTCTAGTTTGACTTATGGTACCAAAATCCATATCATCACCTACTTAAAACCGATTGCTATAATACCAATTCGAAATCAATATGAATCAATCATATCAAACAAATTTAACTAAAGCATAAAATTGTAGATGGTTTTATCCCTTGTTTGTATTATCAAGAATAGGCTCATGTGTGAGGGTAGGGAAATGGGAGGAGGGGAAGTTGAGTGGAGACGATTTGCACTTTGCTTAACTTCAGGGTACCAGATTCATATCATCACCTACTTAAAACCGACAGATATGATACCGATACATTGTCAACATAGATCAGTCATATCGAACAAATTTAATAACGGTTTTATACCTCATTTGTGTTGTCTTACCAATACATTTTCGGTCTAACTGATAATCTTCAAAACAATACATTGTTAGTTTATAAAGGAACGATCCTCCACCCTCAAGCACTACCCTAATGCCCTCCCCTCTTCCCCTAATTACACATTCAATAGATGGACTCACCTCTAAATATTGATAAGGTGAATAATCCTTAAATGTACGATGAAAAACATTAAGGGTAGTATTATCTTTTATCTTCAAGAATAGAGGAACCAAATTTCATATAGAGTCTATAAACCATGAAGAGGAAAATGGAGAGAGTTGGGATCTTCACTGTGTTTCCCTGACACATTTTTATAATAGCTCTGCCTATGATTTACCAAACCTCAAAGATTCTTCAAACTACCGACCGAAACGGCCGGGGTGTTTGGGTGTTTGGGTGTGGGGGTGGGGTGGGGTGCGGGTTGAGAAGTCCCCTTCCCGTGTTTGTTACTCACATCACATGACAATACGTCCCCCCCAATCAATGCGTAAATTATTATTATTTTCAAATCCAATGAATTAAATAATATAAAAAATTAAAGCACAGTGAATCTTTTTGGGTTTCAGTTGCAGATAAAAAACAGATTTCATAGATATAAAAAAAATACTAAAAGGTAAAAACAAGAGAAATAGAATATAGAAATCAATTTTGCTTTCAAAAGGTGGGACTTGGGAGTTCAGAAAGGAAATCTATCGTTTTCTCTCTTCAATTGTCGCATTTGATGTTATTCAGAGAGGAAGAAATTAGGGTTTTCGTGATTATTATCAACAACTGACCTGTCCCTGTTGTCCCTACTTGTTAAAAAAGGTTTCTGGGTTATTTTATTTTTTGGGTTTTGGATGTTTGGTTCTTAAAAAGTGTCGGCACTGAGAGAGTTGGTAATGAGTGTGATAAATTGGGAGATCTGGAGGTGGTGAGTGTTGAAGCCTAAAGATTTCCATTTGGGTTTTTTTTTTTTGCTGTTTGTTCTGGCGGAATGGCTGTGGATCCGAAGCAGATTGTGGGTGCTATCCTTACTTTCACTATGTTTGCAATGTTGGCGAACATGATTAAGGAAGATCATTTTACTCCGCCTTCGTCGTCTAATGTAAGTACAATTTGAAATTAGAACTTGAATTGCTTCCTGGATCTGTGCATTTCTCTTACCTTGATCTGATTCTAGTTTAACTAATGCTTTTCATGTCTGTGAAGATCTTATTTTGACACAAGGGAAGCTTAAATTTGCAATCTTGTGGTTTTATTTAACCCGGTTGTCATCTCTGCGTTTTACTTGATGTTATGTTAATGGAATTTTTGATTTTCTTGTTTAATGTTTGGAAATGGACACGATTGCTATTACCTAATCTGTTCAAATGGCATATGCATTGCAATGCTTCCGCCATTCAAAGTTTTCCTGTTAAGCACTCATTCTGTGGGAATGATGCAGAGGAAGTTCTATGTAGATGAATGTGATATATCATTTAGACATAGATCAATTATATCTAACTTGTGACATCAAATTTCTCTTCTAATGGACTGCTATGAGTTATTTGCTTCGCTTTATGTATTCATACAGTTGGATCTTTGTGTTTCACTATTGTTTTCTCATGTTTCATTGAAGGGGAAACTTCCAGGACTATCAGAGGTTGACTTTGATACAATCAAGATCTCAGAGCCGAAACAGGCAAAAGGTTCTAAGAAGAGTATGGGACCGTGGTTAGAAGATGATGTAGAGCCAAAACCTTGCTGGACAACGCCAGAACCGAGTAAATTCTTGTCTTGATTATAACTTAGAACCTTCTCAATTGCGACATACTCTGATTAATCTAACCTACTTTTGTGTCTCTTACAATTTTTCCTCTTTGGGCTTGCAGAAGAGGCAGAGAGTTCTGCATTTGTTACGTTCTCATTGACACATGGTCCAGAGTACCACATGTCACAGGTATTTCATTCCATTCACTTTAATAGTAGTTATTTTGTTCATTCTTTCTTGCTGAAGTTTGTATTTTCTAAAAACAAAGGCATCCACTGAAGTTATTGTATATGCAGAACTGAATCCAGTGTTTTGAAGGCACAATTATTTGGTCCATCCAGGGAATTGTAAAAATCAACCTGGTTTGCTGATCATATCAATGTACTGATCTACTGTATCGTGTTTCATGGTACAATGATGATTAAGAAAGAATAAAAATAAATTTTGGAGTTGTATTATTTACCAAAATTAATTTTTCCATTTGTGATGCTACCATCACTTAACCGTGGCTCTATTATGCCAGATATTTTTTAATTACTGGAGTTGAAGTTTTGACATTGAAATTCTTGATGATTTAGTCAAATAGCTTTCGGTTTTGGGTTGTCATAATTGTCATTAATCTTATCAAGGGTGCATCATACTTCACTTGGCTTTTCTTCCCTGGCATCAGTATCTTCAAAATTGAAAAGAAATTTCCGAACAAATTCTGGCACTGAAGCCCAAGTAATTTTGGAAGCCTTGAAAGGTGGAGAAGTGGTATAATGAGCTGCAAGAAGCTCTATAACAGCTGAGTGTTATTCTCTGTGCACTCAGATCATTGGAGGGAATCACCCGCTTTCCATCAACTTGTTTCCTTGAGAAAAGAAAGCCAAATGAAGCTCTCTTCCCAAATCTCAAGAAATTAGAAAAGGGAATAGGAAAACAGATTTGGGAACCATCAGAAATAGATACTTCCAATATACCAACCCTATGTTAGTAAATTCAGATTTGGTATCTTCTAAATTAGAAGACTCAAAACTAGAATATTCCAAATTTAGAAACTCTCAGAAAGTAGCAACCAGAAATCAGTACTGGGCAAAATCTAGTGACTGCTGAAAACCAAAATTGAAATTAGTCAAACAAAATAATAGAATTAGAACCAGACTTGAAAGTATTAGTAATCGGTTGTTAGCAAGTGGTTCATGACATAAAAATAAATCAGTTGCTAAAAACCACAAGCTCCTGAGTCTGATACCCCTACCCCTACGTATGCTTCTTATAGTGAAGGCTGCAGGAGAAGCAACCCGATTCCTGAGCGCGGTTCCAAGGCAATGGAGATTTCGTAGTGGGCTTCCAAGTCCCCTAGGAGTAAAAAGAAAAATATAGGCAAAAAACTAAATTTTGTTATTGATTTCTTACATTATTCAGCCCTCGGGCTTTGGTGTTTGGCCTTGTGTCCTCTGTTGTTTCTTGGCTGGGCTTTGCCCTTGTCCACCTGTATACTCCCCCCCCCCCCCCCTCTTTTTTTTTTTCTTTTTCTTCTTTCTTTTGGTAATGAATTATTTATTCATCCAAAAAAAAGATCAGTACTTCATGTTAAGTTGAACTGGGCTGTTGCAGAACAAAACAGCATTAATTCACCTGAAATTGCTGGCTGAACTGAGGAACATAAACTAATTGAACCTGCTTCATAAATAACAGAACTGTTAGAAAGCTGGATCAATTGTGCTTTCTGGCATGGGTAGGATTGGAAACAGAACTATTATCAGTACTGGAGAGGAACAATGTATAGAACTACTACAGGATAATACCTAACAGCATGGTGTTTTTAGAAAACAGAAAATTAATTTGTGGAGAAAAAGAGGAAGAAAAGAATGAAACGATATGACTCTGGAATCACCACTCATCAGACGTACCGAATCATTACAGTAGGGGCTGCAATCGATCGACCCAGTACCAAGTTTTGGATCACCGCAGAACAATTGAACAAAAGTCATCTTAGTGACTCATAAATGATTCTTTGAACCAAAGAAGAAAAAAAGGCTCATAAATCATTCTAGGCTATGATGCCCTTATATTATAATATCATGTTGCTGTAAACTAAAGAAACAGAAATATGAAGTAGAAGAAATTAAAAACTGGGACTTAATCTCATGTACCTAGATGTTACTCATAATATCATCCAGTTAAAACCATCTTCTATTAATAACCCAAAGTCCTGGTTACCAATTGAGGCTTCAATGTCAAGCCCTTTTGGCCTGAGCTGTGTATCCATCTAAGGATGAGCCTGGTGCTGAAGGCTGCCACACAAGCAGATCTTGGGGGGCACTTTTCATACACAGTCTTACCCCCAGCAATATTTATTGAGAGGCTGCTTCAATGCCTTAACCTTAGGCTACAGCGGTGATCCACTGACCGTTGCACCAAGGTCCACCCCTTACAACTGCGTAGCCAAATCTGATCCAAATTTTGAGTCCAGTTTCTGATCTGGATTGAAAGAAGAACAGAAACAGGGCTAGCAATCTTACAGCCAATCCATCAAGCGTAGCCCAACAAGCCAGCCAGCCAGCCAAGGCCTTTGATCCTTAATATTAGTCGGCCAGAATTGAGGCACACTACTATAAGTAGATAGTCCATGCTTGAGAGGCTTCTACTAGTTTTTCTACTAGTTTTAGTTAGTTTCATTTTTTTTATACATTCTATGTTGTAGTAGTTATTAATTCAGGGACTATTTCTATTTTGATATTTAACTACACAATGGCTACTGTTTTGTATTTAGCTTCTAATTACCGTATAGAGATATCCTTTCCCATGCAAAGAGGAACTGGTTACTGTTTATCAATAAAAATAAACAGTAACTGGATTTGAGTTCAAAGAAATTGGCTTCTGCCTTTGTGTGCCCCAGGATACCTAGGGTTGATGATAGATTGAGAAAGGTCATAAGTGAGAGACCTAGTTCACATCCCCCCTTCTTTCCTTCTATTATTTTCTTCTTTTTGCCATTTCATATCTATTACGTTTTTCCGCTACTTTAGGTCCTGCTGAAGCTATCGAGTACCTTTTAGGGGTCTTCAGTTACTGTACTGCTGTGATATTGCAGAAGGTCTATCTGCTTTTATCTACCCTATGGAATCTTATCTTTGAAGTTCTGTTCCAGCTACTATCCATAATATGAGAATTTGCTGAAAGCTTCGTACTATATCCTTTTCGGGTATCCTGACATGAGATGCTCTGCGAGTTAATATCTCAGAATGTGGGTGAGATCTCTGATAATCTTGAAGTTCTACTGAACTTGTACTTTGAGAAAAGCTGCAGCCACCGTTTGACCTGGTTTCTTGGACTACCGAGATCGCCTTGTAAACTGAATTCTCAGACCATGCCAACTGAATATCATCTCTTGTGGTTGGAGTCTGTTTGTTTTCATGCTTGCAAACTGTGTTACATGTTTTTTTCTGGGCCTGGAAAAGTTCTAAGAATTTATACTGATCAAACTTAAAAATAGGGATTGGGTTTGCTGAGATTCTATAATGTGAGGGGGGAAGGAATTGAAGGAGCTGGTTTGATGAATAAAGCTTTTCTTTTGCAGTGTTTGACATGCTACACACTTGTAGCAGATTGGAACATTGTTGGTTGTGTGGTTGAGAATTCCAGGGAGTATTTCAGATACAAACCGTGCTACATTCCAGAATAAATAAAACTAAATACCAAACAACATTTAAATCTTGAAACTCTAAAATAAGAAATACCGTTTTAATGAAGCTTTGGGTGGAGCTGTAGGACAGTCCTGGAAACAATTCAGAAAAGAGATCAGGTTGTACAGTAAGTCTATGACAGATAGAGTAGAAAAGCAAAGAATGTATTTGAAGAGAGAACAAGGAAGTCTACATGCTAAATTTCAAACCCAGTATATCAGCTACTAGAGAAAATGTGTAGAAGATAAGCAAACTGGAAGTTTAGTGAACGTAGTTATCCAGCAACAACTGGAGACGGGGAGGTGAAAAGAAAAAAAGAAAAAGAAAAAACAGATAAACAGAAGAATTAGATAGAGATAGAGTTCAGAACAAGAAGAAAAAGAGAAAAAGAAAAGCAGTCTAATTAAATAAAAATACAAGTTGTGTTTGCAGGGCGCAAAATCTCTTGCAAAAGTCTTTTTTTTTTTTTGGTTCAAAGGGGCTTTATTAAGCTGGGGGATGGGATATTAATAATGCCTTAGCGAGAGTCGAACCCACGACCTCTTCACTAAGAGGTGTTGGTTTCAATCAATAGAACAGCTCTGCGTTGGCCAAAAGTCAATTTTTATTATCATATATTGTCTAATCAATGGTGTTTCTACGCATATAAAACCTTCTAGTTTCTTAAAGTGATTCATGAAATGACACCTAATCACTCTCTTACGCTGATTTGACTAGGACTCAAAACAGAACTGAACTTAATAAACTTAAGTGTCCAATTCTAGCTCAAAACATTGACTGCAAATCCTGTGTTAGCATTCCTTAAAAGGAAAATGATACAGATCACTATGAGGCTCACTAACGAAGACATTACCGGGATCTACATGCAGTTACCATTACTTTCTCCTGTTGCATCTGTGATTTTATATGTTTTTTGGAAATCTGCATAGGTTAGTCCTTATTGCTTGATTTGTTTCTGTTGTTTCAGGTTGCTGATGCAGTGGTGGTTGCTAGATATTTAGGGGCAACACTTGTGCTCCCTGACATCAGGGGAAATAATCCAGGTGACAAAAGGTCAGTGTATGATAGAAATTGTATCATGGCAAAGTCTTGCTTAAAGGGTATACCCAGTGTACAAAGCTCCCGCCACTATAGGGTCTGGGGGAGGGTTATAATATACACAGTCTTACCCTGCTTTGAGAGTGTTTCCTCACTCAAACACATGGACTACTTGGTCATCATGCAGCAACATTACCATTGCACCAAGGCCTGCCCTCATAGCAGTAATGTTGCTGATGTACTATAATTTAGATGTGCAGTTTTATATGTCTCTGTGCTTGTCAATTTTTACCTTCTTGAAAAATTACGGTAGTAGTTTTAAACAAGTACATTGAAATTACCATCAATAAGTGGAGATCTATTAATCTTCTGCATGGGTTGTTGAATGTAAGTCAGTTTTCAGAGGAACTATTGAGCCATGCTTCTTCAACCCTGGCATGGCTTCTCAGAAGGAAGCCCATGTGGATGGCCAGGTAGGGAAAGCATGGTAGAACAGTTCTCTTGATGCACCATTTGGTGGCTTCACCTGATTAATTGGAGTTAATAGAATTCCTAATTTGATATTGTTAGTTTCTTATCTGTTTCATGCTTTTGGATGCATGTTGCACATGTGGATGTTTTTGAGGACGGGCATTTTGGTCTCCTACTCCCACCCCCACCACCAAAAAAATTGAAAAATATAAAATTTCCAAGACAACCTTTTTGTATTTCTTATTTTGTTCCTTGTTTCTTCTTTCATTTTTCTTTTCTTTTTTTACCTTCAAATTGTCCCTGCTTGCATAGCGCCAAGTCTACTAAGCTGTTGGTAATGGTCTCTGAAATTAAAATTATTGATATTCTTCCAGGAACTTCAATGAAGTTTACAATGCTGAGAAATTTGTTAAAAGCTTGGATGGTGTGATAAAGGTCACAAAAGATCAACCTGCTGAAGTAGCTGCAGGAAAACTTGCAGTAGTGAAGGTTCCAAACAGGGTTTCTGAAGACCACATTGCTGAACACATTGAACCAATACTCCAAAAGAAAAGAAACATAAGGCTTGTGACTTACTTCCCTTCTGTAAATATGAGAAAGGCAGAAGAGAAGAGGGATTTGGACTCTGTTGCATGTTTGGGTATGTTTGGTACTCTTGAGTTGGAGCCAGACGTCCAAGAAGTGGTTGACCTGATGGTTGAGAGGCTAAGAGCTTCGAATCGCAAGACAGGTGGTAAGTTCATTGCTGTGGATTTGAGGGTTGACATATTGGAAAACAAGGGTTGTCAAGGAAAGACTGACAGTGGAAGGAAAAGCTGTTATGATGCGCAAGAGATTGCAGTATTTTTGAAGAAAGTTGGCTTCCAAAAGGATACTACAATTTATTTGACTCAGTCTAGGTGGCATGATAGCCTTAATCCTCTGAAGAAAATCTTTCCAAGAACTTATACAAAGGTATTGAAACTTCTTACTTTTGTCCTGTTCTGAGAGTTTGCCTTGATCAAGCATGTGAAGCTTTTGTTTTTATTGCTCTACATACAACTTGACACTTCTACTTGACACTTCTGCATTTGTTGCTTTTGTACTTTCCAGGAGAGTATAATACCTGGAGATAAGAAGAATAAATTTCTCAGCTGGGATACTTCGGAAATTGAGAAGGTTCTCGACTTCTATATCTGTTCTGAGAGTGATGTTTTTGTGCCTGCCATCTCTGGGCTGTTCTACGCCAATGTCGCTGGGAAGAGAATTGCCTCCGGAAAGACACAGATACTTGTTCCATCTAAAATATCCAGCTCTTCTGCTTCTCCTGACAACTTTATTTCCTCTTATGTCTCCAAGAAGAACCACCTTGCACACTCATGTTTCTGCTAAGGTTGCCTAAGTATCAACTGGTGGAGAAGTTTTGAATTCTTCCTTTCAACATATAGCTCTTCAAACATCTGCAAATAGGCAATGCATCAGTTCTCTGATAACTGGGTGATTTGGTTTGTGCTTTTCTTTCCTTAAAATCTATGCCAACCCAAAACCTAGTATTCATGTGGAAGAGTTCAATTGTTCCATAGATCTCATATTTATACATTCACTATACAAGTCTTTGCATTTGTGTTGTGCAACAGAACTTGTATATGTGCATTATTTTGTTGTGTGAAGAAGGATTTGGACAAAAATCCTGAAAACCATAGTCTTCTCCTGTTTCTTGTTGAAACCAACAAAAACTGTACTTGTTTCAAGATAGAATAGTGCTTGTGGAAAGTTTTGTTTCATCACCTATGTTAAAATATATCACAGTTTCAAAATTTGGAATCAGATTGATCAAATCGACAGATCTTTGAATTGTACTGATCTCAGCCTATTTGACTAAAAAAATTTCTTGGTACAGAATTCTAGAATCACAGGATTTTTATATGCAAGGGCCAATAGGCCTTTTTTTATTTATTTATTTAAAGCCACTAGTTATGCAAATAATACAAAATAAGGCATCAAATCACTTTTATATATATATATATATATCTTTGCATACTGGTAAAATATTAACAAGATTGGATAAGAATGAATAACAGAAAAATGCAAGGAATTAAAAAAAAAAATTTAAAAAGAAGAAGATGATTTTATAGAGAATGAATCTAGACAACTGATGATCAGTTTAGTCAACAAGATTAATCCAATAAAATCTTGAAAAAGAAAGCAGGGAAATTTGTCAGTTTGAACAACACATCAAGGACATCATGATGTTGAGAATAGTAGTCTCATCATATGAAAATCATAATTAAGTTTAAGAATATGTCGAGGGCTAGTCATCCACCCCTTATTTAATTAATTAATATGATTTTTGATACCTATGGATCTTCCAACATGAGAGATTTTGTATTGGAATTGTGAGCAATGGCATATTCATGAGCATGTTCTTGTGACCTTTTGGAAGTGCGTGGGTGGGTGAACTTCCATTGGCATCGTCCTTTTCAATATGATCGAGCAACTTTGGTAAGTTCACGCACCAAATGGTGAAAAACACAATGTTGGAAACACGTTGTAACCTCTTAGATATCTCTTATCAGCTCCACGACATACCTAGGAGCTTTTTATTGATCCAATATCATGGCGACAGACCCCCCAAGAGTCTGATCGGACCTGGACCACTAATATGGCATGCTTAATAGCCAAGACTAGCCCTTTGCGGATAGCAACTCACTCCATGTGAAGGATATTTTTCTCATGAAAACCACCGCAGCCGTAAAGAAAACATTACCAAGTGAGTCTCTGGCAAGAATACCATAGCCACCTCAATCCTCAACAATGGAACCATCACAGTTTACAGCAATCCAACCACTGAGTGGTCTGTTCCAACGGAGCGCACATAGAATAGGATGATAAAAATATGCTTGAATAGGATGCTTCCTAATCGCTTCGTGCACACTCTTCAAAGAGTACGAGATGGTGACGGTGAAATATTAAAATATTAATTTTCAAAGTTGACGAAAGCAAAGGACTTTTTTTTTTGGGGGGGTGGAAGGGATAGAAAATCATTTTCCATAGACATTATTTTCTTATGATGAAAACAACCATTCACTTCAAAGTCTAGGACTCTAAAAAAGATCCAATGGTTGAAAGTCGAGTTCTTTAAAATTGAATTTTTTTTTTTTTTGGTGGATGGATATTCATTGGCAAAAAGGTTTGATGAACACGGAACACAAAAATTTATCAGGTGAAATGGACCATCTATTTCCTTGCGATGGGACAGTGTCCCAATCACACAAATGGTGAAACCATTCGGTCACACAACATTCCGAGCGGTCCATTCCTTGTAAGAAATAAACTTGATATTGGTTCCTTGGAACACCGAGAATCAAAGAACCACTTTCCAACAAGTAACTAAGAAGTGAAATTTTGTCAAACTATTCTTTCGGCACGGTATAGAATCTTTTGAAATCAGAAAATCAACAAAGCTGAATTTTGAATTTTATCAATTTGGACTTAGATATTGCATCAATGCATTTACAATATAAAGACAGAATGCACAAGATTTGAAAGTAAACGAATTTGATCCTTTCAACCATCACCATCAATAGTAATCTTTTAAAGGCATTCGTTTGACAATAGGATCTAAAAGTTGAAAATTGTTCCCTTGTTTACTTTCTTGCATATTTTTCTCTTGTGCAGTTAATATGCTTTTGGCTAGGTGCTGTAAGATCAAGTTATTGTTAGCATTATTATTATATTTTCTTGAAGTGGGCCAGGTGCTGTATTGAAAGAGCATTAATCAGAATTGTGGTTGGTATATATATACTTTTAAAACATGTCCATTCTATAAGATTAGTTCTTGAATAAAATTATTTTCCATGTTTTTATATTAAAATACCATTCTTTGTTTGAAATGGACATTCGATGTACCCATCACCGAAAATATCTTTTAAATAAGTCTACAATTACCAATGGGGGTTGGTCCAAGTGGTAAGTAGCTTGGTCCGCTTAAGCAAGGTTCCGGTATCGAAACCTTGAGGAATGCAAAAAATTCCCGCTGGAAGACTCACCCACCACAACCAGGTGTGCAACCCAGGTCTAACACCGGATTAGTTAGGGCAAAGCCTTGGAAACTGGGGTTGGCAAACAAAAAAAAATAAAAAAAAGGTAAATATCACTTACTTCCCCTCTTACAGCAAATATATCAAACACCTCCCCTTTGTTAACTTTTTCAGTTAAATTTAACTTTTATCGTTAAATACTTTTTTAAAACCCCAAACTACCCTTGGATAAAAATATTTTTTTATTTTAAACCCTAAATTGCCATAATCACCATAATAGCTAAAATACTAAATTACCCTCAATTAAAATAATTATTAAAAACCAAAACTAAAATCCAAATTATCTTTAGTTATTAAAAGCCCAACATACCTTTTTTTTTTTTAAGTTTATCAAACAATTAAAAAAACCCAAAATAGTAATACGTGTTTAATTTTATAAACATACCCTTTCTTTTTTAATTATATTTTTTATTTTACTTGGTAGTAGTATTTGTTTTTTCAATTGTTTGATTAAAAAAAAAAAGGCATCTTGGGCTTTCAATAATTAAAGATAATTAGGTTTTAGTTTTGGTTTTGGTTTTTAATAATTATTTTAATTGAGGGTAATTTATTATTTTAACTGTTAGGATAATTACAATAATTTAGGTTTAAAATAAAAAAATATTTTTAGCTAAGGGTAGTTTGGGATTTTAGAAAAATATTTAACGGTAAAAGTTAAATTTAACCGATAAAGTTAATAGAGGGGAGGTGTTTGATATATTTGCTAGGTAAGAGGGGAGGTAAGTGATATTATCCAACTAAGAGAGGGTGTAAGTACTATTTGTCTAGGTAAGAGGGGAGGTAAGTGATATTTATCCAAAAAAAAAAAAAAAGCCTACAATTTGAAAAAGGTAGTTTTCAAACGAGGATGTAGAGTGGGAGAGCACGATAAAGATGTTCACATTTTTAATTTTTTTTTATTATATTTAGATATGAGTTCACATTCAACAAGAAGGTGATTCAGACTTGATTCAGACTTTCAAGTTTCCCTAAGCATAAAATGTAAAATGTATTTACATAAAAGTATAGGAAGTACAATTATGTACCATTGCAAAGGTACGGTTCTTTGGGATTCAAAAGTCAATATATACATTGGATAAATTCAATACAAAAGTCAACTCTTCATTTAGTGAGGTAATATACTACCACTGTGGACGGTGATTGATGCCCCTTGTTTATTTTATTATTATTATTATTATTATTAAAATAAAATATTCCCTTAGGGTTAGATATTTTAATCATAATTTGGTCAAATCATTTTTAAAAATATTATCTAATGTTCTATCAACTAACCAAAAATATTTTCCATCAACCTATTCACGTTGATTACACCCAAAGCAGTCAATTAATATAACTATTTAAATATACAGCAGGTGGTTCAGTTGGCAAAAGACCAATGCTTTCATGTTGGACATCAGAGTTTGTATCCCTTTGAGGTTAGGGACAAGCATCACCTATATTAATTATATAAAGTTTTACAATTGAAATGCATCTAAGCTGGCTGACAACAGGATGGAGATTTTGCCACATATACAAGAAACAATCAGCGGTATGGATCAAAACTCGGGGGTTTAATTATAAATATAATTTTTATTTTTATATTCAAGAGTTTTTAAAGTTTACAAATTTACAAATGGAACCCCTCATCGTTAGAAACCACTGCCTCCAACGGCAATCACCCACCACCCAATTGTCACCTAAAAAAGATGAGAGAGAAAGAGAGAGGAAAGAAAATACATTGACTGTTGAGCGAGATGGTCAGTGGAGGAGGAGGAGGAGCTCGAGTCTTCGCCAGAGATCGGAGAAGAAGCATAAGTTAAATTTCCACCATTGGCATTTGGCAGTAGCGTTGCCGCAAATAAAAATCCCCACAATTAAGGTTTGTTTCCTTTTATTTTATTGTTAGTAATTGCTTCAAAATTTTCTTTTTGATAAAGTTAGTAATTGCTTCAAAATTTTTATAATTAAAAATCCCCAAAATGGAAATGCAATACAGTGTAAATAGGAATGTTGGTATTATTTTAGGGCTTGTTTGGTTACTCGAGTCTAAAGATTTCAAATCTATGGAGTCATGGTTCATAAAAGTAACTGTTTGATTAGCTTGAATCTTTGAAATGAAATTTATAGGTTCATCCTAAAAAAACATTTATGGAATCATGGTTCAAATGTTTAATGCTTTTATAGTAGTGGGGGTGAAAAGGTAAATCTCTAGATTTCATGAATTCACAAAACTAAACGGGTATAAATCTCCCATTTGTGAATCCTGAAATCTCTGGATTCATGTAAGGCATATAGTATTTTTTTATTATTGGTTTGCCAAAAACCGGTTTATAAACCGATGTTCGACCGGGGTCGCACACCTTGCTGTGGTGGGTGAGTCTCCCAGCGAGAATTTTTTACATCCACAAGGATTCAATACATGAACCTCACTTAAGCAGACCAAGCTGCTTACCACTTCGACCAACCCCTGTTGGTTATAGTATTTTTTTAATAATGTATTGGAATATGATAAAATTTTGTTATTCTTGAGGAAAAAAAAAAAAAAAAGAAGGTATACCATAATATCTGATATATTTTGAAAATGTAATACAATTTTGATAAAAAAAAATAATAAAACAAGATTTTTTTAATAAGAAATGTTTTTCTTTTTTTTTTGGGTAGAATTAATAATTGCTTAAATGACAATGGAATATAGTTTTAATAGGAATCTTGGTGTTATTTTAGAATATGAAATTTTTTTAATAATGTAATGAAATATGGAATTTCTTTTCATTCTTGCCCCTATCTATATATATATATTATACTTTTTGAAAAGGCAATATGATTTTGGTAAGAAACATAAAATATGATTTTTATTAAAAAATCATATTTTTTTGTTCTATTTTACTTAATAAATAAATAAAAATTTTCTTCTGTTAGAGATGAGGGTTTCTCCAATGGATTGCTAGAGAAGCAACTCTACTTAGAGCATGACATTAGCAATGATGGTATTATTGAAGATTTCAGTACACATATTCATTTATTCTTCTTTGGTCTTCACTAATTCATCTTTTTTTATGTATTGTCGCTTTTACTTGTCGTTCATCCATGACATAGAAATTTATCGGTGTCTATTGTTCATCATGTGCATCCTAAGAATAATATTGTGTTCTATGCACGCGACGAATCAAAAGAGGAAGCATTGAGGATTGAGAATGACGATCGGAAGAACTATAGTGCCTATGGGGCGGTAAGGAAACAAAACCATTCTTTCCATCCAACAATTAAATTTGGAGTTTCTAGTAAACTTATTAGATGTTTTAAGAATGGCTCAACTACTTATCAGTGAGTAAGTTGCATTTCCTTTTCTGAGTTTGAGATCCATGTTGTTCGTCATTGAAAGTAATTGTATCCTCTCTAATTTATTTAATGACTTAATATTTAGCTTTAGATTGATATCAATGGACGATATCTTTGTTAATTTCCGACAATGAGCAAATGTTGTCGTTTAAGCTTTATTTGTTTGTGTGATAATTTTTTCAGGTTTATAGATGTTTATTTCCTTAATCTCTTGTTTGAAATTGTTAGTCACACATTTTGATTGTAAATGCATTGCTCTACCAGTCTAGATCACTAGGAGTTGATCGTCTTGCATTTTAAGACTTCTTTTCTTGAGTCATACCAATTTATTTTATTTTGTTTGATCCATTGTGTAATTGGAATAATTTTAATTCTCTCAATTTAGTATAATGTTTCATCATCGCTTAATTTTTTGGCAGGTTAATGTTTGGTTGGAAATTTGGAGCATTTTATTAATTATTTTGAAATATTGTGAAAAGTTTATGATCATGGGTTTATTCAAACGGGTGCTCAGTAACACATATTTCATTCCCTATCTATACACCACCATGTGAGCCTCACTCTCATCTCGTCCATTCTTACATTGCGATCCAAAAATGACCTTACTAAAATCGAGAAAAAAAAATTAGTGAACGTTGAACTCCCAATCTCCATGTTGTTTTTTTTTTTGGTGAGATAGATTTCTGAATAATAAATCAAGGGTAGAAAGTGCAAATATGATCCAAGTAAACTCAATTGAAGTTATTATTAAGAAAATCTACAAAGTGAAGTAAAAATGTGATTCTCTATTGCATGCTTTGCATATAGTTTAGTCTGCAATGTTGTTTCTTAAACTGTCTTGTCATATATTTGTCGAAAATGTGATCCTAATAAAAGGCGTTTTAGTTGCAATTTTTTGTTCCCAAATCTGAATTGATGGTAGGGTGCAAGTTTGATTTTTCAATTGAAAAGGGTTTCCTACACAAGTCCTGCTGATTATAAATATATAGAGCATGACTGTAAAGTCTATTTTACCATCCAATAAGTAAATATGTTCAATCATTTTTTATTAGCTTTTTCTAAGAGAGAAAATTGGTTGATAAATCAATAGATTCCCTTCAAATTATTGCTTTTCCTACTTATCTCTATGGATTTATTGCATTGGTTGCCTATTTTTGAAAGATGTTTGTTTTCAAACTTTCGATATAAACTTTCTTATGAATTATTTATTAGGTTGTTGTTCTCATGTATCATCTCTCCATGCTTGAGTTATGTTTTATTATTTTCTTCCCTAAAGCTTCACGAGACATCATAATCCAAGAGCCATCTACAACATATGCACTCAAAAGTCCCCTCTTGATTATTCCTATCAACTTTATGACAAGTATAGTGAGTCCTTCAACTAATGGATTACTTAAATGATGTACTTTCTTCCACAAATTTTGATTCTAGGAAATCCATGTATAACATTGGAAAACCTATTGTGTGACTTCCACTTCTCCAAGCAATATAGACAACAAATGGATTACCAAAACTCGGCGTGAAGGTTGGCATGATGAAATTTTGAGGAAGAGGCATATTCATGATTTCATCTGAAAAGGGTTCCCGATCAACCACATCCAGATCCTCATCATGATCCCGATTCCTCCAGTTTGCACTCCACCTCCGCCATCCTCTTATGAAGGCGATTTTGCCTTGCTTCATTTCATCGAATTCGGCAATATCTTCCCTTCTGGAAACGCGTCCGAGCGACTAACATCCTCAATCGGGTTGGCTGTGGATGACTTTCTCCTTGGTTCTCTATCTCCTCTCGACGACTCCTCTGGGGTAAGGATTTTGTCTTAGAAGGTATCGAAATACGATCTAAGGCACGATCCTGGTCCCGTTTGGTGTTCTCTGACGATGGTCATGACCAGTATGAATTGGTCTCTGACCCTCGGCTTGTCTACCTCTTGGGACGCCCCTCCTCGGTCCGGATCCTCTTACAGTCTGGAAAGCTCTTAGCAGCCTTCCCGCTTGGGTATTTCGCCTTGGTCCCTATTCAACTCCAATTTGATGAACCAAGTTTCGCAACACCCCTTGCATCTTGAGCATCCCCTTTCGAAGTTCATCTACATCTGTTGTAGTAGCATGCCCCTGGGGGCCTTTAGACGTATCTTTTCCGTGTGGATTTCCTAGAATTAGGTTGTCCTCGGGAGGATCCCGTTCCATGGTTCGTCGAGCGTTCGACCCCTTCTTCTTGACGTGTTTGATCGTCCAAGTGAGTGTTTTCATCAGCATTTTCTTGCCTAGTATGTCCATTGTTTGCTCCTCGCCTTGCCGTGACTTGAAAATTGTCGATTCCCACAAACGGCGCCAAACTGATGCGTCACAGTTATATTGATGCTGCTCCCAACTAAACCTCCTTTCGTGTCGAAGACAATAAGTCCTGCAAAAAGGATTAGATGTGGGCCAGCTAGAATACCAGGCAACCGCCTCCGATGGCTAAGATAATGAACAGATTAAGGTCCCGTGCAAGGATTACACAAGATTATGCTCAGGATGTATTGGATGCTTACCGGAGGGGAGTGTCTTGGTATTTATACTATAAGTATTACCTTTTATGTACTTGGTAAGTTCACCCGATGAAGGTTGTTGTTTCTCCTGAGATTATGCCTCCTTGTCGTTGGTCCCGTTTGATCGGTGACTGGAGTTGACCTTCTCCATTGAGAATGGTTGCCATATTAGTCCAACCTACGTTACACCTTGATCAAGCTAGTTGGTTCTTGTCCCGACTGTGTGGTGTGTGGACCCCGGCTAGGTCTGACCTGGTCGGGTAGGAAACTTCCGTATCTATTACCTAATAGTTTATAGTATAAATTCTGATTCAAGCATCCCCATATTATATGGTTGAAAAATCATGATGAACATGAACCCACAATACGAGGAAGTAAGGCTGAATGTACATAAACCCACAAAAACGGACCTTGCTTGGGTCCTACGCAATAAATGCACAGGATCATCAAGCCATCCACTTTGGGCGGTGGGATCGGAATTTCGGTCGAAATTTCGGCTTGATGATCCTGCGCATTTCCAAGCTTTTTCGCACAAAACCACATGAAGACACTTTGCTGTATTCCCATCACATATCGGGATAAGGTTAACAATAAAATCAGATATGTACGGGTTCTACATCTCAACATGATTAATGCTTTTGCATGTGAAGGTACCACATAACTACTTAGAGTTAGTCAATCTTAAGATCTATGATCCATAACAATTAATAATGTCTTTAGCAATAAAAACATCATTAATTTCAATTTTATCTCATATTTCTTTTTTTTTTTTCTCCACCTATCAAGTCATTGAGACTTTTTTTTTCCCCGTTTTTGGTCAAGCAAATTTTTTGGATTTGAGGTCCATCCGGGCCAACTTGCGTGCACCATGACTATATCTTCAAGGCGCTTTTTATATGATTAATTAATATAGGCGGGCTTCGCCCCTAAAAACAAGGAAAAAAATATCCAAAAAACGAGGTGGAGACTGACACCATACATCAAAGCCTTAAGTCATTGAGAATGCATTTGTTATGTTAATAGGTATTTGTAAAAAGGTTTGTTCTTTCATTCTTAAAACAGGTGAGAATGAAAAATGCGATAAGAACAATTTTTATAGAATATGTAAGATATGTTCTATTAAGAAAATAGATACTTGATTACCACGTCAAAAATTTCTAGTCGCAAACCCTTTCCATAGAAAAATGACCACCTTCACAAGCTTTGATGGTCATAAAAAAACACATTAAAAAAATAATAATAACAACTTACTCTTTGTCAACGTGATCCCAACTATATAAGAGAATATGCACGTACCATACGATACTAGCCGATATACTAGACCTCAATCTTCTAATTAAAGTTTAAAGTATCCATCCCACGATACCATATGATACTAGCCGATATACTAGCTGATACGTATCTATTTTTGACACAACCGAAACAATACATCTTGATATGTCTCTTTATTTATAAATTGCACTAAAATACAATACTAGATACGGGACGATATGTCTCTTAAAATCACATGACCCGATACGATACTTGATGCCAATACTTTAAACCAATCCATCATAGCTTGAACGTCAATCTCAGCTACATGTCATTGGAATCTCTTTACAAGCTTAAAATTGTTTCCTTGTTTACTTCTTGCATATTTTCTCTTCTATGATTAATATGGTTTTTGCTACGGAGATCTAGAGTTAATATCAATCCAATATTAGATCAAGTTCTTGTTAGTATTATTATATTTTATTGAACTGGGCTCTGCTGGTGTATCGAAAGTATATTAGTCAGATGTTTGGTCAGTATATATGATGGGACTGATATTCACTCCACTTCTGATAACTCTTTGATGTGACTTGTAAATGGACCTCGATGTGATGTTAGGACACATGTCACACATTTACAAGGAAATGGACTGGTTGAAGTACTAAATGTTCATTTTGGGAGACTAATTTTTATATAAAATCATTTTACTTATTTTTATACTGAGACATCATTCTTTGTTTCGAAATTGGCTTTTGACAAACCCTTGGGAACATTTCCTAATTAGGCCTACAGTCTAGAAAATCTAGTTTTCGAACAAGAATGTGAGGTGGGAGAGCAAGACAAAAAGGGTTTGAGAGGACGGACGGGGTGCGGGAGACCTTCATCATTGGACCATTATATCGAGCTTTTGTTCCCCTAAAAAGACATGCCTTACATGTTTTGCAACATTCGTTCTTCAAACCATTTTTAACAAATGCTTATCACCAGTTCTTTTATCCTCTTGTAGCAAAATTGTTATTCACAACCATTACCAAACGCATCCCTTACTATTCACTGATCACCCTAACCATTCAGGTAACACATAGATGGATACTAAATCCCTTGCTTATAGAGAGACTTCTCTTTAGCGTAGGACTTGTGAGAAGCACTCTCTTAGAATGCTTTGGTAACATTCTCAGAAAACAGTTTTGGCATTCTTTTGTTCTTAGAGAATAGGAAAATAGTCGACACGTGTTTCTTAAAATGGTTATATTTATTTATTTTTTATTTAAGAACAGATCAATAAGAGAAATGGCTGGAGGAACGAATTTGCAGAACATGTCTTTCAGTTAAACAAAAACTTGATACGATTGTCCTAACATTGAAGGTCTCTCGCAACCACCCCCACCCCCACCCCCACCTCGGTTTGCAAATCCCCTTTATTTTATTCTCACACTTCATATCTCTTATTTATTTTTTCTTTATTTCTTTATTTCTTTTGGTAAAAGCACTCGATGCCCTCTCTTTCTTTAGTAAAATAAGAATTTATTAATATTACTGTGTATTACTAGCCAGCTTAGAACAGACTAATCCATCACAATTCAAAACAATCCACCCTATAGGTGGGGTATTTTTTTTTCTTTCTTTCCGGTATACAACACATCAAGGACCCAAGGGAAAACCAACAAAGACGAGAATCACAATTAGCAAGAAGGATCTCCTCTAATCCAGGAGAAACATCCTGAGAGAACATACAAGAGCACTCAAGATTAAGAATAATTTTAAACATCCAATCAGCAAGTTTATTTGCGTCATGCCCAACTTGAAAGCACCGAATCCAATCCACCCCCACAAAGTTAAGATCTAATCTCTTCAATGAGTCGACCGAACCTAACTTGATCCAACAACAATGAACCAATGGCTTAATTGCCTTGAGAGAGTCTGTCTCGTGCTGAAGAGGCAAACATCTCATGTCCACCGCCACCCTCGGCCCCTCGTAGATCGCTTTCGACTCCACTTCAAGCGCACGACCAAGGGGAATTTTTCTAACAAAGGAACCCTCATAGTCACGGAAGACACCACCCACTTTGGCCATTGTCACCCCTTGGGTTCACATCAGCATCAATGTTGGCCTTGAGCCATCCAACAAGGGTAGTCGCCACTTAACTATTGGCCTTGTTAAAGCAATATGATTGCGCTGATCAGTGCAACTAACACAGGCATCCACCACTGAAGTACAATACTCCTATGCAATTACTAATTTATTTTTAGTAAGGTTCATCTAGTGCAGCTTACGTGCACCTCAACTACATTCTCTTAGAGATAAGTTTATATAATTATTTAAATATATGACAGATTGTGAATATAATTATTTAAATTTATGGTACATTGTAAAACCATGTCGTACAAATAAGAAAGATCATGTTGAAAGGCACCTTAATGTTAGAATATAAAACCAAGTATTATAAATGAACATTTTCTAATGAAATATAACATTATAAAATGAAATCAAAGTCAAAGATTATCAAGATTTCTTTAAAAAGACCTGCCTTCCCTTACCTGAAGTTTAAATTTATTATTTTAACGCATGGGTCTTCTTAGTAGATCTTAAATTAATATTGGATCTCTTTAATGTAATGTATTACGTCTAGATGCCAACTAAACTAACACTGTCAATCACTGTTAAATATTTTTCAAATATGGAGGGACAAAAATACCCCTCAAGTTGTTTTCTCTTTACATATCCTATTTTCTTTCTAATGCCAACATTCCTAATACCTTAGGACAACTTAACACTTTTGATTCTCAACCAACCACTACCAAGACGCAACATTAATTTAAGGTCTAGCAAGAGTAACACTTATAAAAAATTCTTAAATGTATTAAGAAAATTGAATGTTCAATTATTGATCATAATCATCTCACATCAAATTATTTGGAATGGTAAGCCAAATGATTTTATATTAAATAATCAAAGATTATTAGTTGGGTATCTTCATGAAGAAGAAACGTAAAATTACTTATGTACCCCTCCGAAGTTCCCGGTCAAACATAAAGTGATTATATTAGGGCCTCTTTGGTTGTGAAATTTGTACCTGGCCGTTTGGTTGTGAAAATCACTGGATTCATGAGATCTAGAGATTCATTTTGTTACACTAAAAGATGAATTTGTAGATTTATGGGTATGGGGTGAAATCCAGAGATTTCATCTCTACTATAAAAGCGATAAACATTTGTGCATTTACAAAAATCGCAGATGAATCCACAGATTTCATTCCACATATTCAGTTAACCAACAATTAATTTTATGAATTATGATTCCATACGTTTAAAATCTATAGATTTGAAATCTCGAGACTCATGTAAATCATTTGATTATTTTTTGGATCTAATATTAAATCATTTAATTACCTGTTAATCTGTTTTTATATTGAGTTGATATGAATGCCACCTGTGAATAACTTATAGGTGAATTATTTTTATGTACATCTCCTCAAATTGTAGGTCTGGTGCTGCAATTCAATTGTTAACATGTTTTATTGTTTCATGTAATTTTGATGAAGAAGATAGAAATGGTGGTAGTTTTACAAAGAGGTTTCTGTGTCAATGTTGATAAAAGTTCCTCTAATGTATTTTATAAATTACTGAAAAAAATCAGGAAAAAAAAAATTATGTACACAGGTTATGCTTGTATTTTGCTAATCATGTAAAATAAGACGACTTGGGTTGAACACTGGATTAGTCAGGGCAAAGCCTTGGAAACTGGGGTTGGCAAACCAAAAAAATAAAAAATAAAATGTTATAGTAAAAAATATGAATAGCCCTATTCAGTAGAAGTCTTTAATTTATAAATTAGATGACAGGATAAATCGAAGAAAAATTATACCCCATGCACAAGGTTTCTACAATACTTAGCAAAGTTCAAAAATGAGAATCCACCATTGAACGAATCATATGTGGTAGATAATTATTAGGATCCACATCCTCTGTAATTATTATCGTTGTTGTCGTTAAATATAAATATTGTGCTCTTCATTTCTTTTTGTTAGTATAGATTCTAAATTATTGACTTTGACTATTTTCTGAAATCTATATTAATTTCACAACAACATGAACCGAGTCATAGCAGTGTAAAATGAAGATTATACAACTTTCATTGAAGAGCGTTAAGTACATTAAGTACGTAGTCCTCTGTGAGTGACCTAAATGAGAAGTTAAACTCAACATCTTATGTTTTGTTAGGTGATTATCTCTTGTCAACTCGATTATCTCTTGGGGTTCAATTTAAATATTGTTTTTACATGTAAAAATAGTAAAAATAATATTTATAAAACTATAAATGAAATCAACCATCTCATATTATATGGTTGAAATATCACGATCAACTTAGGATCCTGAATACGAAGATGTAGGGTTAAATGTACCACTTATGACAGATAATGGGACAAATTTTGGGTGAGCTACGTGATATTGATGGTTTTCTTATTCTATATATAAAATTGAAATAACTAGTAAGTGGTAATATTTTATATTGGTGTTTCATCTCATATCAAGGATTCAAGATAAGCTTAAGAAGCTTAACAATCAAATCAAATCAAATCAAATATATACAAAGTGACATCATATACATGTACGGATGTCAAATCAATTAAGCTATGGAGTTAGTAAGACCTACGACCCAAATCATTAAGTAATGTCTTCACCAATAAAAACACCATCAATTTGAAATATATCTCATATACTTTTTCTTATTCTTACAAGAGAAAATGCACATACAAGTATATCTAGAGAATGCATATTATACTAGTAATAACCTCCATAATCCTAACCCAAAACCTAAATTACAGATCCGAAGACCTGAGCCTCTAGTTGGAAGAAGCTTTGGCCATCTGAATTGAAGCCCATATTTTGGCCCCGAAACCCATGGATCTAGCTAAAAATGATGAAGAACCTGCCTTATTGGGAACCGGAAGAAGGGCCAGTTGGAACCCGGATGGTTTGGAAAAGTGGATGTTTAGTGCAAGAGAGTCAAGGTGGGAGGCTGTCAATGAGCAAGGTAAAAATGTTTCTAGTTTACTTAAAAATAAAAAATTTAAAAAATGAGACAAAAAAGAAGAAGAAATGAGAGCCTTCTACATGATGTTTAAGCCTGCAACAGTGTTAAGGATCAACCGAGAGTACAAAACACCCAAGTATTAAAAAATACTAGAGGTGGTTGTTTGAAGCAGTTCATTGGTAACTGCCACCCTGAGCAATCGGTTGGAACATTACCAGTATAATGCCTATTTTGCCCCTCGACACCCTATTTATACCCCCTAAACCCTACTTTCACATTCTTTTAATACTTTTGACTGTTGGGGATAGCTACAAGGTCAGAGATCACGTGAGTGGAGAAGGAAGACCTCTTTTTGTAGAGAATCTTGTGGACTTTCATTAACTTTTGGATTCTAGAAGAAGGTAAACTAAGTATTCTCTTATTGCATTATTTTTCTCCTCTTTTAGAGAGTGGTATTTTACAAATATTTGCTGGAAGAAGATTGGAGATGGGAAATAATTATTTTTCTTTGTTTCCTATCAGTTCATTGCCATGAGAATAGATTTCATTTCTATTTTAATGGCAGTTACTTTCAAAGAGAGATCTAAATTTCCAGATCTATGTTGTGTTTAGTTCTTTCATTTCTCGTGATTGGAGAGGCTTGTGTGGTGTTCTAGGAACATGATTTAGGCTTAGATCATCCCAAAAATTTGTTGAAGATGGGTGATTAAAGGTCTGAATGTCAGACTTGGAATTCTTCCAAGTGATCTGGCAGTTGCTTAACCTAGGGTTTAATGGTATCTACTGGAGTATTTGGTTGTGAGCTTTTTGGCCATTATTAGTATTTTTTCGTTAAGTTAGGTAAGGACACAATTGCATAGTATCTTGGATTGTTTGATGTGCTAATCTGTTTATTATTCTAAGCATGTCTATAATGCTTTATTATGTTGTAATTACTATTTAAACATGATTATTTATTTATTATGGTTTAAGAATGATAATTATTTTGCTTTACTTTAGTATATAATGTAAGATGATGATTGGTGTGACTTTGACTTGGGAAATCCCTGGATTGGTATCCGTAGCTTCGAACATCAAAGATTGTGATCTGGACCATCGTCCTTGGTGCTTCTTGCACTTTTCTTAGTTCTTGTCCTTCATGACTAGGATGTCTAGATGTATGGTTAGGTTACCCATCACATGTTACTTGTGAAATTCCTCATAATCCTAACCCGAAAATCCTTATTGTAAATCCAACAACCCGAAGTGTGAGTAGAAGGCAACTATGAGCCATCCAAGTAGAGACCATTGGATTGGAATTTGAACCAATGGAAGTGGATAGAGATAATGTTGAGTTGGGAGTTCCTGTCGAGTTTGGAAGGAGATCTAACTTGAATGTCGACGGATTTGTTAGATGGATCAAGTGTTTATTGATAACACATGTGAAAGGTCCCGAAAATCAGGTAAGACCCTTTCGGAGTGTAGAATAGGAGCTAGGGCAGAGCCATGGGCTTTGATTCTACTCCTAAAACTAAGTTTTAGGGGCTGGTCAATTGGTCGATCTGGTTGCTCCAAGCGACCTTCCTGGTTTAGGGTGGAAAAGGGCAATTTTGGAAAATTAGATTTTCAAAGCCCTATTTAATGTGCTTTCATTCTAAAACGTGTCATTATGATTTATAACCATCAGAGGACGTCAGAGCTTGTCAGAGAGTGCTCCACAAAGGTGAAACGCAATGTGAAGATCTTCCGAAAAGCTTTTCGTGTGGTAAGTAACTTTCTCTAAGGTTAGTACTCATCCTCGTTCTTTCTAATTCTCTTCCGCGATTGATTTCTTCTACTATCTAGACCTAGTAGGAGCCTCTAGTTATTGTATCAATCTAGTTTATCTCTTCTCTTTGCCCTACAGTGAATGCTGATTCACTTTGCTTCCATTTGCTTGTGGAAACTGTCTGCAATCACCTTGCAAAGAGAAATGATAAGCGATCGGGTTTACAATTTATTTATTTTTTTGAATAGTTAGAAAAATAATAGAAGTAAAGTATGGAACTTACTTGATCGAGGAGTTGACGAACTCCTCATCTGTGGAAGAACTGAGGATCTTTCTCTTAGCAGGCATTTGGGAAAAGGTCCCCCATTCCAACACCAAATCAGAGTCCCTGGAAACAAGATCAGTCTCAGTTACTTTTCAGGGAGAAATGTACACATTCCCCTTCTCTATTCGGGCCTTCTTTGAAGCCGCATCATTGTGGAGGTCATGCCTCCTCTTCGTCAACACCACGCCATCTTGGGGTGACTTTGCAAAGTCAATCGGAGACTTCCCTTGTTCGTTGCACCTAGAAAATTTTTCAATACCCCCTTGGGGGCTTGGCTGGAGCCCTTCGGGGGTGGAGCAATAGTTTTGGGTTCTTTTCTTCTAGTCCTCATAGCTCTATCTTCAGCAGCTTCCAACCCCTAGGAAGCTAGAGCCTTCACTGCCTTCATGTTATACTTTGGAGGCACTACAAAAAGGAAGGAAAAAAGTCAATAAAATATACACATATTGCAAAACTAAAACCGAAAGCTATAAGGGGATCGGGAGCTCACTGGGGGCTAAACCCCACATTTGAAGAACAAATTCACACTCCATGGCCAGACCATAGATCTCCTGACACGCCGGAATAGATTTTATCTTCTTGACTGCACTTTCTTCATCGGGAGACAATGGTAGAGCAAGATTTGCCTGGGTGTAGGAATCAAGCCGATTTCAGGTGATAAGGAAGCTAAGTTAGAAGGGGGTGCTCGGCAAAAAAGGTACCAGTGGCACCACCCTTTTGATTAGAAGCACAAGTACCCTCAGTGAGGATACCGCTCGACCACCCTAACTCTGTTTTGGGGCGCTTGGAGAAGAAAATCCAACCAGGAGGGTTGAATTTGCTGAGGTAATAGAAATGTAAAAAAAGAGGGAGAGAGGGAGTAATTTCCAATTCGAAGTAGAGGCCAAGAAAGCCAACGATGTGACCCCAGCTATTCGGGAGAAGCATCCCTCGGTAAATTTCCCTGTGATTGAGAATCTCCAAAAATAAAGGAGAATGAAAAGGGAATCGAACACCGCTTTTCAAGGTGTGATCGTGTCGCTAACCAATCAAAAATAAAATCCTATACTAATCTAGCAAGTAGAAAGTACGGGGTCGAACTATGGGGAACTAAAAGGCTAAGTCACTAAGATTGAATTCAACAAAACTAAATTTAAACTAAATCTACTAATTAATGCAAAAACGTTAACTATGAATACATGAAGATCTTTGGGATTTCGAATCTCCAATGCTTTTCCCTAACCGATATAACTCTACACTTCAAAGTAAATTAGGGATGGTCTTCCTAGATATGCCCTATCTTCGCAAGACTATCATCCTTCGCGGAAGCTTGGCACGCTTAGTTCGCTGAGCTATAGAACATCTATGGCCAAACTCAAACACAATCAACTAGAAGAGATAGAACAATCAAATTAATGAAATAAGCATGGTTCATCTACATCCCAAAGAAAAGGAACTAGCTACTCATTATCACAAAGTTCATAAGAAAAATAAAGATGAAACATAGGGAGAGAGAGAGAGAGAGAGAGAGAGAGAGAGAGAGAGAGAGAGAGAGAGAGAGAGAGAGAGAGAGAGAGACAGAGATGTGGTCTTCTTCTTCAGCAATGAGAGAGATGAGAGCCGCATTCGCCGTCCTCTTTTCTCTGTGGCTGGCTTCTCTTTTATGTCTCCCGCACACAAGGAATCCCCTCTCTTTACCCGTCGATTTGATCTTTATTATTTTGTATTTTGGAAAAACTCAAAACTGAAAAGTTGTAGATATTTTCAATATCGTTCCATATCATCTTGAATCATTGAAATCCAAGCTCATACGAGAGAGATGTGCCCAAAATACTGAAGGTAGGTCTATTTACCCGATTTTCAGATTTATTACCAATTTTGTTCCTTAGACCTCCACCTGTTTCCAATTTGGCTAAGATCTTACTTTTCATGATTTCTTGGGCAGCAAGATTGAATGCCATGATTTACAATCTACCAATATCTAATATATTTGCCAACTTTACTCCATATTATTTCTAATATCCAAAATCACCTTATTCTTGAAAAATATACAAATATACTCAATTAGCTCTCTTTAATTAAATAATTATGGGGAATTAAATCAAATAAATAATGGTAAATGCATGCTTATCAAATACCCCCACACTTGAGTGTTTGCTAGTCCTTGAGCAAAATGAAAAAATAAAAGTAATATGGAAAAAAAGAAAAAGAAAAACCTAACTCACTTTCGGAGGAATCACGGTTGCACTTAGCATGTGCAACAAGCCTTTAAACCCCTAGGTTACCCTAGTGGATGAGTTGTGTCTCGTGAGTGTTTGCAGGGAATATACACACAAAATTCTCAAGTGCTCTTCTAATTATTCTGGCAATAGTAAGAGTAGAAAAATAGATTCCAAGACAAAGACACTCCACTAAAGATTAAAGGGAATATAGGCACCCCCACACTTAAGCTCTTTACACCCTCTCTTGAGTCTAGCTCTAGGCAAACAATTCAATCGAGAAGTCTCTTCTTATCTTCAGTCTACCAGTTCACCCTCAGATAAGACTAAACTAGGTACCAAATAATGCCAAGAACTCAAGATCTAAGCAATATTGATCTTCTTAAACATTTCACCTTTATAAGCACATTAATTCACTTCTTTTTTTACTGGTCACAGTTCTAGTCCGTGCAATGTCTTGCCTCTTAAGCTTTCTAGATGGCCTATGTAACGAGTGTTGGGTCAGCCGCTCTCAAGCCAGATGGCCTTAAGGGACTAGGTGTAGAATACCCCTCGAACTTACTTACTCAAGCTAAATAGGCTACAGGCTAAGACTGGACCAAAGACACCCCAACTGTTTGATACGAGGCACGATGTTGGTGACACCGAGACCCGGTTACTAAGGAGGAGGTCTAACCTTTAAACTTCAGCATTTTTTTTCTTCACATTTTACTTCAATTCACTTCACATTTAAATAGTCTAAAATCCATCTCAACAAGCACAAGGCAATACAAGATAACTAGATGGTCAAACCTTTTGGACTACCTGGAGTTTCTATTTTTCGATTCAACCTCAGTCTCAAAATGTAAAACCCATTACTATTCTCTCAAGAGGGTGTTCATTACATTAGATGGGATTTCTAAAACACTTAAACTCTCATTTTGTATCTAAGCAAGGAGTTAAAACATTTATCTTACCAAAGCCAGAAAAAATTGGGCACTTTTTATCTTTGTGACAATGCTCTACCAACTATCAACAAGTCTTACTCGAGTTGACACCCCCCCCCCACTTAATTATGCAATGACCTCAGTGCATACAAGATATAAAAAAAAAAAAAAAAAACATGATAGAAACAAATAGAGGAAAGAGTGTACCCGATGTTTGAAAGCATGATAGAGCACGCAATAGTAAAACCTAACAACAAACAAAGAAAAGAGAAGAAAAAGAACAAGAAATAACATCTAAACAAATGGGTTGCCTCCCATAAAGTGCTAAGTTTAGAGTCTTTAGCCAGACTCAATGAGATGCAGCCAATGGAGGTGGATGCTCAAATCTAAATGTGAATGGTGATTACTCCAAAGAAGTGGAAGAGTCCAACAATGTGTTGAATTCCTCAATATTTAGGTTAGATTCCCCAAATGGCAAGTAATACTGCAGGGGATCATCAATAAACATGTTTGGAGTATAATCAGCCACTACCTCATCAATAAAGTTAATCGCAAAGCACTTTTCATCCCTATTTGAGCTTAAGGATGCATTGAAGATGTTGACTCTAAGTTTCTTCTTGCCAAATGATATGTCCATGACACCTGATCTACAATTGATGCAAGCATTCGCAGTGGCTAAAAAGGGCCGTCCAAGAATGACTGGTGGTAACTTATTGGTAGTTGTATTGTCCATATCTAGGATAAAAAAATCAACAGGAAAATATAGATCCTCAACCTTTACCAAAACGTTTTCAAGTAGACCACGGGGTCATTTGATTGAGTGGTCTGCCAATTGTAGAATCACATCAGTGGATTTCAAATCTCCTAGACCAAACCTATCAAAAACTGAACCGGGTAAAATATTCACACTGGCTCTCAAATCAAGCAATGATTTACTTATAGATAAATCTCCAATGACACATGAAATTAAAGGTGTACCTGGATCTTTAAGTTTAGGGGGATGTTGGTTGGAAATTACCGAGCTGACTTGTTCAGTTAGGTGCACAGTTTTAGGTGTTTGAGTCTTCAACTTACGCTTTTGGGAGCACAAATATTTTAGAAACTTAGCATAACCTAAGACTTGCTTGATAGCATCTAATAGTGGGAGATTGATACGAACTTGTTGGAATAAATCAATCATCTCTTGCATCTTTGGATTCTTTCTAGAAAATGGAATTGAGGACTCAAGAGCTTCAGGGAAGGGGGCTTTAGGAGTGTAAGATTTAGGAGTAGGACCCTCTACAATAGGAATGTGCAACCCCTTACGAGGAAATTGATGGGGAATACTCACAGGTGGTGTTTCTTTACTAGGCTTGTGTGCATCATTGCTAGTCTCATGGGTCAAATCAACCTCCTCTTGACTCTTAAGATCAATGGGCAATGGCTTGGGAGTAGGCAAAGGTGCATAATATTCCTTCCCACTACGTGTCACAATAGAGACTGCTTGGACTTGTTCTTTCCTAGACCCAATTTGATGATTAGGGTTAACTATTGGTTGACTAGGTAACTGACCAACCTCCCTCCTACTGATGGCATCAGCTAGTTGACCAAGTTGGGTTTCCAATTTGTTAATGGACTAAGAATGAGAATGCAACAATTGAGTGTTTTACTCTAATCCGCTAAGTGCTTTTAATACCATCCTCAAATGATGAATTATGTGAGGGTTGTGGAGATGATGGTTGCTCATTCCTATAGGCATTTTGGTGCATATTAAATGGAGATGGCCTATAAGGTATTTGATTAGAGGGATTGGGCATTGAGTTTCACCATGAAAAATTGGGGTGGTTTCGCCATCCTGTGTTGTAGGTATTGGAATATGGATCATTGCCCAATTTAGAGACTCATTGGGCCAAATGTGCATGCTCCTTAACAAACTCAGGGTGTTGTGTAGCCAAACAACAATCAGTGACATGATGGGTTAGGCTAGAACATAAAGCACATGCTTCAATCTGATTAGGTGGAGAGAAACTTGTAGGAAGTGGAGATGGGGTTTGTTGTCCTAATGACAAGAGATGGTCCAATTTCTTTGATAATAAGTCAACCTTAGTGCTCATCTCAATGGTATGATTGATCTCATAGAGACCGCACGCACCTCTTTGGTTGCCCAATGGATGGAATCTCAGTCCTATCTGCTGAAGCATGTTGTTGGGAGTTTTCACTAAGGGTCTCAAAAAGTTCCCATGCCTCATTCTCATTCTTGTGCATGAAAGTCCCACCACAAGAAGAATCAACCATTTTCCTATGTCGGTCTCTAAGGCCATCATAAAAGGATTGAACCAATTGCCATCTAGGAATAGCATGGTGGGGGCACTTTCTAAGTAATTCTTTTAGTCTTTCCCAAGCCTCATGAAATTGTTCTCCTTCTTGTTGGGAAAAACTCGTTATCGCTCTCCTAATGCTATTGGTACGGCCAATGGGGAAGAACTTTTTAAGGAACTCCTGTTGCATTTCTACCCAAGTTGAAATTTTGACATTGTCCAAAAACTGAAGCCGATGCTTAGCTTTATCTTTAAGGGTGAATGGGAAAAGAAGTAACCTTAAAGCATCAACTGAGAGGTTTTAAATTTTAACCGTGGATGACACCTCTAAAAACTCATCTAAGTGCTTATAAGGCTCTTCATTGGCAAGTCCATAAAAAGATGGTAGCATTTGAATCACACTAGATTTGATCTCATATTGAGCCGCCTCTATGTCAGGCAACTTAATACAAGAAATCGGAGTATATGTCGTAGGAATGAAATGCTCACTCAAGGGCCTCATTGGAGGCTCATAGTTTGCCATGGTTCTTTTCCTGCTAAGGTTGGCCAAAGTCTCTTCTAACTCTAAGTCAATGGGAGTCAACTCAGGGTGTAGGGACGGACGACCATGCATACACACAGAAGAAGAAAAAAAGAAAAAGCTAAATAAGTAAAATTCAAAGAAAATAACTATAGCAAAAGGGAGAGTTTAGGATGTACCTGAAGTGCAATCCACATGATCTTTCGAACAAAAGTTACACATGTGGGATCTGAGAGATGGGGATTTTTAAAAATTAACCTAAACAACCCAATCTAATGCAAAAATTACAATTGAAAAGTCCTAAATACAATTATATCTAAGAAAGAAAAGATAACAACCTAAACTAATTATCGAATCGCTACTCTTGCAGTTACCTACAAAACAAAAGAAAAAGAGATTAGCTAAATAAGCAAAGAAAAATTAAAAACACTAAAATTACTCTAAAAATTATGCCTAATTGACAAAAATCAATCCTAGCAACCGTGCTTTGATTCCCCAGTAACGGCGCCAAAATTTGATCGTGTCGCTAACCAATCAAAATAAAATCCTATACTAATCTAGCAAGTAGAAAGTACGGGGTCGAACTATGGGGAACTAAGAGGCTAAGTCACTAAGATTGAATTCAACAAAACTAAATTTAAACTAAATCTACTAATTAATGCAAAAACGTTAACTATGAATACGTGAAGATCTTTGGGATTTCGAATCCTCAATGCTTTTCCCTAACCGATATAACTCTACACTTCAAAGTAAATTAGGGATGGTCTTCCTAGATATGCCCTATCTTCGCAAGACTATCGTCCTTCGCGGAAGCTTGGCATGCTTAGTTCGCTGAGCTATAGAACATCTTTGGCCAAACTCAAACACAATCAGCTAGAAGAGATAGAACAATCAAATTAATGAGATAAGCATGGTTCATCTACATCCCAAAGAAAAGGAACTAGCTACTCATTATCACAAAGTTCATAAGAAAAATAAAGATGAAACATAGGAAGGGAGAGAGAGAGAGAGAGAGAGAGAGAGAGAGAGAGAGAGAGAGAGAGAGAGAGAGAGAGAGAGAGAGAGAGAGAGAGAGAGAGAGAGAGAGAGAGAGAGATGTGGTCTTCTTCTTCAGCAATGAGAGAGAGAGAGAGAGAGAGATGTGGTCTTCTTCTTCAGCAATGAGAGAGATGAGAGCCGCATTTTCCATCCTCTTTTCTCTGTGGCTGGCTTCTCTTTTATGTCTCCCGCACACAAGGAATCCCCTCTCTTTACCAGTCGATTTGATATTTATTCTTTCGTATTTTGGAAAACCTCAAAACTGGAAAGTTGTAGATATTTTAAATATCGTTCCATAGTATTTTGAATCACCGAAATCCAAGCTCATACGAGAGAGATATGCCCAAACTACTGAAGGTAGGTCTGTTTACCCGATTTTTATATTTATTATCAATTTTGTTCCTTAGACCTCCACCTGTTTCCAATTTGGCTAAGATCTCACTTTTCATGATTTCTTGGGCAGAAAGATTGAATGCCATGATTTACAATCCACCAATATCTAATATGTTTTCCAACTTTACTCCGTATTATCTCTAATATCCAAAATCACCTTATTCCTGAAAAATACACAAAAATACTCAATTAGCTCTCTTTAATTAAATAAGTATGGGGAATTAAATCAAATAAATAATGGTAAATGTATGCTTATCAAGGTGTCAATGTAAAGAGAGAACTCCTCGGAGAGTTAGAGTTAACTCTCTTGTTCGGATTGGGTACCAAAGGAGATAAGAAAAAGGAATGGAGTAGAAGTCAGAAGCAGAATCTATCTCTTCATTCCAAAGGTGAGAGACAAAGAAGCTGGGACCCTAGGGTGGCCTTTCTGACTGTCGAGAACTTCCAGCAATAGCCTGTTTAGAGGCTTTTTGCTTTCATGAAGCTGGAAGAGAAGCAATCCTTTTGCTTTCCATTTCATTCCCTGGTTGTTCCCTAGGGGCAGAACAAACGGAGGATAACCAACAGTCAGTAATTGTCTCGCCCTTATCACCTGATAGCTCAATCAAAGCCGAAGGCCTAGGTTGATTGGCAGAATCAAGATCTTTCGATTGATGGAATCATCATTTGAGGCTTTGCCACTACCCATTGAAGCAGGAGAAAGTGGTCTCTAAAGGTTTTTCGAAAGAAAGGCAAAGGACAGGAATCCTAAGTGAACTATGGCAGAAGTCCCAAACCGAAATAGGAAAGAAATGGAGGGATAGTGTCACATCCACCTAGCCGGTACCCTATTTGGCATACCCGAGTGTGTGATCCACAGCCCCAAGGATTAGTATCAAGGAAATCAACCTCCCACATTCGCAATAGTATAATAAAAACAAGAATAAATCAATGTTAACAATATTAATTAAGAGATCAGAACAATATAACGAAATAACATCAGAGTGCGAAAATGATACCAATATAATAAATCAAAATGTAGAGCGAGGTGGAATGACACTCCACAGTTACAGTGGAAATGTAGCTTGAAGGTTAAAAAGAAGATTACAACCGATTCCAAAAGAAAGAAAGAAATAATCTAACTAAACTAGACTTTCTTCTACTTTATAAAGAATGTCTTCATAAACATAAACTTTAGAAACTAAGCACGGCCGCTTCCACTCCAATATAGGGCTAATCCTGGTACGCAGCATGATCACACAAGGGATCATCACCGTAATCTTCATAACTGCTAGCACCTTGAGTGAAGTATGCTTCATCGGTTTGTGATTCCTTGTACTGGCCGTCATAGTCATCAATACCTATAGAATAATCTAACAAAAGATGTTTGCACAAAAGTAGTGAGTTCAAGAGAACTCAGCAAGGCAAGTTATTCTATAACAACATACATAACATGATAGAAGAACATAGCATGATACAATATGATATGAGACAAACAATGCATGTATGAGTCTAACTCTATGTATGTTGGTCTCTATTGGCAAACATGCTTTAACTCATAACACCATACTTCTTTGGGGTAGGTCTCAAATCACTCACTTTCGGTTGGTAATGGGTCCTGGATCCCTCTTGGACATTCTATGGCTGGGGTTTAGGTTACCACTCTCTCACATCACCATTTGGTCTAAGTATTGATGCATGTCAAGGTAAAGCCTAGCCAAATGCAAGTCATCTACTTAGTTATATCAACTCAAATCCAAATACGTCCATTCCTCCCCTCTTGGGATCCTTTCCGGTATCCTTCTCACTAGAGTCAGCGAATCCCTCTTGGACTATGGACTCACTAACCCTGTTGGTCATCCACAAATAGCAAACGGTAAGCTCTCATGTCCTCTCACGGATATAACTCACCGGTCTCGAGCACCCATGAGCCCAAGTCTACTATTTGCAACCCTACCAATGAATGGTCCCCACAATGTGATTCATGTCCTCTCACGGATATAACTCACCAGTCTCGAGCGCCCATGAATCCCCATTGCTACCACGGGTTACTCGGTCTCAATACCCTTCCAAATCGGGTCTGATATAACAGGGACATCCTAGCCAAACACTGCTAAACAAGCCCTAGGTATGACAATCAATAATCTGGGAAAGCGTCAAAGGGCACCATCGGAAATATCCCATACTATTCCCACTGATGTCCAAGGACAGAAATGTCAAAAGGACATTCCCCAATCCCAAATCATACCTAATCAATCACATTCCCAATTCAATCATAACATACACAACGAATATCTCATCATATAGAAAGATATATATAAACATGATCAATTGCATATGTAAATGAAAAGGATAAGTAATCATACATGATTCAAGTAATAAAGAAATACATGAACAGGGTACTACTATACTCGAAGTACTTACAGTTGTAGCATCATATTAAGAAAGTATAAGAATGGTAGTGAATCTATGAAATTCCCAAAATAGAAACTAAGATTCACGCAATCTATGTTAATATGGAAACAGCTGTCCTTACCTTAATTAGCTTCTAAGATATTCTGGGTGAACAAGAGAATAGATCCAAAGTTAGCAAGCAAACCCTAAATAAGCATTATACAGTCATAGGGAAACAATCCTAAAAGAATAGGCATCAAATGAATCAAGACGAACGAAGAAATCCCTTGCTGTCATCCTGGGAAGATTGGCTGGGTTGATTGGTCTAGTCGACCCAGGCAATCGACCCAATGAATAGTACGCAGTAGAAATCTGATTTTTTATCCGAAACTCATTCTATAAGATTCGAAACACTACGAAACTTGGAGGGAACCTCCTCAATTGTTTGTCTTTTTCCTTCGGCTCTACTCAAGTTAGCTTCAGCTATTTCAAGAGTTCGCTGAGCTTTTTGCAGATCAATCTCATTACCCCTTTCTGCATCGTTTACTAAAATGGTGATCTCATTATTGCCTATTCTAGCGAACCCACCCATCAGAGCCATCGTTAACCATTGATCCTTAAGGCGTATTCTCAAAACACCTATATCTACTGCTGTGGAAATGGGGGCATGATTGGGTAATACGCCAATTTGGCCACTATTAGTAGATAAAATGATTTCTTTCACTTCTGAATCCCACACAATTCGATTAGGAGTTAGCACACAGATTTAAGGTCATTTCTTCAAATTGCTCTCCACTTCTAAGTTCATAGCCTTCGCGGTAGCTTCATCGATGTTACCTACCAAATAAAAGGCCTGCTCAGGAAGACCATCTAATTCACCGGAAAGGATCAGCTGAAAACCCCTAATTGTTTATGCTAGAACAACATATTTCCCTAGAGAACCCGTAAATACTTTTGCTACGAAGAAGGGTTGTGATAAGAAACGTTCAATTTTTCGTGCTCTTGCTACGGTTAAACGATCCTCTTCGGATAATTCGTCCAACCCAAGGATAAATAGTAATCTAAGACTAACTAGCATAGATTAGACACCAAACAATGACCAAAACCAATACTTACTAATTTGGAAACATGACTTTCTAATTTAGTGAAAATCATAGTTTTCAATGAAAACAAGCTATGAACTCAAGAGAAAAACTAGAGATGATGAGATCTCATTCTAGTAGATTAAAACAGTAGATCAGGGATAAGAATAATCATGAAGATGTATCAATCATGCTAGAGAAATCAAATCAAGAGTATGATCATAGTTTCATGAAGAAATCATAAGAGTCATGGTTAAGAACAAGTATGAAGATCATAGCACCATAAGAATGAATGGAGATTGTAGAAAAGATAATTGTAAGGATGCAATACCTTTTTCATAATCTCAGTACAGAGAATAGATCATAGTAAGAGTAGATCAATATCATGTAAGAGAGATTACTAACCTTTGATTGAAGAAACAAGAGAGGAACTTGAGAATTTGCAAGAGTTCTTTACCAACACCAAGGAGAGGCTTTGAGAGGAGTTCTCCATGTTCTCTAGGATTTTTAGAAACAAAGGAGGCTAAGAAATATGAAGTTATATTATATAGAGCATCATAAATCTAAATAGAAGATCTTAAACAGATTCTGTCACTGTGAGTCGATTGGCCTAGTCGACCCAGGCTGTCAACAAAGCCTAAGTCAGGGAAATGAAAGTCCAACTCTTATCAAAATCAAATGGGCTTCCAACTCATCTAGCATAGAGAAATGCCTTCAAACCATGTCTAACCAAGCTCTAAGATCATCAACCATGCTTCTCTTCATCACGGTGTAGTCTCTTTTCTAATTCCATCGAAGTCTCCAAGTATGGGACACCATCATCAATCTCCATGGGTTTTGGATCAAACACCATGTCTTCCATTGATATGGCTCATAGTTGACTTCCACTTCTACTTCGGGTATTCGGACCTACAAACAATAGAGTTTTTAGGTTAAGGTTAGGGCCAGGTTTCACAGATAAAAAGCAAAGAAAAAAGGGTAGAGAGAAGTAGAGAAGACTTACTTGTAGAAAATATGAGAAAGGAATTGAAGCTTGAATTGAAGGCTTGAAGGGAACAAATCGTTTGAAGCACGCGCATAGAGTTTCTTTAGACACAGGCGATTCATAATTTCAACAAAGTAAAGAAGAAATGAGGTTGTGCAAGGATTTAAATAGATTTAAAAGAATGGTTTTTACAAACGAGATGCATTCAAATCGACGGTGGAGTTCGAACGACGTTTCGAGACATGATCCAACGAATAAGGTTAACCCATAATCAAAGGTGGGATGAAGAAGATGGTTTGAGCGTGGGGCCATCATGATGGCACCTGTTCCCTAAGGTCACGTGGCGTAAGGAGCGCGGCTTACGAAAAGTGAGTGTGGCTCGATGAAAAGTACCGTTGCATAGATGAGAGCAATAAATGCGGCATTTGGAGAACGGGAGGACATTTGTACTTCAGCCTACCATCTCCGATGCTCACGATCGAGAAAAAGCAAATCAAGCAATCAGTCGTTTCATCTCGATCACTTGGCCTGGGGGTTCATGATAAGGATAAAATAATAGCAAATCGGGTTCAACGATGATCGGGTTAGGACTACGGTCGGGATTGGTTCGAAGGTTGAACCAATAAGTAGCATAACTATGGAGGAACTTGATGGCTATGGAAAGAGATGTGCTCCCGTTAAATTTGGGATACTCAATTGTGCCATACATGGAAACTACAACTGACTCAAAAAGAGGGGGGAAATGATCAGATAGCGACCAAGAAGGATCATGAACGAATCCAACAACAAAAAATAAGAGGTGAATCCTATATAAACTAAAGTATTGCATGAACCAGAGGTATCTGAATTGTTTCCTTCCATAACTGTTACTCAATTAAGCTCTACAACTAGTCAAAGCTCTAAGGTGATTCATTATTGACTTAACCTTCGGAGGTGGCTTCCCGATTGCTGAGTCGGCCTACATCTAACCTTGATTTGCAAGCAAGCATTAAGGAGTGATCAATTTTTTGACACATTAGGAAGCGTGAGCATATCCTCTAAGTGTCTTTTTGAGTTGCAAAATAATAGCAAGGTGAGGTTGTTCACTTGTACATAATCCTTGTCACTTTCTTATTTGATATGAGACTTGCATATTGATACACATGATAATGTTTATGTTAAGAAATTACTTAATACAAGTCAATTGTTATTGATATCAATGTATGGATTAAACTTGAGGCATTATGGACTTGAACTGGTTTGTGGTTTGTGAATGTTGATTTGGTCCTTTTACTTCTTTGTGGGAGGTTATCGTATGCTGTGATTGTGAATTGGGGATTACCTATCTGGGTACTCCTTGCTTGGGATATTAACGGAGTTGGTATGAGACACTGTCCTCTGATGTCCTCATTACTTTTCAAAGTTACTATTTGCCATGACTAGGAGGTCTAGAAGAGTATGGTTAGGTACCCTGTCATATCACTCTATCGGCATGGGTATTGATGCCAAGTGATACATGGCAGCAAATCACTTAGCATCAATGTGGGTTGGTGGGCGCTCAAGATTGGTAACCAACCTATGAGAGGACACAACCACATTGTGGGACAATTCATTGGTAGGGTTGCATATAATAGGCTTGGGCTCATGGATGCTCAAGACCAGTAAACCCATGAGAGGTCATGAAAGCTTCCCGCCATTATATGTGGATGACCAATAGGGTTAAGAGGAGGTGTAGTCCGAGTTGGTTGGAGCCATAAGATACGCTGACTCTAGTAGGAGAGGATATTGAACCAATAGTGTGAGATACATGAGGGGAGGTATTTGAACTTAGGTTGATGCGACTAAGAAGTTGACCTGCATTGGGTTAGGTATATCCTTGACACACGCCAGTTCTCAAGCCAATGGTGTGAGAGAGACTGGTGACCTAAACCCAAGCCATAGTAATACTCTGAAAGGGATGCCTTTACCCCTTACCTAGGATCTCAAGACTAGTAACCAACCCGTGAGAGATCAGAGTAACGAGACCTACCCAAAGGAGGTTGGTGTTCTATCTTAATGTGTGTCTACCATATAGAGACCAGCGTCAGTTAGAGTATAGTAACAATGTTGCATTTCACTCCATATCATGATACACTATATGATGTTTGATTTAAATGGTGATTATGATTATATGCTTGTGAACTACTTGTTGAGTTCTTTTGAGCTCACCCTTCGGAGAATTCGTTGCTTTAGATCTTATTGCAGATACAGATGCCGCATATAAAGATTACGAAGCAAGACACATACAATGTACAAGACTTTAGTGACTGTGACACATATGGTGAAGAATGTTCATGTCATGACTACGGGTACTAGGATTAGTGCGATTAATGAGTGGTTAACACCATTCGTGAAACAAAGACTTGGGAGATTCGTAGTTACATTTTGCTTAAGGAAACTTACTTTTTGTAATCTAAGAGTTTTGTCTATACTTTCCTTTCAATTGATTGTTTCAGTTTTGACATCACTTCCGCACTCTGATTTGGTTTTTTGAGATCCTTGTTATTTGATTTACCTCTTTATTATTATATATGTTGTTGATTATTCTTGCTCATGATTGGTCTATCGTGTGGAATGGTATGTGATGAGACCTGATCTTGTGACTGTGATCACTCCCTTGAGTATTTGGGTGGATGGATACTGTCTGGGTGGATGTGACATCACATTCTTTCGGCAAGGGTATTGTAGCTGAGTGACCCATGTTGGCAATGATGTGATCCTATGGGCATCCAACAGAGGTAACCGGTCTGTGAGGAGACACAGAACCACTGTTATCATGCAATGGTCGGGTTATATATATTGAAGGTTGGACTCATGGGCGTCCAAAAGACAACTTGGGTGACATGAGGAGACATGAGAGAGATTCACCCTAGCATATGAGGATGACTATAGGGTTAATGAATGTTGTCTAATAGAGATAATCAATCTGTGAGGATTAACATTCCTAAGTGGAAAAGGATACTGAACCAACAGGGCAATAGACATGAGGAAAAAGTATCTTAACCACATATAGTGTACATGTTGCCAATGACCTTGCATTGGGTTTAGAATCTCCGACTTGTATTAATACTTAGACCAATGGATGTGGTGAGAGAGTGTAGACCTATACCCCCAGCCATGGTGGATGATGTGGACCGTACCCCTTTACTCAGGATTTCAACAAAGGTAGCAAGTCTGTGAGGGATCAGAGTGACAAAGACCTACTCAGATGATGCCTGATATATATCTTAATGCGTGTCTACCTAGATAAAGACTTGCATAATTAGATTCCTTAAATGCATACATAACATATCATTACATTATTCATCACTTTATTTTTATGCGACCATAGTATATGTATATGATTGTTGTCAAAGAATTCATTCTTTATGAATTTCTTGTTTTTCTCAAATGGTTATGCAGAAATAGAAAAAGCTTCGTATCTATGAGAGAACCCCACTAAAAAGATACTGGAGATGCTAGTGGGAACTAATTACAAAGATCATGAAACTTCCCGTGGATGCTTGGAGTGCTCTTACAACATCCATTCACAAGAATAGAACATTAGTTGTTTATTGTTGGGATAAAATGATGAAGAGGGACTTATGACTCCTTTCATAGAGCAATTTGAAAAGAAATCTTAAAAAGAATTGTAAACAACACTGATAACATTTTGACTTTGCTTCCGCTCAGATATTGTATTCATTTTGGAATTTTGGAACTTTTTATTTATTATTAATTGATGAACTGTTCATTTTTTGCTCTTGATTATGGGATCGTGTGCCTTATTTATTATTGATAGCATAACCTGATCTTGTGGCTGTAGATCATACCCATAAATTGTTGAAACATGTTCGGTACTATCGAGTAGGTTTGACAATATTGAAGCAATCCAAAAGAAACACAAGCCTTAGAATAAAGTGTCAACATAATAGAAGATCCTTATTGGACCAACATATTCCAAATGCTCAAGATTGATGAATGAACAAGCAATAAAGACTTTGTACATAAAGCCCTTTTGTACCCAAAAAAAAAAAAAAAAAAAAAAAAAAAAAAAAAAAAAAAAAAAAACTTTGCACTTAAGGCTAGGACCAATGGTGCATTGTAATAGCATGAATGTCATTTTCATAGTTTAGTCCTAAAAGAGCCACAAGTCATTATGACTATAGACCATTAGACAGCTGTGAATCACTATATTGATATTCGTCATCTCTCCCCTCATTTTACTATCAGTGCAGCTATCAATGACCTTATAAACACTTTTTTTTAAAATTTTTTTCTTTCGGTAGAACTCTATGAACATTTTTTTTTCTTTTTGTTCAGAACGCTATAAACATTTCATACGATAAGTTTTTTTTTTTTTTTTGGTAGGAATACCATAAGTTATGTATGCATGACAGCATCAAAGACTTTACAACCATATATCTAATATAATTCTCTACAACATAACCCATTGGAAGAAGCGATTTTTTTTTTTTGGGTTTGCAAGAAGCGATTTTTTTATGAACGGATAGAAAATTGAAAAATATTTTAAAATAACATTAAAAAAACTAAGATAATTTGACCAAAAGAAATAATTATGATTAGTTATAAATCCGAAATTAAAGGGGAATCTTTTTTATGTAAATAAAGAAAGTTAATTGACAACCAACGGCATTAGTCACAAACCACCGTGATAGTAAAGAGTACAATTGTACAAATACGTCCAAAAAGAAAGCGTTGACTTTTCTACGACAAAGAGACGTGTCGACGCAACCCTCTTACTACGGATTTGTACTTCCTGATGTCATGCACACGTGTCGTGGAAGAATCCTATCCGTACGTCCTCTTTGTGGTGCTTTCCAAAATCTAATCCCCCACTTGTTCTCTCTCCTCCTCTCCTTCTCTCTTCTTCTCTTCCTTTTATAAGTCGTAACGCCTATCATTTCTTTCCTTCCTCGTTTTCTCTCTCTCTCTCCCTTTCTGTAAATCTCTGGGTCTTCTTCTGTGGGGTATCCGGGCAAAGATGATGTATGGAGGGCAGGCACAGAGGTTAGACGTGAAGAAGTCGCCGGAAAGGAGAAGAACCATGAAAGAAGAAGAGAAGCTCGAGAACGTCGATCTCAGCGGCATGTCTTTGGAATCTCTCCCAAATCCTCCTGTCAACTTGGCCATCATTAGCACTTTAGATCTCTCCAACAACCTCCTTGAGGTTCTTATATTCTTTCCCATCTCTCTCTCTCTCAACGTCTGCTGTTCATCTTATCGTGCTTTTAGGGCATTGATCACTTAGTTTCTCTCTCTCTCTCTCTCTCTCTCTGATATATATCTCTGTTGTTATCATCTCTAACGAAGATTGTTTTGATCACCAGAGCATTCCAGAGTCTCTGATAGCGAGATTACTAAACGTGGTGACGTTGGATGTTCACTCAAACCAGATTGTTTCTCTACCAAACTCGATTGGCTGTTTAACAAAGCTCAAGGTCCTTAACGTTTCTGGCAACCTTCTTGAGATCTTCCCCAAAACCATTGAGAATTGCAGGTCTTCATTCTATTCTTTCCTTTTCTCTTTTTTTTTTTTTTTTTTCTCTTTTATTTTATTTTTAATTTTAATAAGTCGTACTAACAAGAAATAATGGCTACAATGTTAGAAAGTTTGACTACGAGGCTTGATCTATTTTGTGTATGACTGGTTGACCATATTTTGCTCAGTATTTTTTTAGAGCTAAAGTTCATTGTGCGCACCTTGACTACATCCTCAGGAGAGATGCCTTGATGCTAGTTGAACCCACAACCCCTTCATTAAGAGGTGTGGGTCTTTTTGAGCTACCGTTATTTTGTTTAAATATGTTTCACACAGTAATATTAATAAATCATTATTATTGTCCAAAAAAATAGTACAACCCTAACGTAACCCATGCAAGGTCCTAGTCTTGAATTTTATACGGTCAGATTGAAGAGTTCCTCTAAATTATAGCTTGCCATGCTCTCTTACCATTCATCCAAGTCTTCTTTCTTTCTTCTTCTTCTTTTTCTTCTCTTTCTTTCTTTCTTTCTTTCTTTTTTTTCTTCTTCTTCATTTCTTCTTCTTTACTTCTTCTTCTTTCTTTCTTTCTTTTTTTCTTTTTTTCTTAAGAATTGGTAGCTTTTTATTAGGAATTATACGTACTACCTAGGAGAGTCAAACCCATGGTCTTTTCATTAAGAAGTATTAGTCATTGCCAAGTCAGCAATCCTTTTATGGTACAAAATATTTGTATAAAATATTACTAGACACGCATAACTTTCTCTGGGGTTTTTGGAAATTTTGATCTTTATATGGAAATAAATAATAATTACTAAGTATATAAGGTGATTATATATTTACACAAGATGACAATGCTAAACACATGCATGCGTTGTTGTTTTTTTTTTAAAGTGTCAATAACCCAATTCCAGAATAAGCTTGTCAACATGCACGTCGCATGGTGATGAAGCCTTTGCTCCAAGTTTAGAGTACTAAAGGGAGTTAAAAATCCTTTATGACTATGCTTTTGTACTTCTCTTTATTACATGTTTGCCTTTGCTCCAAGTTTAGAGTACTAAAGGGAGTTAAAAATCCTTTATGACTATGCTTTTGTACTTCTCTTTATTACATGTTTAGGAGGGGGTCCACATCTGATTTATCTTGTCTGGGTTTAAAAATGAGTCCCTTCCTAAATATAAGGTGTGAGAGAAATACAGTCTTCTACCCTTACGGACAGAAGAACTGGAATTTATGAAAACAAAATACCAAATGCTTAGGCATTCAACATGAGATGGGGTCTTCATTTGGCTGCCCATGTATAGCATTAGAGACACATCGGGTTTGATTTTTTTTTTTTTTTTTTTTTTTTTTTTTTTTGTTTTTTTTTTTTTTTTTTTTTGTTTTCTTAATTTTTCTTATTTTTGGGGTAGGGCTTTGATTTTTAATCACCGACATGCACGATTTACCCTATCCTTCCTCTTACATTAAAAAACATAATCATACAACACCCACTCATTTTCTTTTATTTCTTTTCTTCAATAAATCAAAGCCATCCAAACAGCAAAGCTCAACCTAGATTGAGATATACATATGTAGCCCGACCTAGTGCTTGGCTGGTGTACTTGGGTTGGTAAGAGAGCTCAGGTTTGGGCTGGGTTTTAAAAGTCTCAAAGCCCAGCCCAGCCCAGCCCGTGACAACACTTCTCACGTATTTCATCTCAATAGGGCTACAAATGTCATTTTATAAGAGAAGAGTGAGATAATCACAAACACAGGCTCCTAATCAACGAAGAAATCTTTAAGGAGAAGAAGAAAAAAAAAAAAGGGAAAACATCATCAGCGTTTAGCATATATGACAACTTGACTAGTCAGATGAGAAATATTCTATAGATAAGAAGGCTTCCATCACTGGCAAATTTTATAATAAGGTGTCGGTTTGTCACATATGTCGTGCTACTTAGTAGGTTGAACCTAAATATCTTCTGATTATTTTTAGATAATACGTAATGTATTAATGATATGTATAAAAAATTGACTTGTTTCCATGTATGTACAAAAAGTCAAAGACAGAGGATTCAGATAGGACCCACGTCCGACTCTACAAACCAATCTCATGGTATCCATCATGGAACTTATAGAATAATGGATAATGGATTCCATTTGATTGATTTTGGGATTTTGCTTCAGTTCAGTACTAAACCGTTAAACGAGAAAAACATGGGCCGTCGGGTCAAAATCTCGGTCGGGATTTCCATCTCCATGGAATCTCAACCATTGGACCTCGATCGAAGGACCTTAAAACTTGCTTAACTGTTAAGCGCTATTAAATGATGCTGAACCAAAGCAAAATCCATGGATTTTGACATTGATTTTTATTTTTTTTAAGGTACAATTTGCATTTTTTGAAGTCAGGTCAAGAGCAAAAGTAATAGCTAGGGTTCTTGTATGTGCAGGTCTCTGGAAGAACTCATTGCCAACTTCAACAAGCTGAAGAGGCTTCCTGACACCATTGGGTTCGAGCTTCTCAACCTTAAGAAACTCTCTGTCAACTCAAACAAGCTACCCTTTCTGCCCAGTTCCCTTTCCCATTGCACTTCTCTGCGTGTCCTAGATGCACGCCTCAACTGCCTTGGTTTCCTTCCCGAAGGAATGGAGAACTTAGTCAACCTTCAAATCCTCAATGTGAGCCAAAATTTCCAGTACCTTGACACTCTCCCATACTCTCTAGGCCTTCTCTCTTCCCTTATCGAATTGGATGTAAGTTACAATCAAATCACCACCTTACCTGAATCTCTCGCATGCCTCACAAATCTGAAGAAGCTCAATGTAGATGGAAACCCTCTTGTTTCACCTCCAATGGATATTGTCAAGCAAGGAATGTTTGCAGTGAAAGCGTTTTTAGTTCAGAAGATGAATGAAACCCAGAAAGGCCAAGTGAAGAAGAGGTCATGGCTTGGTAAGTTGGTGAGACATAAGACCTTCAGTGGCCGTACATCTGATAGGGCAAATAATCCTGAGGAGAGGGATAGATTCATCATGGATCATTACCAGTCCATTGATGGTCTGACTTCTCCAAGGTACATGGGGATGTTTTCGCCTCGCCGGCTCTTCTCGCCCAGGAATTTTTTCAGTCCTTGATTGTTAGGTCTTCATTGATGAATCTAATACACTTCTACATGATCAACTTGTTGAGATCATTTTAAGGACTGTGTTGCTCATGGTCTATGTAAATATATCGACTTTGTATCTTTAGGTCAGACCTTGGTGTGTGTTTTGTTGTTTGTAGATTTTGTATGAAGATGTGGTTTTCTTCTTGGATTTACTTTGTAGAGAGAATTGCTTGTTGCGCTGTGTGCTTTGAGTATTCCTCTTCTTGCTTCTTTTCTTTATTGATTTTCCAACCATGTAACTGATGTAAGTTTAACTCATTCAGTACTTAAAGTTGAAATCATTTCTCATTCTTTTGTATCTTTACATTTAAGATGAATTAACAATGTATATGAAGATAAATGTTGATAATAGTACATTAACCCAGAGGCAGAACTTCATAGGGGCCAGGTGGCATTTTTTTTGAAAGTTTTGCTTATTTGCTTCGAAATTTGCCCCCCCCCCCCCCAAAAAAAAATATTGAAAAATAGTTTTTAACGATAAAATAACAGGTATAATTATCTAAGGGTTATAACTAAAACCTATGTTTAAAGAAAAACAATTAAATCCCAATTAGGGACTTCTTCCATCAATCGAAAATTCAGGCTAAATTCAAGCATGGTTCGATCTCGATGCATAAGTGGACTAGACTTCCAGATAATTGGATCGCAATCAATTGCGATGCTTCAGTTGTGGGAACCCGTGGCGGATATGGTTTGATTAGAAGAAATCCTAATGGCCAAGTCCTATTCGCTACGGCAAGAAAATGTGAGGATTCTAATGCTCTACACATGGAGCTAAATGCAATATTATGTAGGCTACAAAAGGAGGCATATGATGGGTACCCATAAATACAGGTCCAATCTGATTCACATCTTGCAATTCAAATCCTCATTAGGAGCATGCAAAGCCCATGGGCAGCAAGAGAGGTATTGTAGAAGATATTCTTGACATCAAACTGGGATTTCATCAATGTGTATTCACGCGTCATGTAAGAGAATCTAACTTTTGTGCTGACTTTTTAGTAAGCTATGTGACTCCCTTGGGGAAACTCACTTGTGCCCTAGCGATCTTCCCCCGGATTTGGCTTGACTTGTTCACCAGGATGCTGGTGGGAAACGTTACCAACGCTTGTAATTTTTTCTTTTCTTTCCCAGTTTAATATAAAGCACATTTTCACCAAAATAATAATAATAAATTAAATCCCAATTAGAAAAGAACTCCTCAATCCCTAAAATTCATTCCTAAATATTCTCCACAGTTACGTATTCTTTCTCTTTTTCAAAAAAAAAATATTCTCTTTCTTATTTTATTTTTGTTATTCTTTTTATTTGATTTTATATTTTAAATGGAGTATGCAAACTTTGTAGGATAATTAACTATCATGATTCGTGTGATTTGCATCTAGTTTTTTACGGTCGAAATCATTTTTTTTATTCCCTAAGAATTTTTTTATGAAAAAAATTCATTAAAACTTAAAAGAGTTAATCTCCAAGATATTTTTTCTATTAGCAATCATCGTGCTTTAATTTACCTATATTTCAGAGTGTTGTGGAGAACATATATCCCGAGGAACCCCCCCTCGGACGAACGTACACCCCCACTTGGGATAGAGAAGTCTTCTTAAGGAAAGTCCTCTTAGGAGAATTCTGAGAATCCCTTCTCGAGAAAACGCATACCCACTCGGGACTTGTGTCTTCTGCATGCTCGGGAGGAATAGTGTTCTCCCTTGAGAAGCACAGAAAACCCCCTTAGGCAGGCTCATCTCTTCGTTGGAGAAGGGTCCCGAGTGCCTCGCTCGGGAAGAATATATATCCAACTCAAGCATTTCTCAGAAGACTCTCTTGACCAAGTCAAGAAGAGTTAGTTATGCATAAACACTCAGCATATCTATTCCGAGAATTGGGGAGGTGAGTCAGCATAACGGCACTATCAGGTGCAACAAAGAAGGAGCCGCTATTCCACTACTCCACTCACTCCTCAACTATCGATCCGAAACTTAAGGAATCGCCGCCTCCAGGTAACCTCTATATAAACCCACCTCCTACATGGAGAAAGGTACGAGAACTTTCATCTGAGTACTTACTCATTACGTTCTTGAGAACTCTCTCAAGAACCATTATTGTTGCCTAGGCTGACTTGAGCGTCGGAGGCGGTTCCCGGCCAAAACTAGGCCGGACCGTTCTTGCTTTCTTTGTGTGTGCAGGCATTCCAGTTATTCCAACTTGGTTGGAGAGCTCTTAAGGTGGTCATCTCAATATCCGGCTCTCGAAGAAGTTCTAGACGCAACAATTTGGCGCCGTGTGTGGGAATTATTCAAAGGCGTTACACTCGGGACCTCACTCGGGTAGCCACTCGGGTGAAATCCCCCACCTCTTATGAAAGTCCAATACAGACTCTCATAAGATGGAACTATTCTAAGGCGTTACACTCGGGACCTCACTCGGGTAGCCATTCGGGAGTATTCCCCCACCTCTTATGAAAGTCCAATACAGACTCTCATAAGATGGAATTATTCAAAGGCGTTACACTCGGGACCTCACTCGGGTAGCCACTCGGGAGAAATCCCCCACCTCTTATGAAAGTCCAATACAGACTCTCATAAGATGGAATTATTCAAAGGCGTTACACTCGGGACCTCACTCGAGTAGCCATTCGGGAGAAATCCCCACCTCTTGTGAAAGTCCAATGCAGACTCTCAGGAGATGGAATTTATTCTAAGGCGTTACACTCGGGACCTCACTCGGGTAGCCATTCGGGAGTATTTCCCCACCTCTTATGAAAGTCCAAATGCAGACTCTCATAAGATGGAATTATTCAAAGGCGTTATACTCGGGACCTCACTCGGGAGAAATCCCCCACCTCTTATGAAAGTCCAATACAGACTCTCATAAGATGGAACTATTCAAAGGCGTTACACTCGTGACCTCACTCGGGTAGCCACTCGGGAGAAATCCCCCACCTCTTATGAAAGTCCAATACAGATTCTCATAAGATGGAATTATTCAAAGGCGTTACACTTGGGACCTCACTCGGGTAGCCACTCGGGAGAAATCCCCCACCTCTTATGAAAGTCCAATACAGACTCTCATAAGATGGAACTATTCTAAGGCGTTACGCTCGGGACCTCACTCGGGAGAAATCCCCCACCTCTTATGAAAGTCCACTACAGACTCTCATAAGATGGAATTATTCAAAGGCGTTACACTCGGGACCTCACTTGGGTAGCCACTCGGGAGAATTTCTCCACTTCACATGAAAGTCTAAGAAAGGCTCTCATAAGATGGAATTTCTCAAAGGCGTCACACTCGGGACCTCACTCGGGAGAATTTCTCCACTTCACATGAAAGTCTAAGAAAGGCTCTCATAAGATGGAATTTCTCAAAGGCGTCACACTCGGGACCTCACTCGGGTATCACCCTTAATAGAGGCAATGGCATCTCTCGGAGAACCCGGTTGGGGGCTTCTCGACTCAACGAGACTTTAGATAAATAATGGCGATCATTTAAGACAACGCATTGGAATTTCTTCAAAAGAAAAAACCTTCAAAGAGGTGTGAGAAAAGCATTCCATACACTCGGGAGACCGATCGCAAGGAATGGGGGGCTCTGTTGTGGAGAACATATATCCCGAGGACCCCCCCTCTGGACGAACGTACACCTCCACTCGGGATAGAGAAGTCTTCTTAAGGAAAGTCCTCTTAGGAGAATTCTGAGAATCCCTTCTCGAGAAAACGCATACCCACTCGGGACTTGTGTCTTCTGCATGCTCGGGAGGAATAGTGTTCTCCCTTGAGAAGCACAGAAAACCCCCTCGGGACATGATTATTCTGAAGACTCGGGAGGAATAGTGTTCTCCCTTGAGAAGCACAGAAAACCCCCTTAGGCAGGCTCATCTCTTCGTTGGAGAAGGGTCCCGAGTGCCTCGCTCGGGAAGAATATATATCCAACTCAAGCATTTCTCAGAAGACTCTCTTGATCAAGTCAAGAAGAGTTAGTTATGCATAAACACTCAGCATATCTATTTCCGAGAATTGGGGAGGTGAGTCAGCATAACGGCACTATCAGGTGCGACAAAGAAGGAGCCGCTATTCCACTACTCCACTCACTCCTCAACTATCGATCCGAAACTTAAGGAATCGCCGCCTCCAGGTAACCTCTATATAAACCCACCTCCTACATGGAGAAAGGTACGAGAACTTTCATCTGAGTACTTACTCATTACGTTCTTGAGAACTCTCTCAAGAACCATTATTGTTGCCTAGGCTGACTTGAGCGCCGGAGGCGGTTCCCCGGCCAAAACTAGGCCGGACCGTTCTTGCTTTCTTTGTGTGTGCAGACATTCCAGTTATTCCAACTTGGTTGGAGAGCTCTTAAGGTGGTCATCTCAATATCCGGCTCTCGAAGAAGTTCTAGACGCAACACAGAGGATAAAAGTGTCATTATTAATAATTTACCTAAATTTTTAACGTGTGGTGAAAAAAGTATTAGTGCTCCGACAAAGAGTTGATCCAAGCTCTCATTTGTTCGCCTCCCCATGTTGAATTCTGGCTCTGACCCTACATCAACAAATATAATAGTAATATTAATATTAATGTATATTGTTTAACTCATTCAGTCATTCCATCGTACAACCAAACTATTAAAACTAACCAAACTTCCCTTTCCCTTGAGAAGATAACACATGTCCAAGCAAGACCATAGATGAACTAGTTCATCTTGCTTTCACTTAAGTTAAGTGGGACTGATAAATTGGTCACCTTAGCTTAGGTACAGTAGTGTCATTCATTTTCCTTTTGCATAATGCATGGCATCACAAATTAATGTCAATAAAAAGATGCACTACTTGTAATATGAGAGAGAGGCCCTTTCAAACATCTCTAATAGCAGTAGTTTATATTCTACATTGATCTATCTACTGCCAAAGACCTATAAAAAGAAGGTAACTCCTTTCATGTTCTTCATTCGCCTCTTCTATCTCTTTCGTGCTAGTGAGAAATTAATCTATTGTTATCTATCCGACTCCAGCATTAGAGAGTTTCCTGCTGCTCGCTGCTGACTGGGAATCCTCATCTTGTTGATTTTTGTGCGTGTAGGTTCAACTTGAATCAATCTAAGAATATTGTGTCACTGTGTGCACTTGGCTTGGAAATAGAGATGCTTCACGTCGGGTTTGACAACAATCATCCACTGGATAAATGATTTATTTTGCAATCATGTTCTTTATAAAAAGTGATTCAGTTACTTGAAGAGTGTATCTTAACCAATAAAAAAGATGGGTGAAGGGATTCATTCCCCTTCATGCATCTTTATGTGTAAGTTTAAATTTTTGAAAATAGGATTTAAGTTAAAGGGTATTTGAATAAATTTTTAACTCACAAGGGGGATGTTGGTCACATTTTGAATTCAATTTGAATTTGGCTAACGGCTTGGAGTGGAGTGGATCCCAATAAAACTTATGGCACAATACCGGGGGGGTCAGTAATTTTGTGCCCAACTCAAGGGCGTACGTAAAAAACTCTTATAATTACACAGAAAACTATTTTTGATTGGCTATTGACTTAACAAATGACCTACTTTCCAATTCGAGCTTCACTTCTTCTGCTTGAGAAATTCTTTGTGAAATATACGCCAATCTTCCAGTTGGATCCCCTGCGGACTAGGGATGTCAACGGTGTGTTTTGGGGCGGTTTCGGGATGAGCTTAATGGTTTTTGGCTCAAAAACACCCAACCCAAATACGGCTAGTTAGCAAAATAACGGTTTCGGGCCGGTTTCAATTTGGTGCGGTTTGGGATTGGGCTAACTAACGATTTGGGCTAACGGTCTATACTCAGGTTGACTAATGGTTTGGGGGTAACAATTTATGGTATGCAAGAAAAAGAACAAAAGAAATAGTTGAGCATCCTGCAACAAGAGCCAAAATTCTATGGAAAGCAAAATTGCTACCGGGCAATTTCCATTAAAAAATGAAAAGTCATTCCACACTGTAGAAATCCCACCCACCTTGTGGAAATCAAGAACACATATGGTAAATAATAACATAGAAACTGCAAGCTTATTCCTGAAGCTACACTGGTAGTCCTCTTGAAACAAATCTTCAAACCAAAAGCCCTTTTAAATTCCAACTTGTGCTATGACTGATTGTCTTCAAGTTGGGTTCTTGTTTTGTGAGGATGTTGATTTTTTTTTTCCCTTCTATGAAATCTGTCTTTTTTTTTGGGTTGGTATTTAGTTTGATATGCAAAAGAAATACCTCTGGATTGGATAAATATTTACTTAATTTAAAAAAACTTGGTACATCCAATTGGGTTCATACTTGATCTTCTAATTGTCCCTTATAATTGTCCCTTACAAGTAGTAGTGTCACACCCCACCCGCCGGTCTCGGTTACTCATCCAACAACCCATGGGTGCGAATTGTCACAGGATCCACGGTCTTACTAGTCAATGATAATAAATGCAAGTATAGATAATCATGAGCAAGAATAAATGCAATATTTAATAAAAAGGATTACAGGATTCCAAATACTCCAATAAAATAATCAAGGAAAGAAAGATTCAAGGTTCAAAAAGAATAACGAATCAGTGGAAGCAAACAAAATGAATCAAATAATCTTCTTTCTAGTTTCTTTCTCTAAATCTAAGAACTGGCTTTCTAAGCTAGCAAGCAGAGGGGTCCTCCAATTCTTCTCCAGACGATCAGCAAAAAGCCTTTTTTTAATTATTAGTAAGATAGGTCGTCTTGGTTCTATAACATTGATAATTTCAAACCAACTTTTCACGAATATAGAACCTCTTGAATAGGAGGCAATAATAGAGCAAATCTTAAAGAGAATACTCCACCACAAGCTACCAAAGTACACTCAACTAATTGTTGATCTCTAGCCCAAAGCTAATTGGATAACCGTGTGTCAACCCACGAGATTTGTCTTGCCTAATCGTCTTTAACCGGTGTATTTGTATCCAACTACAATCTATTCCCTTAGGCCAAAGAGTGCCTCAGCCAGTCGTCACTTGATAGCATAGTCTTTCTTAGGTGATCATAGCGAGGTCAAACCTAGCTACTCTCTTGATTAATTTGATCAAACACTTAATTTTACTCAGTCAAAATAGTTCCCTTTATAGCTCGGTTTGTGAGTCCACTAGCAATGCACTAGTAAGTCAATACAACATTAGCGCTAGCTTTTTTTTTTTTTTTTGATAAACAAAGATAAAATGCATTAATCATACTTAAAAACACTTACAAACATTGTCTATTGTTTTATTACAATCATCCACTAAGTTAGATGCTCTTTCAATAGTTTTTTCAAAGCATAGTTGGAGATTTGGGGATGGGAAGTTAGCATACTTCACTGTTTGTGTTGTCTTAGCAACCATAAGTAACATAGATATTTCACCAAAAGGCCATGTCGCTGCTACTAGTTTAGGTAGGAGAGTTGGTAACCCACTGTAGTTTGTCCAAATCTCCTTTATCTCTCCTCAATAGCTACTGCATAGTCGATACCTATTTGTATCGCAAAAAGTGTTATCTCCAAAATTCCCTTCGACCTTCCTTTTCCAAAATTGATGGATTGTAGATGTCCATCTATGTACATCCCCATGCTCCATCCTGCCGTCCCTATCCGTTTGTTAAGAAACCCTGCACATATCAAAACATTGTTGTTAGTCTGGGAAATATTATTGCGACCATTTTCTTCAGAAATTATGGGTACATATTGGTTTGTTTGTGTTGGAGAAATCAGAATCTCCATCTTTCTTAAATTTAAAGCTTCTATCCATTGATTCACATTTGCCAATACTTTGATGGGGTTGGGTGTTTTCTGAGAAAAAAAAAATTCATTTATTTCCTGCCAAATAAAATAGCAAGAAATGATGAACACAAAAAAAAAAAAAAAAAAATCATTTGCAATCAAACATGTTCAATTGAAGACACATATATATTATGACACAAACTCAGCAATGAATTGTCACTCCAATTTTTCGTGTGTAGCCCCAGTGGCCCCATAGCATGGATTCTCTTTGCCCATTCACATGATATAAAGATATGCCATGTAGTTTCGATCTCCTTCCCGCGTAGACCACATTCTGGTTGAATGTTTGACCATTGCACAATTTTTGCTCGAACTGGCAGTCCTGCATTTAACGCACGCCAAAAAAATACTTTAAACTTAGGATGGATATTTAACTTCCACAATTTCTTCCACCAATCCTTAAATTGGATTTCAGGGGTGGATAACCGTTGTTTGGTAATTTCTTGAAAAGCCTTCTTTACTGTAAATTCTCCATTTCAAGAAAGTAAAGAAATCCATGAATCACTTTGATTCTTAAGTAGAAAGGGAAAAGTAATTACAGGGGTCGGGTTATGTAAGGGTGAAGATATCTCCCTGTTTTGGTTTTGCAAGTCGGTTGCCATTTCCTCCACGGTTGTCTGCTGCAACCATCTTGTAAGATTCTATTCAAATATCAAACCATTTGCTAGGGATGGTGTCCATGGATCAAACCAAAAAGAGGTTTGATTTCCATTCCCCACTTTGCGTTGCACCATTGTTTTTAGCTGCGGGATGATGCTTGTAATGCTATTCCATATCCAAGATCCCTTTTTTTTAAATACCTTAGGATCAAAAATAGTTTTGTTCTTGAAGTATCTTGCTTTGAGGACTTGTACCCACAACGCATCTGGTTGTGAGAGAATTCACCACCCTTGTTTCATCAATAGGGTTGAATTGTAATCTTCCATTCTCTTAAAGCCCATTCCCCCTTCAGCTTTCGGTTGGCACACCTTACCCCATGTGATGAGATTCATTTGTTTGTCCTTTTTTGGTTGTCCATTCCAGAACCTTTGACATATTGAATCTATCTTTGAGCATATTGTTTTTGGAAATCTCAGACATTCCATTTGGTAAAGCGCCATTGACTGGATCGCAGCCTGCATCAGTAAACCTCGTCCTACAAACGAGATATTCTTTGCTTTCCAGCATGCTAGCTTTTGGGACATATGGTTCAAGACTCCTTGTAGTACTTTTGACTTTCCTCTTCCCAGCATTAATCTCATTCCCAAATAGTTGGTTTCCCCTTTGATTTACGAAACCCTGAGAATCGAGAGAATCATGTTTTGCTCTTCTAGGGGAAAAATTTCGGCTAAAAAGGATCCCACTTTTTCATAATTTATCTCCTGCCCTATCAAATCCGCAAAAAGTTCGAGCACCGCTTTAAGGGCCAATGCCTCTTCCGTATCTGCTTTACAAAATAAGAATGTATCATCTGCAAAGAAAAGATGTGATATCTCTAGAGCGCCCCTACCAACTTTGATTCCACCTAAAAGGTTGAGAGCTCTGTACTCATTGAGAAGACAAGATAGGACCTCCATGATAACCAAAAATAGGTAGGGGCTGAGTGGGCACCCCTGTCTAAGTCCTTGGGATCCAAAAAACCATTTGTATGGAGATCCCTTCATTTTGACAGAAAATGATGGAGAAGATATTAACTCATTGACGAGCATGCGACACTTTTCATCAAACCCTAGAAATTGGAAAAGTTTTATCAAGATGGTCCTATCCGCTCTATTATATGTTTTAGACATATCCAACTTTAAGGCTATAAACCCTTTCTTGCTTCGTGTCTTTTGCATAAAAAATGAAAATTTTCATGGGCCACCATGAAATTATCCATGATTTGCCTATTGGCCACAAAGGAACCTTAAGTCTCTTAGCCAGAATCTTAGCAATGATTTTGTAAGATACATAGCACAGGCTAATAGGTCTAAACATTAGCACTAGCTATAATAGTAAATAGTACAACTAGTGTCACAATGAGGACATGAAGAGAGATGGTAATGATGAGATTGTTTATTATGTATCATTTTCCTTTCATTGCTGTTCAACCACTTTATTTTGAATCTTTTAATACCCTTGGATTTCGTGCACTTGTAAAAGTCATTCCTCATAGCACAAGAATATGACTGATTAATCAACCAGAAAAAATGGTAAAAAGGAATAAGATTGATTATTATCAACAAAGAAAAGAAACCTCCCAGAATTCTTATTGTATTAGAGCGTGAAAGACCTACATATTTCATTCCATATAAAGATCAAAAGAAGAAATTTCACTTTCGACTTAATGATGCTCTATAAAAATCGTATAAATTATGAAAGTAAAGAAGAAAGGGGAAAAAAAAAAAAAAAGAAAAGAAAGAGAGAGAATGCTTTTGGTGAACCCCATTGGACGTAGCATACCACATTGGTGTTGAACCACGTTAAATATTTATGTGTTTTGGCTTTTTTTTCTATTTCAATTCGTTATTTCATGGTGTTTGTTTTAATAAGGACAAAGTTGTTATTTTTATGTTTTTTTTTCTTCTTCTAAATGATGATAATTTCTTTTCTTAATTCTAGAAGAAAAAATAGACATTAAACACCTAACCGTAATAGTCTTTAATATTGTTAGACGTGAGGGGGACAATAGTAGCTTTATAAAGAGTACGGATACTTTAGTAATTAAGTAGAGTACAAGGGACAATAGTTATTATCCCTTGATTCTTTCTTCAAAAGAAGAAGTGTTAAGAATGACAGCTGATGCATTATTACCTAGCTCTATATCTGAGACCTCATCTAGTTAAAATTGTCTTGAATAGTCTCCGATACATGAAACTGAGCAAAATAAGTATTGTTAGTGTGATCTAAGCTTTGGGATTATTTGATTGATCAACATGATGAAATTAGGCGTCGTTACATTAAAGTTAAACTATACCTGCATATTCTTGAAGAGTATTCAAAATTAAAACCATCAAGTCATCCTCTACGTTTTCAATCTTCATGGATCAAAGTCCATCCTTCTTTGTTAGATCATTTTCTTTCAAAAGATGCAGTATTTTGTTTATTATACTTTCTCTTCAATAAATCTGAGTAGACTTTAGACAGAGATCATTCACTGTTGATGGATTTCAAAATTGAAAAACATTGGGTGGAAAAGAGCGTGCATGCTTTTGTAAATCATGTTGGATGAAAAATCAACTTATACAAAAAACTACTAGAAAAAATTGTACAAACTTGATGAAGTAATATCAACACATCAACTTAATGCTTGAAAAGTGTACATCTCAATAAGTGAAAAATAATCTATTACATTTGAAAACCTCAATTGAGATAATTAGATTGCTTAGTCTCAAGGTTATGCTCATAGAGTTCATGATAAGAACAAATATTCAACCAATAGAGGTAATTGTATTGAATTTTTAAAATTGATAGCTTAATGAAAAAGTTGGAGTAGTTGTGTTGGATAACGCTCCTTAAAATGTATTGTACGAATCACTTCAGATACAAAAGCAACTTTTATATATCATAGCAAATAGAGTGAGGAGGGAAATTTGTAAAGAGATTGGTGATGAAAAGTTTTGCCTAATAATGAATTGAAAAAGAGTTGAAGGCTATTGTTTTGAGGTTTGTTGACAAAGCAAGATTGTACAACAATGTTTTATTTGTTTTTTTTTTTTATTTTTTTTTTTTTTTATCTTATTCTTATTTTAGATACAAAGGCCTTGACTTTAAAACTAATATTTTTTTCTACTCTTTCTCATCATGGTTTTGACATTCACAATATTCAAGGTTAATGATACGATGGAACAAGATATATATAAGGTGAGTGAAATGGATTACAAGCTTAGTAGTTATTGACTATCCATATGCTTATTATATTCACTGTTTTGCTCTTCGCTTGCAATTGTTGCTAGTTGCAATATCTAAAAGTGCTGACCCAATTGAGAAAAATTTCTCCAAATTGATGTGAATTATCAATCTTATTAGTGCCTCAACAAACAGAATGATGAATTAAAAGTTGCTTATGCTTTTGAAGTTACCTACTTGATCTCCATTGATAAGCTTGAGACTGGTAGCGAGTTTAATCAATTTTGAACTTTATAGTGGCATGGAGATACACGCCAGAGTCCTTTCTTTCTTCTTCCTTTTATTTTTATTTTTATTTTTATTTTTAAATTTTTTATAAGTCTATCTCAAGTTTGATAAACACGTATGGTGTTGCATGTGAGATTTTGAGATAAGGGTATTACTTAATCACAAAAGGTTAAAAAAGAACCGACCTATAATACATTGATCCCCTTTGATTTTATTTTGATTTTGCATCTAGTATAAAGAAATTATAAATTTCACAGATTTATTTTGTCAAGCTTTGCGGCAAAAGTCTGAAGACATCTTAAATGATATTCATCTTGTGTCCACTATATAAAAATAATAATAAAAAATTTGTTCAGAAGTGGGTGAAGTTAGATGGGATGGACTCTTGGCTAAGGTGATTTCTTTTTTGTGCCATTGGTGTTCTTTACATGAGTGTTCAGTTTGTTGGAAGGGTCAAGTTTGCCATTAACAGGATGATTTTACAGTTAAACAACACTATCGAACAAATATTTTTTATTTTACAATTGACAGTCAGTTGAATGAGTTTAATAATAGAATCAACAAGCATGCTATGAAGTTGCTTATTCTTAGTTCTTCTTTGGATCCTAGAAGTGGATACAAAAATTTAATTTGATGACCTTTGCAACCTTATGGCTAAATATTAACCTCAATATTTTATTGAACAAGAAAGAGATCACTTGAAACTACAACTATAACAGTATGAAGTTGATGTAGTCAAAGTTTCAAATTATCATCAGAAGATGTCAACCTTAGTGATTTGTGTCAGTGGTTGGTGAAGTCAACAAAATTCGATGTCTATCTACTTATGTATCGATTCATTGCACTTTTGCTTACTCTTCCCATTTCTACTACAACTTCAAAATGAGCATATTCTGTCATGAGGATTATTAAAAATGAATTGTGAAGCAAGATGGAGGATGATTTTTCGAAGACTCTATGATGATATATATTGAAAGGAGAATTGCAGAAAAAATTAATTTTTTTGGATGAAAATTGTGGAGAAAATTGGTACAAAATCAATTATTAAGGATTTTTGCGATCTCAAAGACTGTCGAGTTTCACTATAATATTGACATTAGAAAGTCGTTTTATTGTTTTTCAGTTGTTCTTGTGATGCCAAACAACAAAAAATTGAAGATAAACAGAAGATTGAATTGATAAAAGAGAAACTCTCTCTCAAAAGTATTTAACGAGAAGAACAATATTCAACTGTCGTCAAAAGAAGCACAAAACACAGTTTTATAGGTTATAAGTAAGCCTATAACATAGCTAAAACAAGAATAGAAAATTTACAAAAATACCACTAAAAATAGAAAAATGCCCAAGACCCCTTAAAACAACCTCGAAAAAATGACATCAGTCACTACGAGGCTGTGAGTCTCTTTTTGGGCTTATATTGGAGTGACTTATCAAATTTGAGTCCAATCTAGGGTATCCTAGGTGTATCATCTTCTTTTTTCAATAATCTAATATAAATTATGAATTATTACCGGGTAAGGTTTTCTTTTAAAGTATTAGTAGTTGAAATTTTGTAATCATTCTCCCCCCCCCCCCCCCCAAGACAATGTTGATCTTGGCTTTGCCCTTGGATAGAAGATAAATTCTTCCTCTTGCGTGACTCTTGGATTTGTTTATGCCCTAAAAATGGAAAGTTTTCCACAAAAAAGAGCTACTGAGATGATGTCTACCATCGTGGTGGATGTGAGTAATTTAATGGATTGGTGGAAAATCTTTTGCAAACTTAATATCCTGCTAAAATATAAAATCCTCATGTACTGCTATTGCATAAGGGCCTACCTTTATGTAACTATCTTTCCAAATGCAATAATGGAACATCCACTTTCCCTTTATGTGGGAAGAGGAATAAATTAAATGACACCTATCCATGATTTGTACTAGATTAAGTACTTGGTTCGAGCGGCCACTTTGAGGAAAACCAATTCTATCCCTCCTAATTCAATCCTTTCTTTTTTTTTTTAATTGACTTCTTTAGATACTCAAAAAAACAATAATAAGGCTATTGGATCTTCTTAGTCTATGCAATTACTTGCTATTATATTTCGATAGGTCGAAACCAAATCATACATAGGAATCTTTTCTTTCTTTCTTTCTTTTTTTTTCTTTTTTTTTTTTTTTTTTGGGGAAGGGGGTGTAGAGTTAAATTTAAAATTTCTATGATAAAGAGAGAAATAGGAAGGAAGAAAAGAATAAGAAAACACTCTAACTTAACGTAGTTCAGTTTAGAATAAACTTGTGTCTACAATAAAATATTTTGTCCCCTATCATTTCCTTTGAATAAAAACATTATTTATAGATGGGATACATTGTCTTATGAAAAAATATTGTTCTTTCACATATGGTGAACCTTATCATTGACCTTTGCCATATCCAACCTTGGTAAGTGATTGGTTGACGTCTCCACTTTAAATGAGTTTTGTTAATTGATTGACACCACACTTTAGGTAAGCCATGTTGATTGATTGACATCACCACTTTAGGCAAGTCTTGCTGACTGATTGAAGTCACCATTTTAGGTAAACCTTGTTGATTGACTGGTATCTCCACTTTAGGTAAGTCTATCTAATTGATTGATTGTTTCAAATTTGAATTTGAATTCAAATTTTGAACATCTTCTATAAGCCCCCTCAAACTTAGCAGTCGTGGACTAACAGAAAGCTTGTCCCTGAGGATCTTGAACATCGGGCCAAGTAAATAATTTGTAAGAATATCAGCTAATTGGTCTTGACTGGTAGACGAAACAGACATACAGTTAATTTGTTCCCTAACAAATTAGTAGTCGATCTTGATGTGTTTGGTACGTGCATGGAATAGAGAATTAGCTACCAAATAGGTTGCCCCAATATTATCACAACAGAAAATTGACGGGGTCCATCAGGACATAGTTCTTGTAAAAATTGGTGTAGCCAAATTAACTCAACTTCTGCACTGACAACCCCCTTAATTTTGACCCTATTAAGGCTTATGCCACCATCTGCTGCTTCTTTGAACTCCAAGAGATCAAATTATCACCCAAATAAACACAATACCCACTGGTGGATCTTCTATCATATGGACATCCAGCCCACATCGGTGTATGCAATTAATTGGATAGGCCTCATGGGCCAAATTTTAAGGCCCGAATTAATTGAATCTTTTAAATACCATAAGATTTGTTGTACTGCAGATCAATTCTCGATTGTAGGGGAGCATATAAATTGGCAAACCTGGTTCATGGAGAATGATATATCTAGTCGTGTCAATGTTAAGTATTGTAAAGCCCCAATACTACTTATGTACAAAATTGGATCTTCAAATGCTGAACCACTTCTTTGGTCATGTTTGGTTGTTGCACTTGGTGTTGATAGTGGTTTTGCTCCTTCCATCTTTGTCTTTTGCAAGATGTCCAAAATGTACTTTGTTTGGGACAAGTGCAAGTCAATAGTATCTCGATAGGCCTCTATTTCAAGAAAAAGATGCAAATCTCTTAAGTCCTTGATGGTGAACTCATTGCCGTGAGTAAGAATGAGAGCCTAGATATTATTGGAGTTAGTTCCTATGATTATGACATCATCGACATACACCAACAAATAAATGACTTTTGAATTGCTTTGTGTATGTAAAGAGCTATGTTAGATGAAGAAGCTTGAAACAGAATTTTCACTAAGAATGATTGAAACTGAGTTGACCAAGCCCATGGTGCTTGTTTTAGGCCATACAAAACATGCTTTAGATGACACACATAAGATGGAAATGCTAGATCAACGAATCCCTGTGGTTGAGTCATATAAATATCTTCAATCAAATTCCCATTGAAAAAAACATTTTGAATGTCAAGGTGTCAGAGTACCCAACCCTCGGCCACTACTATAGTTAGGACAGCTCTACAATTTGACAATTGGGTTGCATGTGTTGAAATAATCAATGCCTTTACATTGATAAAATCCTTTTGCCATAAGACAAGCTTTGTATCTTGATATAGACCCATCTACATTTCTTTTGATCTGGTATACCCAATTGTTGCTAACTAAATTCATTGATGGGTGATGTGGAACCAGTTGCCAAGCTCCATTTCGAAGAAGTGCTTGAATTCTTCACACATGGATTCTCTCCATTTTTTGTCCTTTTTGGCCATGATATATAAAGTTGGTTCAATTTTATAGGTAGTTGTTTGGGTTATGTAGGCTGATGGCATATGATATCTAGTGGTCATGACATTTAATTTTCGGAAAGTTTTAACGATGCTGGACCAAGATCTAGTGGTCATATCATGTTGAAGCAACAGTAGAGGTTCAAAGGGGTTTACTTGTAATAGGTTTGGATGATTAGCTGATTTGGTTATGAGAGGTGGATTTGAAGTGGGCAAATTAGGTGTTGTTGTGGTCGATATAGGAGACTCGATTATCGAGGGATATAATTGTTAAGGATATATAGTTTATTGGGTTATGAGGTGAAGTTGGAATATGACGTAGAGGTTGATTAGTTGGTGGGCTTGGCAATGGGTTCAAGTTAGAAAATGGAAAATTATTTGATCTTTTCTAACCACTAACTAGTTTGGGTTTTGGGGTTTTGAAATTGGGTTAGTAGACTTGTAATTGTTGGAAGAAGGGAAGCACTCTTTATCAAAGATAGAATGACGTGATATGTAGGTTATTCTAAGAGTTGGATCATACCATTTGTAGCCTTTGTGGCTAGTATTGCAACCTGTAAAAATACATTGGTTGAATCTGTTTGCATTTTATGTTTAATACATGGCCTTAGCCATGGATAGCAAGAACTTCCAAAAGTGCGAAGAAGCATGGAATTGGGTTTCTTTTTAAAAAGAAGCTGGTATGGCGGTCAACCATGTAATACCGAAGTTGGCAATCTATTGATGAGAAAGGTTGTAGTTTCGAAAGTTGATTACCAAAAGGCTATTGGTATAGATGATAGGGCCACAAGACTCAATCCCATTTCAACAATGTGGCGGTGTTTTCTCTCAACTCATCCATTTTGTTTGGATGTATAAGGACAAAAATACTGATGAACTATGCATTTCTCCCTGAAGAATTTATTAAAGCTTTGATATTCAGGTACTCCATCAGATTGAAACAGTTTGATTTTTCTATTGAAGAAATTGTCAACATAAGGATAAAATTTCATAAACTTAGTAAATGCTTCTAATCGTTCAATGATGGGAAATATCCATGTGAATCTACTGTGGTCACCAACAAATGACATATAATAATTAGATCCTTGAGTTAATGTCAGTGGTGCTGGACCCCATATATCAGAATGGATGAGTTCAAATGGTGAAGCAGCTACTAGTTTATTAATTGGAAAAGAGAGCTTATGAGCTTTGCCTTGTTGACATGGAACACAAACTGAATATGCTTGCGTGGACTCCTTTATTGGAAGAGCTGAATTGTTTATGATACTTGACATGTAATCGTTAGAGGGGTGTCCGAGTTGATCATGCCATAACATCTTGAAAACTCTTTCACCAATGTGCATATAGGCTTTGGGTTTATTGAATTTGAAATGGAAAGAAAATATTACCAACTTTTAATGGTTCTTTGAAGTAGTTTGTTCCTTGTGTGTGGATCCTTACCTAATAACAGTTTGGGTGAAACTCAAGGATGACATCATTATCGTATAAGAACTTTTTTACTAATAATAAATTTTTGGTAATACTTGGAACATGTATGTAGCACATCATTTAAATTGCCATGATAAATAGAATTTAAATGAGTGGAACCAATATTTTTGATGGCCAACTTGCACCGTTTCCAACTCGAACTTAGTCGGTGCCAATATATGGAGTGTTGATAGACAAATTATCAAGATCAGAGATGATATGGTGTGTAGCTCCGAAAAAGATATTGGAATAGCTAACAAAGTTTCACTTTATATTGGTGCGGTTGGTTGAGGTTGAAAACTTCTTTTTACTTTGGGATGAATATTTGTCAAAAAATTATAAAAACATTCCGTTGCCGGGACTTGAACCCGGGTCTCTCGGGTGAGAGCCGAGTATCCTAACCAACTAGACTACAACGGATTGATGTGAGGTTGAAAACTTGGATTGTGCCATTAGTAACAAGTAGCAAGAGTGTGACAAGATCTATGGCATATCTGCCATGTGGAACCTCCATTATTTGGCTGGTTAATAGTGTTAGGTTGACCATAATGAGGCTGATTTCATCCACGTCCTTGTCAACTAGAGTTATTGTAATGGCTACAAATACGTCCATAGCTGTTGTATGATGGTTTAGCAACAACATTGGCTTCAATAGATGGTAAGTTCATAGCAAAATTTAGTTTCTTTTTCGGTATTTCTTGAAAGTAAGAGGCCAATAAAGTCACCTAAAGGCAATAGATCTATCTGAGTTGTGATAGATGTAGGAAATGATTTATAATCCGGACATAAGCCTTATAAGATGCTAAGAATAAAATCTTGATATGCTATTGGGTTAGCAACAACAGCTAATATATCAATCATATAGAGATGACCTTTATTTTTTGCAATTGAAGCTTGAGTTGCATACCTCGAGCTTGAGATTGTGATGCATATGATTTCTTCAACGTAGATTGTGATGCATATGTTTTCTTCAGCTACGAAGGAGGTGGTGGTGTTAACAACGTGAGCAAGGGTGCTTTGTGTTAAGGACGAAATAATCCAAGAGAGGATTATTTTATCTTGCTATCCAAGCTGAATACATAGAATTTGGGATGATTATAATAACAGAGGTTTCATTTGAAGTGGAATGAATTGTTGATGGAGGGCATAGCTTTTTGTCGTCAACATAGTCATATAAATCATGTGCTTGTAAAAGGGGAAAAAATTGAACTTTTTGAAGGAGGTAATTGCTTCGATTAGACCTAACTGGTAGAAAGAACACTATGTTGTTAGAGGAAAGGTTTGTTCGGTGGGTGATCTCAAAAGCCGTAGGTGGAAGGGATAATCCGAGTCAAAGGCTTTTTATACCAAGTTAAATTTAGAATTTTTATGATAAAGAGGAAAATAGGAAGGAAGAGAAGAATAAGAAGATATTACAATTTAACGTGGTTCGGATTAAGATAAACCCACGTTCATGGCAAATTATTATTTTTCTTTATCATCTCCTTTGAACAGGAACATTATTTATAGATGGGACACATTGTCTTGTGAGAGAGTATTCATCCACATATGAAAAACCTTATCATTTACCTTTTTCATATGACTCATATCCACTATTGGTAAGTGATTGGTTGGGGTTTCACTTTAAGTAAGCTTTGTTGATTGATTGATGTCATCACCTTAGCTAAGCCATGCTGATTGATTGACGTCACACTTTAAGTAAACTTTGTTGATTGATTGACATCACCATTTTAGGTAACTCTTACTGATTGATTGACATCACCGTTTTAGGTAACTCTTTTATTGATTAACGTCACCACTTTAGGTAAACCTTGTTGATTGATTAGTGTCTCCACTTTAGATAAGTCTATCTGATTGATTGACTGTTTCAAATTTGAATCTAAATTCAAATTTTGAACATCCTCTTTAGGTAGTAAACCATACTTAGGAACTCACAATCAAATTCAATAAGAACTATAATTTTAATCTCAAGATGGATAGATTGGTTGCATGCAAATAAAAACCAAACAAATGAAAAATGTCTAAATGAGTTATGACAAATTGGTCTAATAAGATCTAGTCTCACCACATGGCCATTCACCAAGGGTGTAAATGGATAATTGAAATCCGCTCTCGACTTTGCATCCGCATCCGTTTAGCGAAATCAACTTCGTCGAATTACTAATATGATGCGAATATGGTACCCTTTCCTACCAATTATTATTTGTCTAATTAAATTATCCGATTAAGTTATTTATTCGGATTTATTTTTCTTATTTTGTAATTTTTTTACTTGATATAAGTGACTATTTTTCTAGATTTTCTACTAAAATAACTACCAAAGTTGCTAAATTCTTAAATTTCAAACCTAACCTCACAAATAAAATGGTAAAGATGTCAATAGGTAGTCGAAAACTTCTATTCAATTTGTATGCATACCCATTTAGAAGAATCTACTTAAAGAAATAACTATCCATTTCATTTGAATCCGATTGAACCCGTCCAAAAACCGATAGGATATTATCCGAATCTGTTCGAATATAATAGGATGCGGATATGGTATTACTACTATCCAATTCGAATCCGATCCATTTACGTCCTACCATTCACAACTCACCTTGCCCTTATTATTGCAGGGACAACAACCAGAAATATGCAACAAGGATGAGCCTTTTGATTAATCCAAGGTAATAGATGTCTTAGCTAGTGAAAATGATGCATCAACACATTAGGCCCAGTTTAAGCCTGATTAGCAGCATGGAAAGAAGGATTAGAGTTTGTTTCGCAAAAGAAATTGCTTCTACTATCAACTTGGACTACTGATCAGTCTTTACTTTCTTGATATCTCTCATGACCTATGACTCCTTGGTTTTTTTATTTTGTTGTTCTTCTAATAAATCTGGCACTACGCTTTAGAGTCTTTAGGCATGGAAAACCAATATCTAAGCTTTGTTTTGTCTTATTTACTTATTAATAGAATATATATAATATATATATATATATATATATATATATATATATATATATATATATATATCATACTATCATACTACTATTATAAAAGCATGTATCTACCTTTTTCGCAAATCTTTTTCTGTCCTTTTCCGTCCTTATCATTGTTCCAAATACCAATAATATTGTACTATTTTCTATTTCTTTACTTAATTTTACAAGGATAATTTAGACATTTTAGTCATAAATTATTATTAATTTTAATCCCTCTCTTAATTTCTCTCTCGATTTATCTCTCTACCTCTCTCAATATCTCTCAAAGTCTGTCGCTCTCTGTATCCCTCTCCCTCTCGAACTCTCTCTAAATCAGCACTCTCTCTGACGACCTCTCTCAAAGTCTATCGCTCTCAATATCCCGCTCCCTCTCGAACTCTCTCTGAATCTCTCTCTAAATCAGCACTCTCTCTAAATCTCTTTGAATCTCTCGCTCGATCTCTCTTGAACCTCTCGATCCCCTCAATCTCTCTCAAAGTCTCTCGCTCTCTCGATCTCTCGATGCCCAAAATCTCTCGATCTCTCGATGCCCACAATCTCTCAATCTCTCTCATCTGATTTTTCCCTTTCATCTGATTTTTCAAAATTCCCAGTTTCAATTATTGCAAAATTTACCTCTGCAGAGGTTCAGAACAAAGTAATAACTGAAGAGATATTCTGCACCTTCAGCTGAATCGAAGTTAAGAGCTTCTTGGAGTAAACCCTAGCACAATTCAAGTTCTTATTGTGGTATATTATTGTTAACGCATGTTCACTGGCGGTTCAGAACAAAGTAATAATGGAAGAGATATTCTGCACCTTCCGCTGAATCGAAAGTAAGAGCTTCTTGAATAAACCCTAATTCTTCAAAAAGCTTTACTTGTTCCTTTTTTAAGGTAATTTGCTACAGTGGTCGAGGATTGGGCAATCGAAGGTCAATACTGATGTTCTTGAGCGTACCAAAAAGGTTCTAATTCTTAATGTTTTGTTGTTTACTTCTTATCGGAATTTTATGTTTCTTGTGTCTATAGAAGTACGATTGGATGCGGTGAAGTGAATCCTGTAAATTCATTAGTTTAATCTGCTTGGTTTTGCGGGATTTTCGGATTTCGAGGTGCCAGAAAAAACAGGTAATGCAGAAACTGACCAGATCAATAGCTATTGGCTTTCTTTTGGTCTTACAGACTGAGGATAATCTCTTTTGTCCTCCTCATGCAAAAAATTGAAACTCCAACTGAAATTGGACGGGACCAACCGTTTGACATCCCAAACTGATATAGCCTCAATTGAATGAGGGCCAAATTCCAAAATCTTAGATGAATAGCAGTTAAAGACCAATTTGGGTTTCTAGAAGGTTTCGGGTAGAAGAGTTTCAAGTTTCTGTTTGGGGGTCAAAACAGGGTTCCAAAACTGGTCTGATTTCCCTAAATTAGGTCCTCTGATTCTGTTAATTATTAATGAAAGAATGGTGGACTAATTCCCTTACTACTGCTGGTTAGGTTTTAGGACATCAAGGTATGGTCTTGTTGGTGAAGTTTGAATGATGACTGGATTCTAAGATGGAGGGTAGGCAACTTCAGGGACTGCTAAGGAGGGGATATTTGGATAGGGATATTGAAAGGCTGCAAAGTCTTACTTTATCGAGAGATTATTTGCTTTGTAATGTATGTATGCAACAATTGACTTTCAAATGTACTGAAAATTATCGAATCTCAGCTACGATCTACATCACAATTTGGTTTTAAATTAATCATCTCATTCCTATTTGTTTGCATGCGTTCTCTCCACGCAACGACGCTGTTTTATTATTATTATTATTATTATTTTTTTTATTTTATTATTTGATGTTGTTGTTTTCTGTGTCTTGATTTCTGTTCTCTACTTTGTTAACACACGTTTTTAGTATCGTTTGTACTTACCGTTTGTTTTTAGAACATGATCACAGGTACATCACAGGCTCACTATGCTGTACTTATCATCGACTCTACCACTGGTGGCTTTGAAGCTGGTATCTCCAAAGATGGTCAGACTCGTGAGCTTGCCCTGCTTGCTTTCACCCTAGGTGTCAAGCAGATTATATGTTGCTGCAACAAGGTGAGGATTTCCTCTTCAGTTTGTTAGTTTGTCTTCTAATTGGGTCGTTCTTCTGAATTGCTGAGTTTTTTATTCTCTTCATTTCATTGGTTGATTATGTGCTAGATGGATACTACTACCCCCAAACACTCTCTTCATTTCAATGGTTCAACGTTAAGAATGTTGCAGTGAAAGATCTGAAGCGTGGTTTTGTTGCTTCTGACTCAGAATGATCCAGCCAAGGAGGCAGCCAACATCACCTCCCAGGTCATCATCATGAACCACCCAGGCCAGATTGGAAATGGATATGCCCCAGTGCTCGATTGCCACACTTCTCACATTGCTGTCAAGTTTCTTGAGATCCTCACCAAGATTGACAGGCGATCTGGTAAAGAAGTTTTTGAAGAATGGTGATGTTGGGTTTGTTAAGTTGATTCCAACCAAGCCCATGGTGGGTGGAAACCTTCTCTAAACTTCAGATAGTATTTAAGTTGATTCCAACCATATCTGCTTCCAGCTCATTAGTGACAATGGTGTTGATAATCCTGCCACTTTGGCTAGGAGATATGGTTTCATTGCAAGTTCGTTTCATTCTTTTCCGTTTTACGTTTAACTTGGGATTCTTAATTCCAGTCTATTTACACATTGTAATCCAAAAGCAGATCCAGAGTTTAAAAATTTATTAAAATAATCAATGCCTTTACATTGATAAAATCCTTTTGCCATAAGACAAGCTTTGTATCTTGATATAGACCCATCTACATTTCTTTTGATCTAGTATACCCACTTGTTGCTAACTAAATTCATTGATGGATGATGTGGAACCAGTTGCCAAGTTCCATTTCGAACAAGTGCTTAAAATTCTTCACACATGGATTCTCTCCATTTTTTTGTCCTTTTTGACCATGATATATAAAGTTGGTTCAATTTTATAGGTAGTTGTTTGGGTTATGTAGGCTGATGGCATAGGATATCTAGTGGTCATGACATTTAATTTTCGGACAGTTTTAATTATGCTGGACCATGATCTAGTGGTCATAGCATGTTGAAGCAATAGTAGAGGTTCAAAAGGGTTTACTTGTGATAGGTTTGGATGATTAGGTGATTTGGTTATGAGAGGTGGATTTGAAGTGGGTAAATTAGGTGTTGTTGTGGTCGATATAGGAGACTCGATTATCGAGGGATATAATTGCTAAGGATAGTTTATTGGGTTATGAGGTGAAGTTGGAATTTGACGTAGAGGTTGATTAGTTGGTGGGCTTGGCAATGGGTTCAAGTTAGAAAATGGAAAATTATTTGATCTTTTCTAACCACTAACTAGTTTGGGTTTTGGGGGTTTTGAAATTGGGTTAGTAGACTTGTAATTGTTGGAAGAAGGGAAGCACTCTTTATCAAAGATAGCATGACGTGATATGTAGGTTATTCTAACAGTTGGATCATAGCATTTGTAGCCTTTGTGGCTAGTACTGCAACCTGTAAAAATACATTGGTTGAATCTGTATTGCTTTTTATGTTTAATACATGGCCTTAGCCATGGATAGCAAGAACTTCCAAAAGTGCGAAGAAGCATGTAATTGGGTTTCTTTTTAAAATGAACCTGGTATGGCGGTCAACCATGTAATACCGAAGTTGGCAATCTTTTGATGAGAAAGGTTGTAGTTTTGAAAGTTGATTCCCGAAAGGCTATTGGTATAGATGATAGGGCCATAACACTCAATCCCATTTCAACAATGTGGTGGTGTTTTCTCTCAACTAATCCATTTTGTTTGGATGTATAAGAACAAGAATATTGATGAACTACTGAAGAATTTATTAAAGCTTTGATATTCAAGTACTCCATCAGATTGAAAGAGTTTCATTTTTCTACTGAAGAAATTGTCAACTTAAGAATAAAACTTCATAAACTTAGTAAATGTTTTTCATCGTTGAACGATGGGAGATATCCATGTGAATCTACTGGGCTCATCAAGAAATGACATATAATAGTTAGATCCTTGAATTAATGCCGTTAGTGCTGGATCCCATATATCAAAATGGATGAGTTCAAATGGTGAAGCAGCTGCTAGTTTATTAATTGAAAAAGAGAGCTTATGAGCTTTGCCTTGTTGACATGGAACACAAACTTAATATGCTTGGGTGGACTCCTTTATTGGAAGAGCTGAATTTTTTATGATACTTGACATATAATCGTTAAAGGGTGTCTGAGTTGATCATGTCATAACATCTTGAAAACTCTTTCACCAATGTGTAGTATAGGCTTTGGGTTTATTGAATTTGAAATGGGAAGAAAATATAACCAACTTTTAATGGTTCTTTGAAGTAGTTTGTTCCTTGTGTGTGGATCCTTACATAATAACAGTTTGGGTGAAACTCAAGGATGACATCATTATCATATATAAACTTTCTTACTAATAATAAATTTTTGGTAATACTTGGAACATGTATGTAGCACATCATTTAAATTGTAATGATGAATAGAATTTAGATGAGTGGAACCAATACTTTTGATAGCTAACTTGCACCGTTTCCAACTCAAACTTGGTCGGTGCCAATATATAGAGTGTTGATAGACAAATTATCAAGATCAGAGGTGATATGGTGTGTAGCTCCGAAAGAAGATCTTGGAATAGCTAACAAAGTTTCACTTTATATTGGCAGGGTTGACTGAGGTTGAAAACTTCTTATTTTCTTTGGGATGAATATTGGTAAAAAAAATTAAGAAAAAATTCCGTTGTCGGGACTTGAACTCAGGTCTCTCGGGTGAGAGCCGAGTATCCTAACCAACTAGACTACAATGGAATGATGTCAGGTTGAATTATACCATCTGTATGAAGTAGCAAGAGTATGACAAAGATCTATGGCATATCTGACATGTGGAACCTCCATTATTTGGCTGGTTAATAGTGTTAGGTTGACCATAATGAGGCTGATTTCATCCACGTCCTTGTCAACTAGAGTTATTGTAATGGCTACAAATACGTCCATAGTTGTTGTATGATGGTTTAGCAACAACATTGGCTTCAATAGATGGTAAATTCATAACAAAATTTCGTTGTTTTTTCGGTATTTCTTGAAAGTAAGAGGCCAATAAAGTCAACTAAAGGCAATAGATCTATCTAAGTTGTGATAGATGTAGGAAATAATTTATAATCCGGACTTAAGCCTTATAAGATACTAAGAATAAAATCTTGATCTGCAATTGGGTTAGCGACAACAGCTAATATATCAATCATACAGAGATGACCTTTCTTTTGTTGCAATTGAAGCTTGAGTTGCATAACTCAAGCTTGAGATTGTGAAACATATGTTTTCTTCAATGTAGACCACGTGTTACAAAGGAGGTGTTGGTGTTAACAACGTGAGCAAGGTGCTTTGTGTTAAAGACAAAATAATCCAAGAGAGGATTATTTTATCTTGCTATCCAAGCTGAATACATAGTATTTGGGATGATTATAATTAGCAGAGGTTTCATTTGAAGTGGAATGAATTGTTGATGGAGGTCATAGCTAGTTGCCGTCAACATAGTCATATAAATTGTGTGCTTGTAAAAGGGGAAGAAATTGAATTTTTTTGAAGGAGGTAATTGCTTTGATCGGACCCTAACTAGCAAAAAAGAGACTATGTTGTTAAAGGAAAGGTTTGTTGGGTGGGTGATCTCAGAAGCCATATGTGGAAGGGATGATGCAAGTCAATGGCTTTTTATACCAAGTTAAATTTAGAATTTTTATGATAAAAGAGAAAAAATAGGAAGGAAGAGAAGAATAAGAAGATATTACATTTTAACGTGGTTCGGATTAAGATAAACCCACGTTCATGGCAAAATATTTTTTTTCTTTATCATCTCCTTTGAATAGGAACGTTATTTATAGATGGGATACATTGTCTTGTGAGAGACTATTTGTCCATGTATGAAAAACCTTATCATTTACCTTTGTCATATGACTCATATCCACTATTGGTAAGTGATTGGTTGAGGTTTCACTTTAAGTAAGCTTTGCTGATTGACTGATGTCACCTCCTTAGGTAAGCCATGATTGATTGATGTCACACTTTAAGTAAACATTGTTGATTGATTAACATCACCATTTTAGGTGACTCTTATTGATTGATTGACATCACCGTTTTAGGTAACTCTTTTTTATTGATTGACATCACCACTTTAGGTAAACCTTGTTGATTGATTAATGTCTCCACTTTAGGTAAGTCTATCTGATTGATTAACTATTTCAAATTTGAATCAGAATTCAAATTTTAAACATCCTCTATATGTAATCAACCATATAGAGGAACTCACAACCAAATTCAACAAGAACTATAAATTTAATCTCAAGATAAATAGTTTGTTTGCATGCAAATAAAAACCAAACAAATGAAAATTGTCTATTAGACATGGCCATTCACCAAGGGTGTAAATGGATAATTGAAATCCGCTCTCGACTTAGCATCTGCATCCATTTAGCGGAATCCAAATTCTTCCAATTACTAATAGGATGCGAATATGGTATACCCCTTTCCTACCGATTATTATCCGTCCAATTAAATTATCCGATTAAGTTATTTATTTGGATTTATTTTTTCTTATGTTGTAATTTTTTTACTTGATATAGGTGACTACTTTTCTAGATTTTCTACTAAAATAACTACCAAAGTTGCTAAATTCTTAAATTTCAAACCTAGCCTCACAAATAAAATGGTAAAGATGTCAATAGGTAGTCAAAAACTTATATTCAATTTGTATTCATACCCATTTAAAAGAATCTACTTAAAGAAATAACTATCCAATTATCATTCGAATCTGATTGAATCCGTCCAAAAACCGATAGGATATTATTCGAATCAGTCTGAATATAATAGGATGCAGATATGGTATTACCACTATCCAATCCGAATCCGATCCATTTACACCCTACCGTTCACAATTCACCTTGCCCTTATTATTGCAAGGACAACAATCAAAAATATGCAACAAGGACGGGTCTTTTGATTAATCCAAGGTAATAGATGTCTTAGCTAACGAAAAGGATGCATCAACACATCAGGCCCAGTTTAAGCCTGATTAGCAGCATGGAAAGAAGGATTGGAGTTTGTTTCGCAAAAGAAATTGCTTCTACTATCAACTTGGACTATTGATCAGTCTTTACTTTCTTTATATCCCTTATGACCTAGGACTCCTTGGCTTTTTTTATTTTGTTGTTCTTCTAATAAATCTGGCACTATGCCTTAGAGTCTTTAGGCATGGGAAAACAATATGTAAGCTTTGTTTTGTCTTTTTTCCTTATTATAGAAATATATATATATATGGGCTTTAAGATTCTGTTGGTCGAATTCCCCTACTTAGAAATATTTAACCTAGAATAGAATCATTAATACACTATCATTGAATAATAAAAATCCCATCCAGTAAAAGGAGCTTTTAAGATGCCCCATCTAATATTACTAATGGTTCTACGAAGATCCGACTTTTCCTTTTGGGTAACCTACGAAGATCTCTAGCTGAAGGGCCTTAAACTAGTTTTACATTTATGATAACTATATGAAATAGAGTTAATTCTAGTGATTTTATACTTGAGATAGCTTGATTTAAGAGTGATTTCTCTTTGTTTTAGTGTTAATCTTCAATAAATTGTGGTATAGTGATTAGAGTTTTAAACCTTGTAAATGTCTTTTATGTCATTTATATTTCCCTTGAATTAATGGATGGAATTGATCAGTCCTCTTTTTATTGGCATTGTAAGAAAAGAATTATAATGGATGAAAAAATGACATGAGGCATAGAAGAGTAACAAAGAATAAGTCTACTCAGTTTGTTGTAGAAATGTTGCAACATTGCAGTAGTATAATTATTTCTAGATTGGACACATGTGGCATTATCTAATGAAATCATTAAAAATGACTACATGATTAGATATTCATCTTGTCATTACATGAAGGATCTTAGCCGTTGATCTTAGAAGAGAAGGTTCTAATCCTAAAATCCATTTTTACCCTATCATTTTGGAAAATTTTGGGGGTACCGGAGGAGCCACCAAAAGAAAAGGAGAAGAACCTGAGACACAGAGAAAAATAAGTTAGGGCAAGAGGAAGAGCCACTGGAGATAGGGAGCTAGAGCATTATGGAAGCATTCTCCTAGTTCTTTATTAAGTTCTATATTTTTCTACTTCTTTATATTCTAGCCGAACTCTTTTCATGGTTGCATTTATTTCTTTGCATTTGAACTTTAGTATGAGTTAATTTCTTATTTTGTTGGGACGAGAAGAGTACCAAAATCTATGATTTGAACTATGATTATTCAGTTTGTTGTAGCTTTGGTGTAGCACAATTTATTATCAATATATTCAACATGCATGTTTTTAGTAATTTCATTTATCGATTGACCATCCTTGAGTGAAAGTTGTCGTTTTAGTTAATTGAAAACTTAATTGGAGCTAGATCAATGTTAAATAATGGAGTTAGGTTGATTGTTATGTGGTTTTAGCTAATTCGTGGGTAGGGTAGGGATACTCACCTATCTAACGTAACCACTATTGGAATCCATGTGTGATTCACATCCTCAATTCAATTCACCATAGGAATATGATGGTTTTGAACAGGAATGTTAGTGCATATGGGGATTGGAAGATACTCGTGTAAAATTTCGTTCCAGGTTCTATGATATGCCTTGTTTTGTAGTTTTGTTGTAGCATTCACAGCCCAAATTCAAGGGGAAAATTGATTTCCAACATTCATACCACTTATTATAATTTTTTCCATTGCATGCTCTCCAATTTAAGATCTTTTGATTCATTCGCCTGTCCTTCGTTTATTTAGTTCATTAATCAAAGTAATTTTTTCAATATTGTTTAAATTAGTCTTCCTTTTACATTGAGACTCAAAGATAAAATTCTCCATGGGATCAATACTCTACTTACTATTTACTACTTGATTGCGACATGTGCACTTGCATAGCATTTTTAAATACAAGCAAACAAGCTTTTGGCACTATTGCTAGGGAGTTTTATCATTGTTAATCAGTACATAAGTAATTTTTTGTTTTTAATTTAGCATTTTCTTTACTCTAATATTAGTTTTCTTGTATTCCCAAGTGCTTTAACCCTTGTATCAATACACTACGAGATAAAGTGTTGGTACTCTTTGACCCAGAAATCGAAAGGACATTTCAAGCTAGAAGAAGGGAGCAATGAGGTTTAGAAGCAGTTCTAACAATGGCTAAAACAGAGAAATAGGGTTATCAATATAATAAGAATAATATGGCAACTGAGGTACATGACAGAGATAAGGCAATTAGAGTATATGGATGTTGCATGAGCATAATCCTAGTATGGTAAGGCCATAAACTCAAGCGCCACAATTTGAACTTAAGCCTGTGATGTTCCAAATACTCCAAACTGGGGACAGTTTAGTGGGATGCCAATAAAAGATCCTCATCTCCATCTTAGAATTTTGAGTAAATTGTATTGGCACCCTAAATGGAAGTCTTAAAGCACTGACACCCCACTTTATGTTTAAAAAGCACAAAGACCCCAAAATTGGATTTTCATTGGATATATTTGTCCAATTTCTCACTGAAATCTTTTCAGACATTATAGGGATTTTTTTTTTTTTAAATAAGCAGTGATTTAACTGTATCAGTGATAACTTTGAACAAATAACCAATAAAAAACGAATTTTGGGGTCTCTATGCTTTTTAAACATAAAGTGGGGTGTCAGTGCTTTAAGGCCTCCATTTTTGGGTGCTAGTGCAATTTGCTCTAGATTTTTTATGGAGGTAAGTGATTCTTTCAAGATACCTGGAGCAACTAAAGAAGCCTTGTGACTGAAATTATTCCCTTACTCGCGAATGATTTAGTAGAGAAGTTCTTGATAATGCCAAGCTTATAAATGACATTACTGGTTTTCAACAATTGGATGGTGGATATTTGCATTTGATGTGGGAAAGATTTAAGGAGCTCCTACATAAATGTCGTCACCCTGGAAATCTCCATTGGATTCAAACGGAGACTTTCTACAATAGTTTAAATGGACAAACTTAGTTCATAGTGGATGCTTCAACAAATAAGGCTATATTGACAAAGTCTTACAATAAAGTTTATGAGATTTTGGAAAGAATAGCCAACAACAATTATCAATGGTTGGCTGAGAGAGCAGCTGTAAATAAGATAATAGAAGGGATTTATGAGTTGGATGCAATGATAGCCTTGACTGTACAAGTGTCCTTTTTAACTAATGTATAAAAATTGATGTATTTTACTGCAATTGTATAATCACAACAAAATACAACAATCACTTGTACATATTGTGGTGGAGAGCATTTCTTTGATAGTTGTCCATCTAACCTATAATCTACCTACCATGTTAGGAATTTCAATAAGGCAAATAATCCATATTCCAATACCTATAATCTCGGTTGGATGTAGCACCCTAACTTTTCTTGGAATACTCAAGGACAAAATGTCAGTCCATCCTCCATCCAAACCCAATCTCATCACCTTCCAAGTGCTCAACATCAAGTGAAGGCTCATCCTATAGAACCATCATCATCAATAGAAATTATATTGAAGGAGTATATGGAAAAGATTGATGCAATTATTCAAAGTCAAACATCTTCATTGAGGAATCTAGAGAATCAAGTAGGACAACTAGCTAGTGTTTTAAACAATCAACTTCAAGGATCATTTCCAAGTGATACAAAAAATCTTAGGTGTGAAGGCAAGGAGCATTGTAAAGCTATTGCAATAATGAGTGAAAAACTCTAGAGCAACCTCACTCAAAGTCCAGTCAACAGAAGGAGCCTATTTCGATCCAAGAAGAAGGGGGGAAGGAAAATACGATTGTTGTTCAAAAGGAACAAACTAATTTTGCAGACCAAATGCTACAATGTCACTGCAGTAGAGTTCTCGAGAAAAACAAAGTGTTAAACCTCCACCTTTTCCTCAAAGATTTCATAAGCAACAGTAAGGCCAACGATTTAAGAAATTCTTGGATGTCTTGAAGCAGCTGCATATCAATATACCATTAGTAGAAGCACTCGAACAAGTATCAAATTATGTTAAATTTATGAAAGACATCCTTTCAAAGAAAAAGATATTGGAGAGTTTAAAATAGTGGCAATGACACAAGAGAGTAGTGCATTTTATTGAACAAGCTCCCACCAAAATTAAAAGATCCTGGAACTTTCACCATTCCTTGTACTATTGGAGATAATTATATTGGGAGAGTTATTTGTGGTCTTCGAGCGAGCATCAACCTTATGCCAATGTCGATTTTCATAAAGCTTGGAGTTGGAGAAGCATGGCCAACAACAAGAACCTTACAATTAGCTGATAGATCTCTTGCTTAACTAAAAGGAAATTTTGAAAATATTTTAGTGAAAGTAGATAAGTTTATCTTCTTCTTTTTTTCCTTGAAGATTTTGTTGTTTTAGACTTTGAAGCAGATAGAGATGTGTCCATCATTCTAGGAAGACCATTTTTAGCAACTAGGAGAACATTGATTGATGTAGAGAAAGGAGAATTAACAATGAGGGTTAATGGAGAACAAATCACATTCAATGTTCTCAAGGCAATGAAATCCCCAGATGCAATTGAAGAATGATCTGTTGTGGATGTAACTGATCATGTGGTGTCAGAAGAGTTGGAGGAAGAATGTAATAAAGACCCATTAGAACTTTCTTTGGCAACAATGTTTGAACAATCAAATTATGAAGCAAGAAACTATATGGGCTGGTTAGAAGTGAGACCAATTGATGCACTTAAGGGGAATCAATTTGAGTGTCTTAGGTTATCTAAACATGAGATCAAACCTCCTAAACCATCTATTGGAGACTCATAGATATTGGAGTTGAAGCATTTTTCAGATTACCTCCAACATGCATATTTGGGAGAGGCAAAAATACTTCATAATATTGTTTTAGCAATGGTAACAGAGGATCAAGAAAGAAACCTACTTGAAAAGTTGAAAAAAAATATATAAAAAAAAATATTGGGATGGAATATAATAGAGATCAAAGGGATTGGTCCTTCAATATACAAGCCTAAAATTTTGTTAGAGGAATGTTTCAACAAGTATGTGAAACAACAAAGAAGTTTGAGTTTGATTATGGAATGTGTGCAAGAAGAAATCATTAAATGGTCTTAGGAACTAGAGCATGCAGTGAATAAAGCATTATTAAAGAAGAACGATGGAGCATCACCAAACTTAAATCATGCTTCAATATGCCAAAAAAGGGAGGTAGTCGGGTTGTCGACTTAAAAAAAAGTGTTTATGGGAGGCAACCCAATCTGAATATTTAATTTATCTATATTGTTGTTGTTTTTCTTCTTTCTTTTTTTCTTTCTTTTTTTTTTCTTTCATACTTTCCTTTCCTTTTTTTTTTTTTTTTTTTTTTTCCGATTCGATTCGATTAGTTGATATAGTTCATTATTTTTGGGTAATCTTTGGTTTTCTTTTAATTTTAATTTGGTAGTGAAACTGAAATAAGAATGACATTTATTTTGACTTGGAAAGAGTATGCGGAAAGCAAAGAGGATGAGTCAGTGTTTTGTAACTTAGACCAGCAGAGTAAACTGATATACAGAATCACAATGTTACAAAATTGTTGCAGCATCACCAGAGCATTTGTCATTACGCAGGAAGACTCATCAGCGATGCTACAACAAAATTTACAAGAATGCATTCTATGACTAGTAGATGTTATGTGAAGCTATAACAATGTTGTAGCGTTGCTAAGGCTTTTGGGAAAAGAAAAAAAAAAGTCAAACCACATTAAGCCCAAGCCAAACCAAGTGGACCTTAGTAAGAGCCAACCCAAGTTTATTTGTCAAATGGACCCAAACCACCTAAAGTCTAAACCCACAAACATAACCCATCGCCAAAAGTGACATACCACTTTCAACCCCATACCCTATTTCATTATCCTTCATCTAGCTATAACACGATGTCAAGTAAGCAAGAAAGTGCGAAGAAGCATGTAATTGGGTTTCTTTTTAAAAAGAACCTGGTATGGCGGTCAACCATGTAATACCGAAGTTGGCAATCTATTGATGAGAAAGGTTGTAGTTTCGAAAGTTGATTCCCAAAAGGCTATAATTGGTATAGATGATAGGACCACAAGACTCGATCCCATTTCAACAATGTGGCGGTGTTTTCTCTCAACTCATCCATTTTGTTCGGATGTATAAGGACAAGAATATTGATGAACTATGCATTTCTCCCTGAAGAATTTATTAAAGCTTTGATATTCAAGTACTCCATCAGATTGAAACAATTTGATTTTTCTATTGAAGAAATTGTCAACATAAGGATAAAATTTCATAAACTTAGTAAATGCTTCTAATCGTTCAATGATGGGAAATATCCATGTGAATCTATTGTGGTTAGATCCTTGAGTTAATGCCAGTGGTGCTGGACCCATATATTAGAATGGATGAGTTCAAATGGTGAAGCAGGTGCTAGTTTATTAATTGGAAAAGAGAGCTTATGAGCTTTGCCTTGTTGACATGGAACACAAACTGAATATGCTTGGGTGGACTCCTTTATTGGAAGAACTGAATTTTTTATGATCCTTGACATGTAATCGTTAGAGGGGTGTCCGAGTTGATCATGCCATAACATCTTGAAAACTCTTTCACCAATGTGCAGTATAGGCTTTGGGTTTATTGAATTTGAAATGGGAAGAAAATATAACCCACTTTTAATGGTTCTTTGAAGCAGTTTGTTCCTTGTGTGTGGATTCTTACATAATAACAGTTTGGGTGAAACTCAAGGATGACATCATTATCATATAAGAATTTTCTTACTGATAATAAATTTTTGGTAATACTTGGAACATGTATGTAGCACATCATTTAAATTGTAATGATGAATAGAATTTAAATGAGTGGAACCAATACTTTTGATAGCTAACTTGCACCATTTCCAACTCAAACTTGGTCGATGCCAATATATAGAGTGTTGATAGACAAATTATCAAGATCAGAGGTGATATGGTGTGTAGCTCCGAAAGAAGATCTTGGAATAGCTAACAAAGTTTCACTTTATATTGGTGGGGTTGGCTGAGGTTGAAAACTTCTTATTTTCTTTGGGATGAATATTGGTAAAAAAAATTAAGAAAAAATTCCGTTGCCGGGACTTGAACCCGGGTCTCTCGGGTGAGAGCCGAGTATCCTAACCAACTAGACTACAACGGATTGATGTGATGTTGAAAACTTGGATTATATCATCTCTAACAAGTAGCAAGAGTGTGACAAGATCTATGGCGTATCTGACATGTGGAACCTCCATTATTTGGCTGGTTAATAGTGTTAGGTTGACCATAATGAGGCTGATTTCATCCAGGTCCTTGTCAACTAGAGTTATTGTAATGGCTACAAATACGTCCATAGTTGTTGTATGATGGTTTAGCAACAACATTGGCTTCAATAGATAGTAAATTCATAACAAAATTTCGTTGCTTTTTCGGTATTTCTTGAAAGTAAGAGGCCAATAAAGTCACCTAAAGGCAATAGATCTATCTGAGTTGTGATAGATGTAGGAAATGATTCATAGTCCAAACTTAAGCCTTATAAGATGCTAAGAATAAAATCTTGATCTGCAATTGGGTTAGCAACAACAGCTAATATATCAATCATACAGAGATGACCTTTCTTTTGTTGCAATTGAAGCTTGAGTCATTACTCGAGCTTGAGATTGTGATGCATATGTTTTCTTCAACGTAGACCATGCTAGGTGGTGTTAACAATGTGAGCAAGGGTGCTTTGTGTTAAAGACAAAATAATCCAAGAGAGGATTATTTTATCTTGCTATCCAAGTTGAATACATAGGATTTGGGTTGATTATAATAGCAGAGGTTTCATTTGAAGTGGATGAATTGTTGATGGAGGGCACAGCTTGTTGCCGTCAACATAGTCGTATAAATCGTGTGCTTGTAGAAATTGAACTTTTTGAAGGAGGTATAATTGCTTCGATCGGACCTAACTGGCAGAAAGAACACTATGTTGTTAGAGGAAAGCTTTGTTGGGTGGGTGATCTCAGAAGCCGTAGGTGGAAGGGATGATGTGAGTCAAAGGCTTTTTATACCAAGTTAAATTTAGAATTTTTATGATAAAGAGAAAAATAGGAAGGAAGAGAAGAATAAGAAGATATTAAAATTTAACATAGTTCGGATTAGGATAAACCCACATTCACGCCAAAATATTTTTTTTCTTATCATCTCCTTTGAATAGGAACATTATTTATAGATGGGATACATTGTCTTGCGAGAGACTATTTGTCCACATATGACAAACCTTATCATTTACCTTTGTCATTTCCATTATTGGTAAGTGATTGATTGATGTCACCACCTTAGGTAAGCCATGCTGATTGGTTGACGTCACACTTCAAGTAAACCTTGTTGATTGATTGACATCACCATTTTAGGTAATTCTTATTGATTGATTGACATCACCATTTTAGGTAACTCTTGTTGATTGATTGACATCACCACTTTAATTAAACCTAGTTGATTGATTAGTGTCTCCACTTTAGATAAGTCTATCTGATTGATTCACTGTTTCAAATTTGAATCTAAAATCCAAAATTTAAACATCCTCTATAGGTAGTAAACCATACATAGGAACTCACAATCAAATTCAATAAAAACTATAAATTTAATCTCAAGATTGATAGATTGGTTGCATGCAAATAAAAACCAAACAAATGAAAAATGTCTAAATGAGTTATGACAATTTGGTCTAATAAGATCTAGTCTCACCACATGGCCATTCACCAAGGGTGTAAATGGATAATCGAAATTTGCTCTCGACTTTGCATCCGCATCCGTTTAGTGGAATCCAAATTCGTCTAATTACTAATAGGATGCGAATATGGTATACCCCTTCCCTACCAATTATTATCCGTCCGATTAAATTATCCGATTAAGTTATTTATTTTTCTTATTTTGTAATTTTTTTACTTGATATAGGTGACTATTTTTCTAGAATTTATACTAAAATAACTACCAAAGTTGCTAAATTCTTAAATTTCAAACCTACCTTCACAAATAAAATAGTAAAGATGTCAATAGGTAATCGAAAACTTCTATTCAATTTGTATTCATGCCTATTTATTGGAATCTACTTAAAGAAATAACTTATATTCAATCAGTTGTAAAATAAAAATTATTTGTTCCATAGTGTTGTTTAATTGTAAAATCATCATGTTAATGCCAAACTTGACCCTTCCAACAAACTGAATGAGTTTAATAATAGAATCAACAAGCATGCTATGAAGTTGCTTACTCTTAGTTCTTCTTTGGATCCTAGAAGTGGATACAAAAATTTAATTTGATGACCTTTGCAACCTTATGGCTAAATATTAACCTCAATATTTTATTGAACAAGAAAGAGATCACTTGAAACTACAACTACAACAGTATGAAGTTGATGTAGTCAAAGTTTCAAATTATCAGAAGATGTCAACCATTAGTGATTTGTGTCAGTGGTTGGTGAAGTCAACAAAATTTGATGTCTATCCACTTATGTATCGATTAATTGCACTTTTGCTTACTCTTCCCATTTCTACTACAACTTCAAAATGAGTATATTCTGTCATGAGGATTATTAAAAATGAATTGTGAAGCAAGATGGAGGATGATTTTTCAAAGACTCAATGATGATATATATTGAAAGGAGAATTGCAGAAAAACATTAATTTTTTTTGGATGAAAATTGCGGAGAAAATTAGTACAAAATCAATTATTAAGGATTTTTGCAATCTCAAAGACTGTCGAGTTTCACTATAATATTGACATTAGAAAGTTGTTTTGTTTTTTTTCAGTTGTTCTTGTAATGCCAAACAACAAAGAATATAAGATAATAGAAGATTGAATTGATAAAAGAGAAACTCTCTCTCAAAAGTGTTTAACGAGAAGAACAATATTCAATTGTTGTCAAAAGAAGCACAAAACACAGTTTTATAGGTTATAAGTAAGCCTATAACAGAGCTAAAACAAGAATAGAAAAATTACAAAAATACCACTAAAAATAGAAAAATGCCCAAGACCCCTTAAACGACCTCGAAAAAATGACATCAGTCACTACGAGGCTGTGAGTCTCTTTTTGGGCTTATATTGAAGTGACTTATCAAATTTGTGTCCAATCAGAGTTCAAGACCCTAAGGTATCCTAGGTGTATCATCTTGTTTTTTCAAGAATTTAATACAAAATATGAATTATTACCAGGTAAGGTTTTCTTTTAAAGTATTAGTAGTTGAAATTTTGTTATCATTTCTCCCCCCCCCCCCCAAGCGCAATGTTGATCTTGGCTTTGCCCTTGGATAGAAGATAATTTTTTCCACTTGCGTGACTCTTGGATTTGTTTATGCTCTAAAAATGGAAAGTTTTCCACAAAAAAGAGCTACTGAGATGATGTCTACCGTTGTGGTGGATGCAAGTAATTTTAAGGATTGGTGGAAAATCTTTTGCGAACTTAATATCCTGATAAAATTAAAATCCTCATCTGACTGCTATTGCATAAGGGCCTACCCTTATGTAACTATCTTTCCAAATGCAATAACGGAACATCCACTTTCCCTTTATGTGGAGAAGAGGAATAAACTAAATGACACATATCCATGATTTGTACTGATGGATTTAGTATTTGGTTCGAGCGGCCACTTTGAGGAAAACCAATTCTATCCCTCCTAATTCAATCCTTTCTTTTTTTTTATTGACTTCTTTAGATACTCAAAAAACAATAATAAGGCTATTGGATCTTCTTAGTCTATGCAATTACTTGCTATTATATTTCGATAGGTCGAAACCAAATCATACATAGGAATCTTTTCTTTCTTTCTTTCTTTCTTTTTTTTGGGAGAGGGGGGGGGGGGGTAGAGTTAAATTTAAAATTTCTATGATAAAGAGAGAAATAGGAAGGAAGAGAAGAATAAGAATACACTCTAACTTAACGTAGTTCAGTTTAGAATAAACTTGTGTCTATAGTAAAATATTTTGTCCCCTATCATTTCCTTTGAATAAAAACATTATTTATAGATGGGATACGTTGTCTTATGAGAAAATATTGTTCTTTCAAAAATGGCGAACCTTATCATTGAACTTTGCCATATCCAACCTTGGTAAGTGATTGGTTGACGTCTCCACTTTAAATAAGTTTTGTCAATTGATTGACGCCACACTTTAGGTAAGCCATATTGATTGATTGACATCACCACTTTAGGTAAGTCTTGCTGACTGATTGAACTCACCATTTTAGGTAAATCTTGTTGATTGACTGGTATCTCCACTTTAGGTAAGTCTATCTAATTGATTGATTGTTTCAAATTTGAATTTGAATTCAAATTTTGAACATCTTCTATAAGCCCCCTCAAACTTAGCAGTCGTGGACTAACAGAAAGCTTGTCCTTGAGGATCTTGAACATTGGGCCAAGTAAATTATTTGTAAGAATATCAACTAATTGGTCTTGACTGGGTACGAAACAGACATATGATTAATTTGTTCCCTATCAAATTAGTAGTTGATCTTGATGTGTTTGGTACATGCATGGAATAGAGGATTAGCTGCCAAATAGGTTGCCCCAATATTATCACAATAGAAAATTGACGGGGGTCCAGTCAGACACAGTTCTTGTAAAAACTGGCGTAGCTAGATTAACTCAACTTCTGCATTGACAACTGATAAACATGCATTTACCATTATTTTTTTTTTTTTTTTTTGTTGCCAACCCCGGTTTCCAAGGCTTTGCCTTGACTAATCCGTTGTTCTACCCGGGTCGCACACTTGGTTGTGGTGGGTGAGTCTCCCAGCGGGGATTTTTTGCATCCACAAGGTTTCAATACCAAAACCTTGCTTAAGCGGACCAAGTTGCTTACCACTTGGACCAACCCCCATTGGTTGCATTTCCCATTATTTATTTGATTGAATTCGCCATACTTATTTAATTAAAGAGAACTAATTGACTATTTTTGTGTATTTTCTAGGAATAAGGTGATTTTGGTTATTAGAGATAATATGGAATAAAGTTGGCAAATATATTAGATTTGGTGGATTTTAAATCATGGCATTCAATCTTGCTGCTCAAGAAATCATGAAAAGTGAGATTTTAGCCAAATTGGAAATAGGTGGAAGTCTAAGGAACAAAATTGGTAATAAATCTGAAAATCGGGTAAACAGAGCCTTACCTTCAGTATTTTGGGCATATCTCTCTCGTATGAGCTTGGATTTCGGTGATTCAAGATGCTATGAAACAATATCGAAAATATCTACAACCTTCTAGTTTTGAGTTTTTTTCAAAATTCGAACGAATAAGGTCGAATATACGGGTAAAGGGAGGGGATTCATTGTGTGCGGGAGACATAAAAGAGAAGCCAGCCATAGAGAAGAGAAAGAAGACGGCGAACGCGGCTCTCATCTCTCTCATTGCTGAAGAAGAAGACCACATCTCTCTCTCTCTCTCTCTCTCTCTCTCTCTCTCTCTCTCTCTCTCCCCCCTATGTTTCATCTTTATTTTTCTTCTGAACTTTGTGATAATGAGTAGCTAGTTCCTTTTCTTTGGGATGTAGATGAACTAATGCTTATTTCATTAATTTGATTGTTCTATATCTTCTAGTTGATTTTTTTTAGTTTGGCCAAAGATGTTCTATAGCTCAGCAAACTAAGCGTGCCAAGCTTCTGCGAAGGACGATAGTCTTGCGAAGATGGGGCATACTTAAGAAGACCATTCTTACTTTGCTTTGAAGTGTAGAGTTATATTGGTTAGGGAAAAGCATTGGGGATTCAAAATCCCAAAGATCTTCACATATTCATAGGTAACATTTTTGCATTAATTAGTAGATTTAGTTTTGTTGAATTCAATCTTAGTGACTTAGCCTTCTAGTTCCCCATAGTTCGAGCCTGTACTTTCTTCTTGCTAGATTAGTATAGGATTTTATTTTTGATTGGTTAGCGACACGATCAACAACCCCCTTGATTTTGACTCTATTAAGGATTATGCCACCATATGCTGCTTCTTTGAACTCCAAGAGATCAAATTATCACCCAAATAAACACAATACCCACTGGTGGATCTTCTATCATATGGACATCCAGCCCACATCGATGTATGCCATTAATTGGATAGGCCTCGTGGGCCAAATTTTAAGGCTCGAATTAACTGAATCTTTTAAATACCATAAGATTTGTTGTATTGCAGATCAATTCTCGATTGTAGGGGAGCATATAAATTGGCAAACCTGGTTCATGGAGAATGATATATCTAGTCGTGTCAATGTTAAGTATTGTAAAGCCCCAATAATACTTATGTACAAAGTTGGATCTTCAAATGTTGAACCACTTCTTTGGTCATGTTTGGTTGTTGCACTTGAAGTGGATAGTGGTTTTGCTCCTTCCATCTTTGTTTTTTGCAAGATGTCCAAAATGTACTTTGTTTGGGACAAGTGCAAATCAATAGTATCTCCATAGGCCTATATTTCAAGAAAAAGATGCAAATCTCTTAAGTCCTTGATGGTGAACTCATTGCCATCAGTAAGAATGAGAGCCTAGATATTCTTGGAGTTAGTTCCTATGATTATGACATCATCGACATACACCAACAAATAAATGACTTTTGAATTGCTTTGTGTACGTAAAGAGCTATGTTAGATGAAGAAGCTTGAAACCGAATTTTCACTACGAATGATTGAAACCGAGTTGACCAAGCCCATGGTGCTTGTTTTAGACCATACAAAACATGCTTTAGATGACACACATAAGATGGAAATGCTAGATCAACGAATCCCTGTGGTTGAGTCATATAAATATCTTCAATTAAATTCCCATTGAAAAAAACATTTTGAATGTCAAGGTGTTGGAGTACCCAACCATCGGCCACTACTATAGTTAGGACAGCTCTACAATTTGACAATTGGGTTGAATGTATTACAATAATCGATGCCTTTACATTGATAAAATCCTTTTGCCACAAGACAAGCTTTGTATCTTGATATAGACCCATCTGCATTTCTTTTGATGTGGTATACCCACTTGTTGCTAACTAAATTATTTGATGGGTGATGTGGAACCAGTTGCCAAGTTCAATTTCGAAGAAGTGCTTCAAATTCCCCACTACATCATCACGAACAATATCCGTGAGGGCAAAAGGTATTCCCCCTAGATCAAAATGGATCAACGACACCTCAAGAAGGAGGCTAGCCAAAAAATCTGCACCATAGTTTAACTCCCGGACATGATGCATGCACACACACTCCATGAACTATCGCTGCAAGGAAGTGATCTCATGAATGAGTTTTGCAGCGAACCAAGGGGAACGATGAGTTCTACAAATCATCAAGATGGCTTCTCAGGAATCAGATCTGATTTGAACACACAGAATACCCATGTGGACAGCACGCTGCAAGCCCAATCGAATAGCCGATAACTCCATCAAGAGGATGCGATTTTCTAGGAAGGCGCCAGCCGAAGCAAAGATGACTTTCCCTTTATAGTTGGTCCCAAAACACCCATGCCACCAAGTCCATTACGAATGGAGCCATCACAATTAATGGAAATCCACCCCACATCAGGAGGTTCCCCTCTCAAAGCTTTCAACATTTTGACATTAAAGTGGACTTGGATCCCCCAATTACTAAACAAAGAATGCATTTGGGGCGAATCAAGGACATGAGCATCAAGATCACAAAACCTTCTACGGGTGTTCAAGATCTTGCTCACCAGGAAAGATGGACTACAAGTGGGCCTCCCAAACATGCGAGAATTCCTTTCAGCCCATATTTTATAAATGGAGCAGTAAAAACTGAATTTTTTTACTTGGGCAGCAAGGCTCTTACCACAGAATTGATCGACCACCCATTGAAGTTCCTCTTGCCAAGAAATTTTGGGGCAATAGTTGTAATCATTCAACCTCAAAATGGTAGACCAAACCAAGCTAGAAAAATTGCAATTAAAGAAGAGATGGGACAGAGATTCATCTTCCATGCCACATAGAAGACATTGAGTATCAACCCAGTGATTCCATGAGATGATACGAAGCTTGGTAGGAAGGCGTTCAAGTGCAGCCAACCAACTAATAAAGCTAAACCGAGGGTGCGCATGAGTGAACCAAATCACAGAATGCCAGGGAACCTCAGGGAGAGGAGGACGAGCAGCAAGATAAGCAGAAGAAAGGGAAAAAAAACACCATTAGTATTAGTGACTCAACAGACTGTGTCCTCGGCAAGAGAGTCATGCAAACGGACATGAGATATTTCAGACCACCAGCTTTGAAGAATAGGATCCGGCCAGCCTAAAAACCAATGAGCACCCTCAACATGGAGCCTGAAAACATGATCACCATGCCTTCTACCTAGGGCCTCCACAAGAACAATGTCATGAGACTTTAAGGGCCACCATATAACCAAGGATCATGCCATAACCGAGTAGACTGACCATCCTTAAGTAGGTATCGAACACACTGACCGGCAATAAACCTGCTACGAAGAATTTCTTTAAAAGTTATAGAGCAGTGGTTAGGAATAGGCAAAGACCAAATAGAATCATTAGTGAGCCACCTATGTTGAATGTAAGAAGCCCAACAAGACGGGACTTTAGCTGCGACAGTCCAAACATGACAAGCAAGAACCAAATCTGAAGGAGGATTGTTTGGGTTATGTAGGCTGATGGCATAGGATATCTAGTGGTCATGACATTTAATTTTCAAACAGGTTTAACGATGTTGGACCAAGATCTAGTGGTCATAGCATGTTGAAGCAATGGTAGAGGTTCAAAGGGGTTTACTTGTGATAGGTTTGGGTGATTAGGTGATTCAGTTATGAGAGGTTGATTTGAAGTGGGTAAATTGGGTGTTGTTGTGGTGGATATAGGAGACTCAATTATGGAGGAATTTAATTGTTAAGGATAGTTTATTGGGTTATGAGGTGAAGTTGGAATATGACGTAGAGGTTGATTAGTTGGTGGGCTTGGCAACGGGTTTGATCTTTTCTAACCACTAACTAGCTTGGGTTTTGGGGTTTTGAAATTGGGTTAGTAGACTTGTAATTGTTGGAAGAAGGGAAGCACTCTTTATCAAAGATAGCATGACGTGATATGTAGGTTATTCTCAGAGTTGGATCATAGCATTTGTAGCCTTTGTGGCTAGTACTGCAACCTGTAAAAATACATTGGGTGAATCTGTATTGCATTTTATGTTTAATAAATGGCCTTAGCCATGGATAGCAAGAACCTCCAAAAGTGTGAAGAAGCATGTAATTGGGTTTCTTTTTAAAAAGAACCTGGTATGGCGGTCAACCATGTAATACCGAAGTTGGCAATCTATTGATGAGAAAGGTTGTAGTTTCGAAAGTTGATTCCCGACAGGCTATTGGTATAGATGATAGGGCCACAAGACTCAATCCCATTTCAACAATGTGGCGGTGTTTTCTTTCAACTCATCCATTTTGTTCGAATGTATAAGGACAAGAATATTAATGAACTATGCATTTCTCCCTGAAGAATTTATTAAAGCTTTGATATTCAAGTACTCCATCAGATTGAAACAATTTGATTTTTCTATTGAAGAAATTGTCAACATAAGGATAAAATTTTATAAACTTAGTAAATGCTTCTAATCGTTCAATGATGGGAAATATCCATGTGAATCTACTGTGGTTAGATCCTTGAGTTAATGTCAGTGGTGCTGGACCCCATATATCAAAATGGATGAGTTCAAATGGTGAAGCAGCTACTAGTTTATTAATTGGAAAAGAGAGCTTATTGATCGTGTGCTAACCAATCAAAAATAAAATTATATACTAATCTAGCAAGCAGAAAGTACGGGGTCGAACTATGGGGAACTAAAAGGCTAAGTCACTAATATTGAATTCAACAAAACAAAGTTTAAACTAAATCTACTAATTAATGCAAAAACGTTAACTATGAATTTGTGAAGATCTTTGGGATTTTGAATCCCCAATGCTTTTCCCTAACCAATATAACTCTACACTTCAAAGTAAATTAGGGATGGTCTTCCTAGATATGCCCTATCTTCGCAAGACTATCATCCTTCGCTGAAGCTTGGCACGCTTAGTTCGCTGAGCTATAGAACATCTTTGGCCAAACTCAAACACAATCAACTAGAAGAGATAGAACAATCAAATTAATGAAATAAACATGGTTCATCTACATCCCAAAGAAAAGGAACTAGCTACTCAATATGACAAAGTTCATAAGAAAAATAAAGATGAAACATAGGGGGAGAGAGAGAGAGAGAGAGAGAGAGAGTTTTGGTTTTCTTCTTCAGCAATGAGAGATGAGAGCTACATTCGCCGTCTTCTTTTCTTCTTTGTGGCTGGCTTTTCTTTTATGTCTCCCGCACACAATGAATCCCCTCTTTTTACCCATATATTTGACATATATTCGTTCGGATTTTGGAAAAACTAAAAACTAGAAAGTTGTAGATATTTTCAATATCGTTCCATAGCATTTTGAATCACCGCAATCCAAGCTCATACGAGAGAGATATGCCCAAAATACTTAAGGTAGGTCTGTTTACCCGATTTTCAGATTTATTACCAATTTTGTTCCTTAGACCTCCACCTATTTCCAATTTGACTATGATCTCACTTTTCATGATTTCTTGGGCAGCAAGATTGAATGCCATGATTTAAAATCCACCAATATCTAATATATTTGCCAACTTTACTCCATATTATCTCTAATATCCAAAATCACCTTATTCCTGAAAAATACATAAAAATACTCAATTAACTCTCTTTAATTAAATAAGTATGGGGAATTAAATCAAATAAATAATGGTAAATGCATACTTATCAAATACCCCCACACTTGAGTGTTTGCTAGTCCTCGAGCAAAACGGAACAATAAATGCAATACGGGAAATAAAGAAAGAAAAACCTAACTCACTTTTGTAGGAATCACGGTTGCACTTAGCATGTGCAACAACCCTTTAAACCCCTAGGTTACCCTAGTGGACAGTTGTGTCTCGTGAGTGTTTGAAGAGAATATACACACAAAATTCTTAAGTGCTCTTCTAATTATTCTGGCAGTAGTAAGAGTAAAAAGATAGATTCCAAGACAAAGACACTCCACTAAAGATTAAAGGGAATATAGGCTCCCCCACACTTGAGCTCTTTACACCCTCTCTTGAGTCTAGCTCTAGGCAAACAATTCAATCGAGAAGTCCTCTTATCTTCAGTCTACCTCAGATAAGACTAAACTAGATACCAAATAATACCAAGAACTTAAGATCTAAGCAATATTGACCTTCTTAGACATTTCACTTTTATAAGCACATTAATTCACTTCTTTCTTTAATGCTCACAATTCTAGTCCATGCAATGTCTTGCCCCTTAAGCTTTCCAGATGGCCTATGTAACGAGTGTTGGGTCAGCCACTCTCAAGCCAGATGGCCTTAAGGGACTAGGTGTAGAATACCCCTCGAACTTACTTACTCAAGCTAACTAGGCTACAAGCCAAGACTGGACCAAAGACACCCCAACTGTTTGATGCGAGGCACGATGTTGGTGACACCGAGACCCGGTTACTAAGAAGGAGGTCAAAACTTTAAACTTCAGCATATTTTTTCTTTCTTTCTTTCTTTTCTTTTTTTCACATTATACTTCAATTCACTTCACATTTAAATAGTCTAAAATCGGTCTCAACTTGTCACTATAAGCACAAGATAATACAAGACAACTAAATGGTCAAACCTTTTGGACTACCTCGAGTTCCTATTTTCCGATTCAACCTCAGTCTCAAAATGTAAAACCCATTACTATTCTCTCAAGAGGGTGTTCATTACATTAGATGGGATTTCTAAAACACTAAAACTCTCATTTTGTATCTAAGCAAGGAATTAAAACATTTATCTTACCAAAGCCAGAAAAAATTGGGTACTTTTTATCTTTGTGACAATGCTCTACCAACTATCAACAAGTCTTACTCGAGTTGACACACCCCCCCCCCCACTTAAATTATGCAATGACCTCAGTGCATGCAAGATATATATAAAAAAATGATAGAAGCAAATAGAGGAAAGAGTGTACCCGATGTTTGAAATCATGATAGAGCACGCAACAGTAAAACCTAACAACAAACAAAGAAAAGAAAAGAAAAATAACAAGAAATAACATCTAAACAAATGGGTTGCCTCCCATAAAGCGCTAAGTTTAGAGTTTTCAGCCAGACTCAGTGAGATGCAGCCAATGGAGGTGAAAGCTCAAATCTAAATGGTGACTACTCCAAAGAAGTGGAAGAGTCCAACAATGTGTTGACTTCCTCAATATTTAGGTTAGATTCCCCAAATGGCATGTAATATTGCAGGGAATCATCAATAAACATGTTTGGAGTATAATCAGCCACTACCTCATCAATAAAGTTAATCGCAAAGCACTCTTCATCCCTATTTGAGCTTAAGAATGCATTGAAGATGTTGACTCTAAGTTTCTTATTGCCAAATGATATGTCCATGACACCCGATCTACAATTGATGCATCATAGTGGCTAAAAAGGGCCGTCCAAGAATGACTGGTGGTAACTTATTGATAGTTGTATTGTCCAAATCTAGGATTAAAAATCAACAGAAAAATATAGATCCTCAACCTTTACCAAAACATTTTCAAGTAGCCCATGGGGTCGTTTGATTGAGCGGTCTGCCAATTGTAGAATCACATCAGTGGATTTCAAACCTCCTAGACCAAACCTATCATAAACTGAACCGAGTAAAATATTCACACTGGCTCCCAAATCAAGCAATGCTTTACTTATGGATAAATCTCCAATGACACATGAAATTAAAGGTGTACCTGGATCTTTAAGTTTAGGGGGCAGTTGGTTGAAAATTATCGAGCTGACTTGCTCAGTTAGGTGCACAGTTTTAGGTGTTTGAGTCTTCAACTTACACTTTTGGGTGCACAAATCTTTTAGAAACTTAGCATAAGCTGAGACTTGATTGATAGCATCTAATAATGGGAGATTGATACGATCTTGTTGGAATAAATCAATCATCTCTTGCATCTTAGCATTCTTTCTAGAATCTGGAATTGAGGACTCAAGAGCTTCAGGGAAGGGGGCTTTGGGAGTGTAAGATTTAGGAGTAGGATCCTCTACAATCGGAATGTGCAACCCCTTATGAGGAAATTGATGGGGAATACTCACAGGTGATGTTTGTTTACTAGGCTTGTGTGCATCATCGCCGGTCTCATGGGTCAAATCAACATCCTCTCAACTCTCAAGATCAATGGGGAATGGCTTGGGGGTAGGCAAAGGTGCATAATATTCCTTCCCACTACGTGTCACAATAGAGACTGCTTGGACTTGTTCTTTCCTAGACCAAATTTGATGATTAGGGTTAACTATTGGTTGACTAGGTAACTGACCAACCTCCCTCCTACTGATGGCATCAGCTAGTTGACCAAGTTGGGTTTCCAATTTGTTAATGGACTGAGAATGGGAATGCAACAATTGAGTGTTTTGTTCTAATCCACTAAGTGTTTTTAGTACTTTATCCTCAAATGATGAATTATATGAGGGTTGTGGAGATGATGGTTGTTCATTCCTATAGGCATTTTGGTGCATATTAAATGGAGGTGGTCTATAAAGTATTTGATTAGAGGGATTGGGCATTGAGTTTAGCCATGAAAAATTGGGGTGGTTTCGCCATCCTGGGTTGTAGGTATTGGAATATGGATCATTGCCCAATTTAGAGACTCCTTGGGCCAAATGTGCATGCTCTATAACAAACTCAGGGTATTGTTTAGCCAAACAACAATCAGTGACATGATGGGATAGGCTAGAACATAAAACACATGCTTCAATCTGATTAAGTGGGGAGAAACTTGTAGGAAGTGGAGATGGGGTTTGTTGTCCTAATGACAAGAGATGGTCCAATTTCTTTAATAGCAAGTCAACCTTAGTGCTCATCTCAATGGTAGGATTAATCTCATAGAGACCGCTCCTCTTTGGTTGCCCAATGGACGGAATCTCAGTCCTAGCTGCTGAAGCATGGTGTTGGGAGTTTTCACTAAGGGTCTCAAAAAGTTCCCATGCCTCATTCTCATTCTTGTGCATGAAAGTCCCACCACAAGAAGAATCAACCATTTTCCTATGTCGGTCTCTAAGGCCATCATAAAAGCATTGAACCAATTGCCATTTAGGAATAGCATGATGGGGGCACTTTCTAAGTAATTCTTGTAGTCTTTCCCAAGCCTCATGAAATTGTTCTCCTTCTTGTTGGGAGAAACTCGTTATTGCTCTCCTAATGCTATTGGTACGGCCAATGGGGAAAAACTTTTTAAGGAACTCCTGTTGCATTTCTACCCAAGTTGACGGTTTAACATTGTCCAAAAAATGAAGCCAATGCTTAGCTTTATCTTAAGGGAGAATGGGAAAAGAAGTAACCTTAAAACATCAACTGAGAGGTTTTGAATTCTAACCATGGATGACACCTCTAAAAACTCATCTAAGTGCTTATAAGGCTCTTCATTGGCAAATCCATAAAAAGATGGTAGCATTTGAATCACACTAGATTTGATCTCATATTGAGCCACCTCTATGTCAGGCAACTTAATACAAGAAACCATAGTATATATCTTAGAAATGAACTACTCACTCAAGGGCCTCAATGGAGGCACATAGTTTGCCATGGTTCTTTGCCTGCTAAGGTTGGCCAAAGTCTCTTCTAACTCTAAGTCAAGTGGAGTCAACTCAAGGTTTAGGGAATAACGACCATGCATTCACACAGGAAGAAGAAAAAAAATAAGAAGCTAAATAAGTAAAATTTAAAAAAAAATAACTATAGCAAAAGGGAGAGTTTAGGACATACCTGAAGTGAATTGATTCACTTGATCTTTTGAACAAAAGTTACACATGTGGGATCTGAGGGATGGGGATTTTATAAAATTAACCTAAACAACCCAGTCTAAGGCAAATATTACAATTGAAAAGTCCTAAATACAATTATATCTAAGAAATAAAATATAATAACCTAAACTAATTATCGAATCGCTACTCTTGCAGTTACCTACAAAACAAAAGAAAAAGAGATTAGTTAAATAAGCAAAGAAAAATTAAAAATTAAAAACACTAAAATTACTCTAAAAATTATGCTTAATTGACAAAAATCGATCCTAGCAACCGTGCTTTGGTTCCCCAGCAATGGCGCCAAAATTTGATCATGTCGCTAACCAATCAAAAATAAAATCCTACACTAATCTAGCAAGCAAAATGTACGGGGTCGAACTATGGGGAACTAAAAGGCTAAGTCACTAATATTGAATTCAACAAAACTAAATTTAACCTAAATCTACTAATTAATGCAAAAACGTTAACTATGAATATGTGAAGATCTTTGGGATTTCGAATCCCCAATGCTTTTCCCTAACCAATATAACTCTACACTTCAAAGTAAATTAGGGATGGTCTTCCTAGATATGTCCTATCTTCGCAAGACTATCGTTCTTCGCGGAAGCTTGGCACGCTTAGTTCGCTGAGCTATAGAACATCTTTGGCCAAACTCAAACACAATCAACTAGAAGAGATAGAACAATCAAATTAATGAAATAAACATGGTTCATCTACATCCCAAAGAAAAAGAACTAGCTACTCATTATCACAAAGTTCATAAGAAAAATAAAGATGAAGCATAGCGAGAGAGAGAGAGAGAGAGAGAGAGAGAGAGTTGTGGTCTTCTTCTTCAGCAATGAGAGATGAGAGCCGCATTCGCCGTCTTCTTTTCTTCTCTGTGGCTGGCTTCTCTTTTATGTCTCCCGCACACAATGAATCCCCTCTCTTTACCCGTATATTTGACATTTATTCGTTCGGATTTTGGAAAAACTAAAAACTAGAAAGTTGTAGATATTTTCAATATCGTTCCATAGCATCTTGAATCACCGCAATCCAAGCTCATACGAGAGAGATATGCCCAAAATACTGAAGGTAGGTCTGTTTACCAGATTTTCAAATTTATTACCAATTTTGTTCTTTAGACCTTCACCTATTTCCAATTTGGCTAAGATCTCACTTTTCATGATTTCTTGGGCAGCAAGATTGAATGACATGATTTAAATCCACCAATATCTAATATATTTGCCAACTTTACTCCATATTATCTCTAATATCCAAAATCACCTTATTCCTGAAAAATACATAAAAATACTCAATTAGCTCTCTTTAATTAAATAAGTATGGGGAATTAAATCAAATAAATAATGGTAAATGCATGCTTATCACTTTTGAGCTTTGCCTTGTTGACATGGAACCCAAACTGAATATGCTTGGGTGGACTCCTTTGTTGGAAGAGCTGAATTTTTTGTGTTAGAGGGGTGTCCGAGTTGATCATGCCATAACATCTTGAAAACTCTTTCACCAATGTGTAGTATAGGCTTTGGCTTTATTGAATTTGAAATGGGAAGAACATATAACCCACTTTTAATGGTTCTTTGAAGCAGTTTGTTTCTTGTGTGTGGATCCTTACATAATAACAGATTGAGTGAAACTCAAGGATGACATCATTATCATATATGAACTTTCTTACTAATAATAATTTTTTGGTAATACTTGAAACATGTCTGTAGCACATCATTTAAATTGTAATGATAAATAGAATTTAAATGAGTGGAACCAATACTTTTGATAGCCAACTTGCACCGTTTTCAATTCGAACTTGTTCGGTGCCAATATATGGAGTGTTGATAGTCAAATTATCAAGATCAAAGGTGATATGGTGCAAGTTGGTGGGATTGATTGAGTTTGAAAACTTCTTTTTCTTTGGGATGAATATTGGTCAAAAAATTATGAAAACATTCCGTTGCCGGGACTTGAACCCGGGTCTCTCGGGTGAGAGCCGAGTATCCTAACCAACTAGACTACAACGGATTGATATAATGTTGAAAACTTGGATTATATCATCTGTAAGACTGTAACAAGTAGCAAGAGTGTGACAAGATCTATGGCGTATCGACATGTGGAACCTCCATTATTTGGCTGGTTAATAGTGTTAGGTTGACCATAGTGAGGCTGATTTCATCCACGTTCATAGTTGTTGTCTGATGGTTTAGCAACAACATTGGCTTCAATAGATGGTAAATTCATAACAAAATTTGGTTGCTTTTTTGGTATTTCTTGGAAGTAAGAGGCCAATAAAGTCACCTAAAGGCAATAGATCTATCTGAGTTGTGATAGATGTAGGAAATGATTTATAATCCGGACTTAAGCCTTATAAGATGCTAAGAATAAAATCTTGATCTGCAATTGGGTTAGCAACAACAGCTAATATCTCAATTATACAGAGATGACCTTTCTTTTGTTGCAATTGAAGCTTGAGTTGCATAACTCGAACTTAAGATTGTGAAACATATGTTTTCTTCAACGTAGACCATGTTACAAAGGAGGTTGTGGTGTTAAGGTGCTTTGTGTTAAAGACGAAATAATCCAAGAGAGGATTATTTTATCTTGCTATCCAAGCTGAATACATAGAATTTGGGATGATTATAATTAGCAGAGGTTTCATTTGAAGTGGAATGAATTGTTGATAGAGGTCATAGCTTGTTGCCATCAACATGGTCATATAAATCGTGTGCTTGTAAAAGGGGAAGAAATTGAATTTTTTGAAGGAGGTAATTGCTTCGATCGGACCCTAACTGGCAGAAAGGAGACTATGTTGTTAAAGGAAAGGTTTGTTGGGTGGGTGATCTCAGAAGCCATAGGTGGAAGGGATGATGCAAATCAAAGGCTTTTTATACCAAGTTAAATTTAGAATTTTTATGATAAAGAGAAAAATAGGAAGGAAGAGAAGAATAAGAAGATATTACAATTTAACGTGGTTCGGATTAAAATAAACCCACGTTCATAGCAAAATTTTTTTTTTTTTCTTTATCATCTTCTTTGAATAGGAACATTATTTATAGATGAGATACATTGTCTTGTGAGCAAGGAACGAAGTTTCGCCCGGTTCGCCGGGTTCGCTACCCGGCGAACTAGCGAAATATCATTGACATCTCGGCGATATTTCGCCCCCCCCCCCATATAGAAAATTTAGCCTCCAATTTTTTGGGTATTTTTACTCGATAATTTTGGTAAATTTAATGCCTATCCTAATATGATGCCAATATGTGGTAAATTTGAATTATTTCCTAAAAATTCTTCCATTTAAATTCTCATACCTAGCCACATTTAATATATTACCTTCTGAGGCCTACATCATTCAAACATAATTGGAATGATTATCCATTCACTCTGAAAATTCTACTACAAGATTCATTAATAATTTAAATTGTTTTCATAAATTATTTCATGTATACACTTTTCCCTAATCAAATTTGACATGTTGACTTTCGGTAATTTTTGCCCACCAGTTTCGGGGGTATTTTTGGTCATTTTGAACCCAAATTTGATGCCCATCCTAATTTGATGCAAATATGTGGTAAATTTAAATTATTTCCTATAAATATTTTCATTTAAATGTCCCTCCTAGCCACATTTAACATGTTACCTTCTAAGGCCTAAATCATTCGGACATAGATGGAATGATTAACCAACGATTCTATTACAAAATCCCTTCATAATTTAAATTGTTTCCATAAATTATTTCATGTATATACTCTTCCCTAATCACATTTGCCATGTTGACTTTTGAGGACTAGATCACTAGAATATAGTTGGTAAGATTGCTCATTAATCTTGAAGATTTTGTTATAAAATGTCTTCCTATTTATAAATTATTCTATGTAGATTTTCCTCCTAATTACATTTAGCACATTAAATTTTGAGTCTTGAATCATTGGGATAGAATTGGTAAGATTGTGATAGAATCGCCTAAAAAGTGCAAGAATTAATATAAAAATCACAACAACAGAAAAAATGAAAAAAATTAATTTTTCCAATAATCGCGAGATATCGCGAGATATCGCGGTATATCACCGATTTCTCAGCGATATCTGCAAGATATGCAGATATCGTTTCGCCCCCTGGTTTTGGTTCATCAGGGGGCGAAATCACCGAACTTCAGCGAAAATAAGTTGTTTGCTTGTGAGAGACTATTCGTCCACCTATGAAAAACCTTATCATTTACCTTTGTCATATGACTCATATCCACTATTGGTAAGTGATTGGTTGAGGTTTCACTTTAAGTAAGCTTTGCTGATTGATTGATGTCACCACCTTAGGTAAGCCATGATGATTGATTGACATCACACTTTAAGTAAACCTTGTTGATTGATTAACATCACCATGTTGGATAACTCTTAAATTGATTGACATCACCATTTTAGGTAACATTAACTCTTTTTTATTGATTGATGTCACCACTTTAGGTAAACCTTGTTGATTGATTAGTGTCTCCACTTTGTAAGTCTATCTGATTGATTAACTATTTCAAATTTGAATCTAAATTCAAATTTTAAACATCCTCTATATGTAGTAAACTATACAGAGGAACTCACAACCAAATTCAATAAGAACTATAAATTTAATCTCAAGATAGATAGTTTGGTTGCATGCAAATAAAAACCAAACAAATGAAAAATGTCCATTAGACATGGCCATTCACCAAGGGTGTAAATGGGTAATTGAAATCCGCTCTCGACTTTGCATCTGCATCCGTTTAGTGGAATACAAATTCGTCCAATTACTAATAAGATGTGAATATGGTATACCCATTTCCTACCGATTATTATCTGTCCGATTAAATTATCCAATTAAGTTATTTATTCGGATTTATTTTTTCTTATTTTGTAATTTTTTTACTTGATATAGGTGACTACTTTTCTAAATTTTCTACTAAAATAACTACCAAAGTTGCTAAATTCTTAAATTTCAAACCTAACCTCACAAATAAAATAGTAAAGATGTCAACAGGTAGTCGAAAACTTCTATTCAATTTGTATTCATACACATTTAGAAGAACCTACTTAAATAAATAACTATCCAATTATCATTCAAATATGATTGAATCTGTCCAAAAATCAATAGGATATTATTCGAATCTGTCTGAATATAATAGGATGCGGATATGGTATTACCACTATCCAATCACCTTACCCTTATTATTGCAGGGACAACAATCAGAAATATGCAACAAGGATGGGTCTTTTGATTAATCCAAGGTAATAGATGTCTTAGCTAACGAAAAGGATGCATCAACACATCAGGCCCAATTTAAGCCTAATTAGCAGCATGGAAAGAAGGATTGGAGTTTGTTTCGCAAAAGAAATTGCTTCTACTATCAACTTGGACTATTGATCAATCTTTACTTTCTTTATATCCCTTATGACCTAGGACTCCTTGGCTTTTTTTATTTTGTTGTTCTTCTAATAAATCTGGCACTACGCCTTAGAGTCTTTAGGCATGGGAAAACAATATGTAAGCTTTGAGTTTGTCTTTTTTCCTTATTAATAGAAAAAAAAATATATATATATATATATATATATATATATATATATATATATATATATATATATATATATATATATATATATATATATATATATATATATATATATGGGATTTATAATTCTCTTGGTCGAATTCCCCTACTTAGAAATATTTAACCTATAATAGAATCATTATGATACACTGTCATTGAATAATAAAAAACCCATCCAGTAAAAGTGGCTTTTAAGTTGCACCATCTAATATTACTAATGGTTCTACGAAGATCCGGCTTTTCCTTTTGGGTAACCTACGAAGATCTCTAGCTGAAGGGCCTTAAACTAGTTTTACATTTATGAGAACTATATGAAATAGAGTTAATTCTAGTGATTTTATACTTGAGATAGCTTGATTTAAGAGTAATTTCTCTTTGTTATAGTGTTAGTCTTCAATAAATTTTGGTTTAGTGAATCTTAGAGTTTTAAACCTTGTAAATGTCATTTATGTCATTTATATTTCCCTTGAATTAATGGATGGAATTGATCAGTCCTCTTTTTATTGGCATTGTAGAAAAGAATTATAATGGATGAAAAAATGACATGAGGCATAGAAGAGTAACAAAGAATAAGTCTACTCAGTTTATAGTAGAGATGTTGCAGCATTGCAGTAGTATGATTATTTCTAGATTGGACACATGTGGCATTATCTAATGAAATCACTAAAAAGGACTACATGATTAAATATTCATCTTGTCATTACATAAAGGATCTTAGCCGTTGATCTTAGAAGAGAAGGTTCTAATCCTAAAATCCATTTTTACCCTATCATTTTGGAAAATTTTGGGGGTACCGGAGGAGCCACCAAAAGTAAAGGGGAAGAACCCAAGACACAAAGAAAAAGAAGTTCGGGCAAGAGGAAGAGCCACTGGAGATAGGGAGCTAGAGCATTATGGAAGCATTCTCCTAGTTCTTTATTAAGTTTTATATTTTCTACTTCTTTATATTCTAGTCGAACTCTTTTCATGGTTGCATTTATTTCTTTGCATTTGAACTTTAGTATGAGTTAATTTCTTATTTTGTTGGAACGATAAGAGTACCCAAATTTGTGATTTGAACTGTGATTATTCAGTTTGTTGTAGCTCTAGTGTAGCACAGTTTATTATCAATGTATTCAACATGCATGTTTTTTAGTAATTTCATTTATCAATTGACCATTCTTGAGTGAATGCTATTGTTTTAGTTAATTGAAAACTTAATTGGAGCTAGATCAATGTTGAATAATGTAAGTTAGGTTGATTGTTATGTAGTTTTAGCTAATTAGTGGGTAGAGTAGGGATACTCACTTATCTAACATAACCACTATTGGAATCCATGTGTGATTCACATCCTCAATTCAATTCACCATAGGAATATGATGGTTTTGAACTGGGATGTTAGTGCATATGGGGATTGGAAGATACTAGTGTGCAATTTCGTTCCAAGTTCTATGATATGCCTTGTGTTGTAGTTTTGTTGTAGCATTCACAGCCCAAATTCAAGGGGGAAATTGATTCCCAGCATTCATACCACTTATTATAATTTTTCCATTGCATGATCTCCAATTTAGGATCTTTTGATTCATTTGTCTATCCTTCGTTTATTTAGTTCATTAATCAAAGTAATTTTTTCAATATTGTTTAATTAATCTTCTTTTTACATTGAGACTCAAAGATAAAATTCTCCACGGGATCAATACTCTACTTATTATTTACTACTTCATTGTGACACGTGCACTTGCATAGCATTTTTAAATACAAGCAAATAAGTTTTTGGTGTTATTGCTAGGGAGTTTTATCATTGTTAATCAGTATATAAATAATTTTTAGTTTTTAATTTAGGATTTTCTTTACTTTAATATTAGTTTTCTTGTATTCCCAAGTGCTTTAACCCTTGTATCAATACACTACGTGATAAAGTGTTGGTACTCTTTGACCCAGAAATCGAAAGGACATTTCAAGCTAGAAGAAGGGAGCAACGAGGTTTAGAAGCGGTTCAAACAATAGCTAAAACAGAGAAATAGGGTTATCAATATAATGAGAATAATATGGCAACTGAGGTTCATGACAGAGATAAGGCAATTAGACTGTACGGATGTTGCATGAGCATAATCCTAGTATGGTAAGGCCATAAACTCAAGCGTCATAGTTTGAACTTAAGTCTGTGATGTTCCAAATACTCCAAACTGGGGACAATTTAGAGGGATGCCAATAGAAGATCCTCATCTCCATCTTAGACTTTTGAGTAAATTGTATTGGCACCCTAAATGGAAGCCTTAAAGCACTGACACCCCACTTTATTTTTAAAAAGCACAGAGACCCCAAAATTGATTTTCATTGGATATATTTATCCAATTTGTCACTGAAAACCTTTCAGACATTATAGGGTTATTTTTTAAAATAAACAGTGATTTGACTGTATCAATGATAAATTTGAACAAATATAACCAATAAAAAACCAATTTTGGGGTCTCTGTGCTTTTTAAACATAAAGTTGGGTGTTAGTGCTTTAAGGCCTCTATTTTTGGGTGCTACTGCAATTTGCTCTAGACTTTTTATGGAGGTAAGTGATTTTTTCAAGATACCTGGAGAAACTGAAGAAGCCTTGAGACTGAAATTATTCCCTTACTCGTGAATGATTTAGTATAGAAGTTCTTGATGAACCATTTCCCTCCAACAAAGAATGCCAAGCTTATGAATGACATTACTGGTTTTCAACAATTGGATGGTGAATATTTGCATCTGACGTAGGAAAGATTTAAGGAACTCCTGTATAAATGTCGTCACCCTAGAAATCTCCATTGGTTCAAACGGAGACTTTCTACAATGGTTTAAATGGACAAACTCGATTCATAGTAGATGCTTCAGCAAATGGGGCTATATTGACAAAGTCTTACAATAAAGCTTATGAGATTTTGGAAAGAATAGCCAACAACAATTATCAATGGTTGGCTGAGAGAGCAGCTATAAATAAAATAATCGAAGGGATTTATGAGTTGGATGTAATGATAGCCTTGATTGTACAAGTGTCATTTTTAACTAATGTGTAAAAATTGATGCACTTTGCTGCAACTGTATAATGACAACAAAATACAACAATCACTTGTACATATTGTGGTGGGGAGCATTTCTTTGATAGTTATCCATCTAACCTATAATCTACCTACCATGTTAGGAATTTCAACAAGGCAAATAATCCATATTCCAACAACACCTATAATCCCGGTTGGAGGCAGCACCCTAACTTTTCTTAGAATGCTCAAGGACAAAATCCCGCAATGAATAAGGGAATAGCTTCAATCTCAAAGCCTCTTCAGTTGCTCCAGGTATCTTGAAAGAGTCACTTACTTCCATGAAGAGTCTAAGATGGAGATGAGGATCTTATGTTGGCAGCCCACTGAATTGTCCCACAGTTTGAAGCATTTGGAACATCATCGGCTTAAGTTCAAAATGTAGTGCTTGAATATCTGGCCGTACTATGCTTGGATTCAGCTCATGTAACATGGGGACAGCATATGCTCTAATGTCCCTATCTCTATCATCACCCTCAGCTGCCATATTATTCTCATTATTATTCAATCCATTTCTCACTACTTCAGCCATTGTTGGAACTGCTACTAGGCCTCACTGCTCCCTTCTTTTAGCTCGAAATGTCTTTTCTATTTCAAAGTCAAAGGGGACAAACTCTTGATCAGCAGCGGTGTTCATACAAAGGTAAAAGCACCTGGAAATACAAGAAAACTAATATCAAAGTAAAGAATTTTCAGTAGATAACTAAAACTTACTTCTACACTAATTATTAAAGACAAAATTCCCCGGCAACGGTGCCAAAAACTTGTTGCTTGTATCTCAAGATATTACGCAAGTGTACGTATCGCAATCAAGTAATAAATGATAAGTAAAGTATCGATCCCACGGAGAATTCTATCCTTAACTTTCAATGTAAAAGTAAAATTGATTTAAATGAGATTAACAAGGTTGATTTGCGATTGACTAACTAAATGACCAAATGACAGTTAATTAAACTAACGAACTAAATTGGAGATTGAGCAATGGAAGAAACGTAGTGAGTGAAAAGTGTGTTAAGAATCAAGTTTCCCTTCCCCTTAATTTTATAATGCAAATACTAAAACAATACTACAACCCCAGGATATATCAAGAACTTAGAATGAATGGCAATATGGTATTTTCCAATACACATAAACCAGCATCTTAAATCAACATCTGCATATTCCTATGAAGAATTGAATTAAGAATGCAATTTAAACCCAATCCAATCAATGGTAATGTGAGGTAATTGGGTATTCCTACCCAACCTACTAATTAACACAACCTAATTAAAGATTATGCTAACTCACACAATTCAACAAACACCTAGACTCCATTAATTTCCCAATTAATGAAATCATAACATTCATTCAAGAAAGATCATTCAAGAACTGAAATTAGTCAATATAACATGCTGAATTCATTAACAGTAAAGTGGATTGCAATAAAACTAAATAACACATGATTAGTTACATCTCAAAATTCAGGTTTAGGTACTACTATCATCCCAACACAACAAAGATTTAGCCCATAACAGAATTCAAATACATAAAACTAAGTATAGTTGTCATGAGACTAGAAAGTAAGAAGATAGAATTATAAAAACAAGAAGAAACTAAAGCTTCAATGCTTCCACACGAGCTCCAGCCTTCTTCTCCAGCAAATCAGCAACTCCAGCAGCTCCTTGCTTCCACAAGAGCTCCAGCATTCGTTCTCCACCTCTCCTTGCCTTAGCCGAGTACTCTCTTCTCCCCTTAGCCGAATGTGTGTCATTCCTCTCCTTTACCCCTCTTCTCTTTCTTCCATAAATGCTTTCAATCATTAGGTTAGATTTTGGTCATAGGATTAGAACATTCCTCCTGAGATCAAGGGCTAAGAACAATCATATATTTACAAGAATCATGTCCTCTTAAGTTAGCCCCTTCAGGTCATTTCCACATGTATTGGATCTAAGAATATTCTGCTCCGTTTTGTTGCAGCAACTTCATAGCAAAGATAGAGGAAAGCTTCTTCTCCTATTATGACTTTTTACCTTCATTTTTTAAGAGAAAGAGAAACAGTCAAATTCATCCACAAATCTGAAGAGAAATTCATGTAAGGGTGACAATAATGAACTAAACAAGATGCAACATGTTAAGACTAAATAAGACAACATCTAATGAATACTATCACTAAAACAAAGACAAAATGCTCTTAAATCAAGCCATCTCAAGTATAAAGTTACCAATCTTAACTCTATTTCATAGAGTTATCACAATGACACAAGAGAGTAGTGCATTTTTACTGAACAAGCTCCCACCAAAATTAAAAGATCCTGGAACTTTCACCATTCCTTGTACTATTGGAGATAATTATATTGGGAGGGTTATTTGTGATCTTCGGGCAAGCATCAACCTTATGCCAATGTCGATTTTCATAAAGCTTAGAGTTGGAGAAGCATGGCCAACAACAAGAACCTTACAATTAGCTGATAGATCTCTTGCTTAACTAAAATGAAAAATTGAAAATATTTTAGTGAAAGTAGATAAGTTTATCTTCTTCATTTTTTCCTTTAAGATTTTGTTGTTTTAGACTTTGAAGCAAATAGAGATTTGTCCATCATTCTAGGAAGACCATTTTTAGCAATTAGGAAAACATTGATTGATGTAGAAAAAGGAGAACTAACAATGAGGGTTAATGGAGAATAAATCACATTCAATGTTCTCAAGGCAATGAGATCCCCAGATGCAATTGAAGAATGATCTGTTGTAGATGTAATTGATCATGTAGTGTTAGAAGAGTTGGAGGAAGAATGTAATAAAGACCCATTAGAACTTTCTTTGGCAACAATGTTTGAACAATCAAATTATGAAACAAGAAACTATATGGGCTGGTTAGAAGTGAGACCAACTGATGCACTTAAGGGGAATCAATTTGAGTGCCTTAGGTTATCTAAACATGAGATCAAACCTCCTAAACCATCTATTGGAGACTCACAGATATTGGAGTTGAAGCCTTTCTCAGATTACCTCCAACATGCTTATTTGGGAGAGGCAAAAATACTTCATAATATTGTTTCAGCAATGGTAACAAAGGATTAAGAAAGAAAGCTACTTGAAAAGTTGAAAAAAAATATAAAAGAGCATTGGGATGGAATATAATAGAGATCAAAGGGATGGGTCCTTCAATATACAAGCCTAAAATTTTGTTAGAGGAATGTTGCAACAAGTATGTGGAACAACAAAGAAGTTTGAGTTTGATTATGGAATGTGCGCAAGAAGAAATCATTAAATGGTCTTGGCAACTAGAGCATGCAGTGAATGAAGCATTATTAAAAAAGAACGATGGAGCATCACCAAACTTAAATCATGCTTCAAGATGCCAAAAAAGGGAGGTAGTCGGGTTGTCGACTTAAAAAAATTGTTTATGGGAGGCAACCCAATCTGAATATTTAATTTATCTATATTGCTATTATTTTTCTTCTTTTTCTTTTTTTTTTTTTCTTTTTTTCTTTCTTTTTTTTTTTTCAATTCAATTAGTTGATATAGTTCATTATTTTTGGGTAATCTTTGGTTTTCTTTTAATTTTAACTTGGTAGTGAAACCGAAATAAGAATGACATTTATTTTGACTTGGAAAGAGTATGGGGAAAGCAAAGAGGATGAATCAGTATTTTATAACTTAGACCAGCAGAGTAAACTGATGTACAGAATCACAATGTTACAAAATTGTTGCAGTATCACCAGAGCATTTGTCATTGCACAGGAAGACTCATCAGCGATCCTACAACAAAATTTACAAGAATGCATTCTATGACTAGTAGATGTTATGTGAAGCTATAACAATGTTGTAGCGTTGCTAAGGCTTTTGAAAAAAAAAAAAGAAAAGAAAAGAAAAGAAAAAAGAAGAAGAAGAAGAAAAAAATAAGAGTCAAACCACATTAAGCCCAAGCCTAAGCTTAAGCCAAACCAAATGGACCTTAGCAAGAGCCAACCCAAGTTTATTTGTCAAATGGACCCAAACCACCTAAAGTCTAAACCCACAAACATAACCCATCACCAAAAGTGACATACCACTTTCAACCCCAAACCCTATTTCATTATCCTTCATCCAGCTATAACACGATGTCAAGTAAGCAGGAAAGTCTAGCAGTGGCTTTGCTTTGGCATTGTTGCTTGATGTTGCAACAATATTCTCACATAAATAGAATCACTTGCAGCTAAGTATCTCAAATCTTTTGTCTTTGTAGATGTTTCTTGCATTTCCTTTAACAATCAATTTGGAGTTTTGGTATGAGAGTAATCATCTCTACCTGTTTTGTTCTTCACTTAGTTCTCCAGCTTAATTTTTATATGTTGAATTATTTTAGAGCTATGAGAGCACGGGTCAGTTTAAGTTTGGGGGTGTTGTGGATTTTGTTCTATGCTCAGTTTAAGTTTGTAGATGTTCTATGCTCAGTTTAAGTTTGTGGATGTTGTGGCGTTTTGTGTGTTTTCTATAGAGTCTCAATGGTTTTGTGTATTTTATTTGTTTGAAATATGTTCTTTGATGTCTCTCTTTGTGATTATCTAGTCACTTTTTTTTTAATATATAATTTAAGGTTTTTTGTTTGCTACAGCAAGGTCATTTTTATGTATAGAGTGAATGTCTTGGTTTGTAGTTATTCCCCCCCCCCCCCCCCCCCCCCAAAAAAAAAAAAAAGAAATGTAGTCAATCTGATTTGTTGTGTGATATGGATGGTAGTTAGTTGATGCGAATGTTAGTGTCTCTTAATCTACTTTTGGTGAGATGTCTTAGCACAACTTTACTATAATGATCTAATGTCTTCATTTACTCATATTTGTGATGTCTTATTATTGAACACTTAAGTGATGCTTCGAGCCTTGGAGAACCTGGGTAGGTTGGATCAGCGTGAGGGTGTAGGATTTTAGACTTGGTTGAATAAGAATCTTGAGACTAACATATTAGGAGTCCCAATTTTGGTGCTTTGTTTCAAAAATTTTGTACATTGTGTATATTGGCAAAAGCTTGACTCCCCCCCCCCAAAAAAAAAAAAAAAAGAAGAAGAAGAAGAATTACACTTCGTTGTTTTCGGCTACCTACTAATCAGGAATACTCATGTAACTCATATTTACTTTTGCGACAGTGGCCCAAAATAAGAGCATGCATTTGCACTTTTGTTTGTGTATCTTGTTGAATAACTGGGTACCTTCATCACAAATGTCGGTATTCACATAAAAAGCAGGCAAGAATGGTATCAAAAGTAGTTGAAAAAAAAATCATAGAAATAAAGTTGGGGAGGGGGGGTCAAATGCTCAAATAGTGGCCCAAAATAAGAGCATGCAGGTGCACTTTTGTTTGTGATCTTGTTGAGTAACCGGTTACCTTCATCCAGGGGCAAAACCAGGAGTCAATATTGGGGGGGCCAAAGAATGGAAGTCCAAATTGGGGATACACCAATGGTTTTTAGCCACATATTGTGTGGGTCCTTATAAGACCCATTGGGGGTCCCACCTATGAATTATTTTATTATATTATGGAATAGACACATATATTTTAATTGCTACATTTATCTCTCTGCATTTGAACTTTAATATGAACTAGTGTCTTATTTTGTTGGGATGATAAGAGTATCCGATTCAGTGATTTGGGATATGATTATTCAGATTGTTGTAGCTCTTCTGTAGCACACTTTATTATCAATGCATTTAACATGCATGTTTTTGGGTAGTTTCATTTATCGATTGACCATCTTTGAATAAATATTGTGGTTTTAGTTAATTGAAAAGTTAATTGGAGCTAGATCAATGTTAAATAATGTGAATTAGCTTAATCTTTATGTGAGTTTAACTAATTAGTGGGTAGGGTAAGGATATTCACCTGCCTCATGTAACCACTATTGGAACCAGGCGTAATTCACATCCTTAGTTCAATTCACCATAGGAATATATGGTTTTGAACTAAGATGTTAGTGCATATGGGGATTGGAAAATACCCATGTGCAATTTCATTCTAGATTCTCTGATATGCCTTGTGTTAGAGCTTTGCTGTAACATTCACAGCCCAAATTCAGAGGAGGAGAAATTGATTCCCAACAGTCGTACCAATTAATATAGTTTTTTCCATTGCATGCTCTCCAATTTATGATCTTTTGATTAATCATATGTTCTTTGTTTATTTAGTTCATTAATCAATTAATATAGTTTTTTCCATTGCATGCTCTCCAATTTATGATCTTTTGATTAATCATATGTTCTTTGTTTATTTAGTTCATTAATCAAAGTAATTTTGTCCATATTGTTTAAATTAGTCTTCTTTTTATCAGAAGCAGACCTACATTGGGGCTGGAAGGGGCCATGCCCCCCCCCCCCCCTAATATTGAGAGAAATTTTTAAAGCTAAAACAATGGGTATTCTAATTAAAAACTAACTCCTCAATACTTATTCATTCCCCCTCTCTCTTCTTTCTCATCTTTTTTTCTTATTTTGTTATCTTCTCTTTCTATAAACGTGGGTTAAAGAAATTTTTGAAAAAAAAAAAATCTTATTAGATATTCAAAATGTATTTCTAATTAGAAACTAACTCCTCAATCCCTATTTATTCTCTTCGCTCTCCTCTTTTCTTCTTATTTATTCTCTTCCCTTTTTATAAAGGGAATTTAAGAAAAAAAAAAATAAAAAAAAATTTTCTTCTTCACAATTAGGTACTCTCTTTTCTCAATTTATTTATCTTTTCTGTTTTCTTTTTTTCTTCTTCTTCTTTTTTTTGTTATTCTTTTTATTTGATTTTATATTCTCTGTTTTTTTATTTTTTTCTGTAATTTTTGTTATTTGATTTTATATTTTAAAAGAAATGTCTATAGTTAATAACGTAGCTAACTACCGGTGGTTTACATCTCCTACCCACCTCCACCTCCCAAAAAAAAAAATTAAGAATTGGTTTGCATCTCCAACAAAGAAAATTTGGGATAATTATTGTTGTCCCCTTGTACTCTGATTTTATTACTATTTTATCCCCTCTACTTTTTAAAATTGCTAATCCAACCTTTAACTTTGTCTAAAATTACTAATACCCCCTTCCATTAAGCTCAGTTAGTTTACTGATGATGTGGCATCTATATATTTTTTTCAAAAACCCAAAAATAACCCTACAATTATCTCTTTACTTATTTACTCTTTTGCAAGTTATGGATAGAAATTAATTTTTCTTTTCTAAAAAGAAACTACCGAATAAAGAAAATACTTGATTTTTCTTCTCTAAAAAGAATTCGCCGAATAAAGGAAATATGAGATTAAATAAAACTTAAAATAGAAACTAAAATATTAGAAAATATCAAATGTAATTCAAAGTTGAAAATTGAAAATCTCCTAATATATGCTAACCATTGTACAAAGTGTGTGGTCCCACCAAAGCTAACATTTATTGTAGAATATAAGATTTTAAGGATATAATTGACATTCAATATAGTTTCTAAAAATGAGGGTAATGTCATACTTTTTAACTTCTTAATTTTAATAAAGGGTTTACAAAATAGACATTACACATTTGATGTTAACAACCACTTAACACCGTTAGAAGTGAGGGGGGCAACAGTAATTTCATAAAGAAAGAGGTTTGATTAATAATAAAACCAAAGTACAAGGGGGCAATAGTAATTATCCCAGAAAATTTTTGTTTGCATCTAAAATTTTAAGGTTGAAGTCATGTCTTTTTTTTTTTTTTTTTTTTTTTTGTATTATTGCTTTAATTTACCTATATTTTGTCGGAAAAATATCATTGTCAATTTACCTGTTTTTTCAAATATGTGTAAGCCCCACAAAATATACGTGGGCTTATGCCTTAATATAATAAAATCATTCAGAGGTGAGACCCTCAGTAAATCTATAAGGGCCCATACAATATGTATGGTGAAAAATTATTAGTGCTTTCCCAACAGGAAGGTGATCTGGACTTTCATTCTTCGCCTCCCCCTCCCCTAAATATTCAATCATGATTCCGCCCCTACCTTTTATATTGAAAGTCAAAGATAAAATTATATGTGAGATCGATATTCTACTTACTATTTACTATTTGATTGAGAAATATACACTTGCCTAGCATTTTTAGACACAAGCAAATAATTTAACATATATTATTTAATAAAATTTTTAATTTGGTACATAAGGAAAAATTACATGATTACCTATTTTTCGATTTTCCTTTACAAAAGTAGTCACTCAATGTTTCACTTAACAAATCTAATTAATGAGTTAAAATAAATTTAAATTTACAAAACTAACTAAAAAATTGATTCTTTTTTTCTCTTATTTGGACAATTTTGCCTAAAGACTAATCATACGGTCATATTAAACAACCATCATCTTGTTCTTACAACCCTGACCCAAGAAAGTCCATCCATTCCTCCATTTTTTCATAGTTTTCATGGTTGCCCCCACGTGACGGTACAATTGGTTTTAGTAGTTAATGTCCAAAAAGAAAGGAAAAGTTACTGCCTTTGTTAGTTTTGTAAAACTAAAGTTTGATTTTAGCTAGTTTTGTCAATTGAAACGTTGAGTGGAGACAAAATTGATTGCGAAACTAAGCTACAGGCTCTAGGATCATCAGGCCCACTACCCAGAAATTTAAATTGAAGGGAAACCATATAATTCTACTAACACCTAACGAAATTAGCAGGAACTAAATAACCATAAGTAGAGTAGAAAAATTACAGTATCGAACCAGCACGTAAAGATGATTGTACTGAAGCAAAATATTCAGTTGGAACAACCTCCACATTTAACTTCATGTTAACAGAAACAAGCAAAAGCAACAGTTGCTGCATCACAAAACTTCACACACTGGTTCTGATTCTGATTCATACAGTCTGTCTGTCTCTAAGCATGAAAGAAGACTTGTCCGTCCACAGAATACCTGTACAGCATTGAATTAGAATGTTTCACAGCTTTCAGGCCCCAGCAAATGAAAAAAGTGTTCCCTTCGGAATGAGTAAATGAAGCAACTTCCCTGAATTTAAGCAACACTAAGGCCCATACAACTATAGAAAAAGAACAAGCTCAAAGGGTTCAGGTTCATACTTTTTCAAGTAGGATCATAAATTTAATATAAGCTATTTGTTGAGTAAGCAATGAGCATTAGGAGAGCCTGGCAACCTCCTAAAATAAATAACGAGGGCTAGGGTTTCCTGAAAAGCAGTGTGGCCCCCCTACACCCACCAGTAGGGGGATCAATGGTAATGTGTGGAGAAGCAACCACAGGAGCTGGGTCGTCATTTAAATATTTGTGTTTTTTGTCTCTTAAGTGCAAGGGACACACTACCTTCTCAGGGTTCCTTTCCCTTGATGATACAAATAATATGATAATAAAATTAGTGTCTGCTTGTCCATGAATAAGAAAGCCATTCCTCATATCTCATTTGCCACAGTAGATTTCACTGGGTCATCGTGACTTGCATGGCTGGTTTATACTCCGAATTAGCCCACATATCCAATTTGGCAGCCAATTTCCCACCATGACCCACCAACCATAAACAGGGGGACGGGCTTTCTGTCTAGGAGCATGGATCCTGCAAGGAGTAGAGTTTAAGCAAATGAATGAACAGGAGAGGAGTTTACATCTCTCACTGAAGGAAAGGGAGGGAACTTCAGCACATGTGGTCTGTACACAGTTGTCATGCTCCTGGACAGTCTCCTTATCTTTCTTTCTTTCTTCTTTTTTTTTTTTTTTGGGGGTCAGTATAAAAGATCATTCTTTGGACCAACTTTTGAATTTCTATTTTGGAAAAGAAGATGCCAACTGTACTTAAAACTTGACCAATCAATTCAATGTGAAAATTTTGGGGGAATCAAGTTTCCGTACAGAAAATATAGCCAAGACATGGAAATATCAAAGAATAAATCATCTAACATCCATAAGGCCTTCATGTTGAAAACATACCTCAGAATCAGCAGCTATCAAGCATTGTCACTTTTTTTCTTCATTTTGTGGTTTCTCTTCATCCTTTTTCTGAATATAATATGAAAATACAAATCAGAAAAGATAACAGAACTTGATCTTTATTCCATAAAAACAAACAAATGTGATTGAGTTTCCCACTACGTACTGTGAATGAGATCTCATTCACTGTTGGGGAGGAGAGGACAGGAATGGACATTAGGAGGAACTTTGGAACATACAAAAGCCCCTTGGATGGTGGTGAAGCATCTATGGGTAAATCAAAACTAAGTCTAACGATTTATCTCAAACAGAGGTGGGGGGAGGACGAAGAAGAAAAGAAAGAGAGATTGTAAACATGAACTAAATTTAGTAATAATCCAAAACGACAATCTACTAAGATAGACGCGACACCCATACCCCTTCACTCTTTTCTTATCTTAGTCTCGACAAGTAACAGGCAAAAGAAAAACCATGGATGAATTAGCTAACACCTTCTACTACTACTCCTACCCCCAACGTTACCTAGATTATCTAGTACACTAAATCACTAATAGCTAATCTTTTGATCAGACCTGCCTAAGCCATATGTAACCAACATTATTAGATTTACCTATCATTGAGGTCCAGAAACTCACCTCGGATTGTCCCTGCAAGGATGCAAGCAAGTCTTTCACGGAGGGGTCATTTGGATCAACTCCTGGAAGCTGGGATTGAGGGGGGGAAAATGCAACATCAATAAGCAGGTAAGGAATACTGATCCATTTTGGAGATGTTAATTGTGAGTGATGTGTAATTACCGAAGCAAGTATAGATGACATAAAAGACTGGTCGCCCAATGCCTTGCTCATCTCTGTCTGAGTTGCTGAATCATTCAAATTCTCTTGCACAGACATTCGAAGAGCTTCATGCAGGAGAAAAAGGGTAAGGGATCAACAAACAAATGGCCTATAATAAATAAGGTCACATAGGACCAACAATGTCTATTGTTTTAAACTCAACTGTGCAAGCTGGTGTTGATACCCAACAGGTCCACATGATTTCAAACATCAAAATCACAAACTGATTCTGTGATCTATACAGAACTCCCGAGTAGGAATTTCTTGTTCTACTTTTGAGTTAATTTTAATCACAAGTTCATAATTTTATGATTTTATTGGTTTTATTTGGTCTGCAAGGGGCTTAAAATTCTCTTATAAGTGACTAATTTTTACAGAATATCAATGCATGAAAATATTAGGTTACATAAATTGATAAGGGGAATCGTCCGGCCTTTATTCTTCAATGTCTCAGCAACAAGAGCCCTCAAACCAACTGTTCCCCCTATCTTCATTTTCTTGTTGCTTTAGGGCTTTACTTATCAATGTCTGTCTAAGGAAGGTTATTGTTAAGCTTTAGGCTTAGTTAGATAAGAGTTAGGAGTCATATTCCTTACTTAAATCTATGTTGGTTTATTGTGTGTTGGCTGGCATAATAGAATATAGATCCTATTGTCCAGCCTTGTTCTCCAATTGTTCACTCTTGGTCTGTTATAAATATATGTGTTGGCTGGGATTGTTTACAAAAGCGATTCCACCAGTGTTTTTCCAACTGCTGCCAAAAAGCCAAGAAAGAAGCAGGGGTTGATGCTCAGTGCAGAAGCATAATCATAAAAACCCATAAAGCATAATCATAAAAGCCCACAGCCTTCTAGCATTAAGATGCAGCAGACCAAAACAAAAATGAAACCAAATAGCCTTATGACAAACAAGAGATGTTCAAATCTAGAAGATGGTCCCACTTTTACACCCAACTGAAAGTAAAATATTTCAATAAAATGTACAGAATTGGATCTGGATGTGGTAACAGGCATTTATCCATGGGCAATTATCAAAGTTTGCATTACAACCTCAAAAAACATTATTCAAGTACAAAAACACATCTAGAAATGGTATGGCTTTGTGATCCAACACTAAATGGACTATACCATGTAGGTTTTCACTGTATTTACCAATATAAGCTGTTCTACACAAAACAAGGAAAATAAATATTTAGAACCCTAGATTGATAATAAGAAAATTAATCGCCTATTTTGGGTTCAATTGCTGATCATCCCAATACATTTTTTTTTATATTTAACATTTAGTGTTCAGCATTAATTAATAAATAATTTCCAAAATCCAATGAAATAAACAAATAAATATTTTCGTATAAAAAAAATTTCAAGTAACTTAAATCAAACTGTAGATCATCTTGGTTGCTGATAACAAGTTAAAAACTATATGAAATCTATCTCGCTCAAATTATCAAATAAACAACCAACAAGGTCCTCAACTTATTTACAGGAAAAAGGTTCATTCTGAACATCTAGTCTCTCGAGATTCCAAATAGATGCAAAACCACCAGTTTATCATTCAATACATATCAATACAATAAGGCCCTATCAATTGGAACAACACAAGAGAAACCAACTATAGTTTATAAACACTAATACAGAGTGTCAGTGAGTGACAGAGAGCAGGCTTCTCTTTGCAGGTCCCAACACCGCCTCAAGAAAATAAATCAAAATGCACTGAAATTTGGGGTTTTAGATCCAGAATTGTAATGCTTCAGTAATGTTTCAAAACTGTACACCATTTTGGTCAGCTTGTCCAAAATAACGTTGTTTTTTTTTTTGGTGGGGGGGGGGGTGGAGGGAATGGCACATTTAAGTTGAGATTTCAAGCATTAAATACAGGCTTAATGTAAACACATTCACTTTAAAAAAGGACATGAGGCTTACTTGGGTGGTTGAATTTAGTATTCAATACTTTGGCAATCTAATAGTTATCGTAATAGATGATTCCTCTTGTTTTGTCTCTTCAGAAAAATTCATTTATTTGCATCAACCTTTCGAGGGGCTCATTCAAGACTTACTTGAACAACTATTCAACAAAAATTGAGAACTTTGGTTTCAGCTCTTCAGGATAGGAGTAGACAAAAGAGAGATTTTTTTCGTTTATTTGCAAGGGGCTCATTGATAAAATATGTACTGATGGATTTGAAAAAACTATAGCCTCCCCACACATTTTTATGCCTTGACAGACAGTTTTATATCTCACCCTAGCCCTTTTCCCACAAGCCTATTCCTTAGGATTCAACCTAGAAATCTAAAATTCTAGGCCTTCCTACATTATAAAGCTATGCTTGAAGCCTTAAACTTGGTATCATCTATCCTTAGCAGTTTTACCCTCAGAGTTGTATTTTCTTCTAAACATTCCCCCTCATTCCAGCAATTCTACTCATGCAGTCCAACAAAAATCAAACTCATCAGCAAGATAATAAAACGAATTAACTCAAAAAGCTCCCCAATCAAGGCCGACAAGTTTTTTTTTCAATAGGTACCTTATGCAACTGGGACACGATGGCACTGGAAAGGGTTAATGCAATACCCAAATATGAAGCCCATATGAATCCAACATTGGCCACTTCAATGACCATTTTGAAAGCCCAATAAATGGTCAGCATAGTGATATACAACTGCTGTTGCCACATTTTCTTGTCTTGGAATATAAGACGACTGTCTAAATTGTTTTAGACAAAATTTGGAGTTGCATCAACTAGTAACAGTTGAAAAGATTCGATGATGGTAACACCAAACCCAAGGGTTATTTTGTGCCCCTTTTTTTTTTTTTTTTTTTGGGGGGGGGGGGGGGGGGGGTTGTGTGTTAATGAGAATTTACAGTAAAGGCAACTGTAACCACATAGAAGAACAGAGGCACATGTAAGAGCACAAAGAATATAGTGAATTGTTCAAAGAAAATTGTTTCATGCATGACATATAGTGTAGTACTAGATTGGAAAGGATCCACCTAGAAGCCAATAAACATAATCTGATGTAAACGTAGTACTATATAGCTATTATGTATCCTAATCTAATTATTAATCTTGTGAACCAATATCCCCTCCCACTCCCCCCCCCCACCCAAAAAGAAAAACTGTGGGCTTATATATTAAGCCCATTATACTGATAAACCGGAAGAAGAAAAAGCCCAATGCCTATAGAAAAAATAGACCAAAAATAAAGATTTCTGAGGCACAAGACTCAATTGAACAACCTCATCTGCCTCAACATTCCCTCATGGTGCGGCTGTGTAAGTTCAGTGTAGATGCATGCTATACATTTCAGAGAGCTCAGTGTTCTTAAGGGGTTATTATCACTATTGTTGTTGTATACTTGTATCACTACACTGGATTTCAACTTTGTATTTTTAACTCACTCAGGCCAACAAAATTAAGAAAAAAGAACGTAATGGGACCAAACATACAGAAAATAACAGCCTAGATCCCCAATCATGGTAAAATAAAACCCTTCAGCAGATTTCATAATCCTGAAATTTATAATCAACTGAAATGCTCAACAGCATAGTTGCCAAAGCAACAAGGCAATCAATGCATTTGGGGGCCTTCAAGAGCCATGCTGATTAGGTGGCTGCAAGATGCCACCTTAGCAAACAAAGCGTTTTAGTATACATTTTTTCAATATGACAATTTATGTTTCACAAATAGCATACCAAAGCTTATATAATTGAAACAAATAGTAAAGACTCATAATAATGCAAGATTATCAGCAAATAAAAAGACAGACAGAAGTTCATCTCGACAAATAACAAAGCATAATAACATATAATTATAATATATGAAAATATGAAAATGAAAGTAGTAAGTATAGTACCCTCTGTGATGTAAGAAACTAGTTATGATTTCAAAGACTTGTATGGATGATGTTTCTGTTTTTTCTTCTACTCTGATTTCTAAGTAAGTCCCAACTGATTTGCTCTCTTTTACAATTAGGTTTGTATTTTTATTTATCATTATTTTTTTTTAATCCTGTAATCTTAAAATAACCAATGCTTCTTGTTACAATGACAATGAAGCATACAACTAATAATATGTGTTGTTATGGAATAAAACTCAGTCATTAAAAGTTTCCAAAAGAAAAAAAATAAAATCCAGGTACAAAATGCCTAAAAAGGTGAAGTCGCTAAGCCCACAAGATGTCAATATCGCGTACAAGGCATCACGTAGAGAATTAAGCGTGGATTTTTTGCACGTATAAAAGGCGGACTATTGCCTTGGTGCCCAAAAAATGACTTGGCAATGCATTGACAACTAAACTCAACAGAATATGCAAACTCACCAAAAGCCAAATCTTGATCCTCTCCGGTTGCCTCTGACATATCAGCATCCGCTGTCTGACCAGACCTAGAATCATCCATGGACATTGCAAGAGCCTGCTCTAATAATGCAGTCTCATCATCCTGTCACCAGTAAAAGGGCAGCATGAGAAGCCATCTGAAGCAAAAGTACAGGAAAACACATCGGAGTAAGGACAATCATTGAAGGTCAAGGGTTTAACTAGAAACAACCATGCAGCATGAGAAGAATTACTACAGTTCTGATAAGATTCCATTAGATTCTACTCCAATGATTGGCACATTCCATACAGCATCTTGAACCAATAAAATCAGGATCTAGCTCACAAACAGAAGGTATAACAACAGCACCAGAGATCAAATCATATCATACCAAAGATAGGAATCACGTTTTAAACAAAAAGCTAGAAATTATTCTTCCTTCGCTCCTAGATATGTTGTGTTAGCTACAGAAAGAAAACAATATGCTATGGAGAACCATTCTTTGGACTGTTGACTGATTGAGCTAACTGAAGAAAATGAAAGGTGCATCTTGGTGTCCCAAAATGGTGAATTGAAGTTGAAAGACTCTTTTGTTGCTCTTCAAATCCTATTTTCCAGAGTATTTAACATATGGTGAAGAAGGGTTTTCAAAAAAATTTGGATGTGACATAATTATTAGAAGCTGCATATTTTTTAGCATTTACCTTTGTAGACGAAGCGTGTGTCATGCTAAGGGTGGAAATATGTAAGTTAACCACCATTAATTCACCAGCCTAGGATACAGCAATATTTTTCTAGCAACAAAAGACTTGCTGATGTAGATCCAAGGTTCAAATATATGTACATATTAAGGGAAATTCAGTCCAAGAACCTTATCTTGACTCCCATCTATTCACTACCTCTTCAATCAGTTTGGTCGAAAACTGAACCAATGGCTCTGTCATAAGTTCAGGTTTATTAGCCTATGCACAGGGACTTTATTTCGGTCATTCTAAAAGCTTGACAGAGGACATTAATTCCAGCCCAGCGTTTAGTTACTATCTCTAGTAGAATCTAATGTAAGAGCTGGAGTATTTTAGTTTCCATGGTAAAGACTTGCTTGAGTTGTAAGAAGCTACTCCATCCATGAAGCAGCTTGTTTTCAAGCTGTAAATAAGAAATCATAGCCTATGAGATGCAGCCTAGAACATACTATGGGAAGCAGCAGCTGACTAATTGTCCTAATGGGATTAGGGACTCTCAGAGAAGCCTGACCATATCAATTATTCCCCTTTCTTTTTCACTTATCAAGGACAGTCATCCACTCTCAGCCTCACTGTTGGAAGAGTTCTATAATAAGTTTTACCAATTGAATCATAAAAATCTTCCATCAATCCATTGTTTCTTTAATCAATATTCAATGTTGTTGATTTCTTGTGTAGTTTCTCCTGTCAGTCCTTTAACTTATTATACATGGAGCTCTGATGTCGACTCCTGTTTCAACCTGAGTTAGCTAATCAATGATTTTAAGGTTCAGCAATAAAACCATTTTTGACACTGCAGAAACTCCTCATGTGTTAGAAAGTGCTCTACTGACAATTTTAAGATCTGGTTTGTTTTCGATTCCATTTTAGCTCCTTAGGTTACTAAATCTAAATAGTCAAGGCATCAAGGCACTACAGAAGCGCCTAAGCACTTAGGTGATGAAGACAGTTGCCTAGGGGACGAAGGTGTCCCAGTGTGATTCATTATTCCCATCTTTTCTAAACTATTATATTACAATATATATTTGAACCCAAAAAAATATATTACAATATATACTTATATCACTAGAATCAACATTAAGCCACATCATCATCATCAACAACAAGCCTCGTTCCAACTAAATGGGGTCCGCTACATGGATCTTTGCATTCCAATCAGCTCTATCTGAGGCCATACTAATTACAAGGCCTAATCATATACTTTCTCATCACTTCTCCTAAGGTAATCTTAGGTCTGCCCTAGTTCTTTTAATTCTTTTTTATGGATTAAATTACTTCTTGGTAGAGGGACATTTAAAGGCCTCTGTTGAACATGGCCTGGTGATGTAAACCAGGATCTAGGGCCAAGGGTAATGCTGTAATTTCCCTCAATTTAGGGTTGCTCAGGAAGTTCTAGCGAAGAAGAGTGAGAATTCTAGGGTCTCGGGGTATTTTCACACTCACAAACTTAGTCACAGTGTGAAGAGGGTTCTGGCTTTTATCAGAAATCAGAAATTATGGTTTTAGCAGGTTCCGCAGGGGTAGATGGGGACCTATCTTTGCTGGTTTTATAGTTTCAGAACTATGGTTCAATGGGTGAGAGGGTTTAGGTGGTCTGGGACTCTGGATGATCTAAACTTAGGGTTTTAGAAGCTTTTAAAATTCTGCAGAATTCTTCTAAGGAACGAGATGAAGTGCAGAATTTTCGGACTCCAGGGATTTTAGGGTTTAGATGGTCCAATCGAGATGAAACTGGGACGGATCACTAGGATTAGGGGGATAATGTTCCTAAAGTTTGGGAAAGATCTAAAGGTTAGATTGCCGTAGATCTGGCCTTGAATTTTAGGTCTAGGAAAAAGTCCGAAAATTGCAAAAAAAAATCAAAAAATCAGAAAAGGGGGGCACTGGGGTCATGGATATAGGGTTTGGAAGGGCGGCTAAGGTTAGGGAAGGGGTTGGGGTTATACTTACTTGACTGGGGAAGAACACTTGAAGGCTGCTAGAATTCTGGAAGTTCTTGGACTGTAGCAAGCTTGAAGAAGATGAAAAAGATGCTAAAACTTGAATGAAGATGATGAATATTGAAGAAACTTTTAAAAACCCACCGAGGCCCCCTCACAACACGAACCCTGGTCCTTGATAACTTTTCATTCAATAATCCAGACTGAAGATTATAATGCTAGAAGAGGCTATTTATGGCCTAAAATAAAAGATTCTTACAAGGGTTGGGAATCCTTACTAGATAAGGATCCCAACTCTTGACCAAAACACTCAAAACATAATTAAATTACTACAAGACCACAGCCCTAGCATTGGAATCTTGTAATGACATTCAACTTGGGCCAACTTCAAAATAGGACTCTTAAGCAAAATAAACTCCTAAAAGATAAGATCCCCATTGGATAAGGAATCCTATCTTATCCATAACCAACTCAACTCAACTTACACTAGAATATAACTCTCAAACAACTAACTCAAATAAGAAATTGAAACTAGATTCATAACCCTTGGATCCAAGGGATTATATCAAGACCTATATTGAGCCCTAAAAAACTGCTGAAAATGATCAAAATACCCTTGGGGCATTCGGCCAGCTTGGATTGGCCATTTGAATCTGGATTTCAGTACCTTATTATGGGGGAAGTCCGTGTGTTCACATCACTGCCACCTTAACAACTTCACCGTAACTTATCATCTATCCAAGCTACTCCCGGATAGGGGTGTCAATGGGCCAGGTTGGGTTGGGCCAACCTTGAACTCTAACCAATTCTAAAGGCTGAAATTGAAACCCAACCCTACCCAACCCTATCAGGGTTTAATAATTACCAACCCTGGCCTAGCGCCGCACTTGTTTTACTTTTAGGCTTGTTTTAAATTTAACTAATACCTTATAACTAAATTACACTAACATAAGGTCAGCTTGGGCTAGGCCGTGTTGGCCTGAGGGCTAAACCCAAACCCAAACCCGACCCGACCTTACCTTGCCAGGGTTGATTATTTTGTAACCCAAGCGAAAAAATGGGTCGAGATCAGGCCGGGCTCAAGGTGCGCTTGGGCTCAAGAGGGTTTTTTTGACACCCATACTCCCAGACCAGCTATGAACATTTTTAATCCTAGTATTACCACTCATCCATCTTAACATTATCATTTCTACTGCATTTGAGTTATATATTTTGCTCCTTAATAGCCCAACACTCGGCACCATATGTCATAGTTGGTCGAACAACAGTCCAATAGAATTTTGCTTTGAGCTTTATAGCAATATGTCAATCACACAACCTTGGACACACCTCTCCACATCATCCATTCTATTTTAATTCTTCGAGGAACATCATCCTCTATATCACCTTTCTTATTTATGATTGATACAATGCACCTACGTAATTGCTTTGCAAAATCTCCTCATCAAGTTTGAATGCCTCATCCCCCATCTGATCATGGCCAAAGTTACACACTGGTTATTTCGACTTTGTTCTACTTAGGCAGTCTCTAGCATAGTAATTTTTTTTTCTTTTTATAATAATAATAATAATAATTAGGACAATGTTTGGTACAATTTGTACAACCTATTTCTACTAAAAAGGGGTCGAAAAAAATACAAACACCAAAAACATATTGAAGATTATTTTTTATTTTTTCTATGAAAACCAATTTCAAATGTTTTTGTGATGGTTCTTAAAACACATGGTTCTAACGTCTATAAATGAGGTTAAAAAGGTAAATTTGTATTCTTATGAAACCCTACACTTCCTATTTTATTTCTTCACAGAACCTTTGCTGGGTCCACGTTCTCCGACGTTATTCATCTCTTTGCTCAACACCTGAAGACATTCTTCTCTTACTCGACTCATCAACAGGCTGTTCCTTGTCTCTTGCAGTCTTCATCAAGGCATTGTTTGTTTTACAGACTACTAATCTTTCATTATTTTCATCTTCAATCCGTATTAATCTTCACACGACATTGATAGCAGATCCCTGTATAGGTTAAGGATATAGCTTAGAGAGGGAGAGAGAGAAGAAAAGAAAAGAGAAAAAAGAACCCAAAGAGATGTTGATTCCAATTAGTCTCTGGAAACCAATAAGTAACCAACCGACTTCAATTGTGAGGAAAGAGATACAAAAATTTGGTTTCTTGAAATCCACCAAGCGTTTAATTTTTATTTTTTTTTTTTATTTATTTATTTATTTTTTTTTTTAAGTGCTAGGGAAGGAAGCAACCTTGCACAAAAATTTGCACCACGAAAATATCCAAATAATACGAAAAGAAAGTAATAAACCAAAATGAGGAACAGAGGGAATCGGTAAAACAGAAGGATACTTCACTAAAAGAAAGAAAGTAGCAAGAGGGTGAAAACTTTCTCCGAACAGATAATGAAGGGAAATAATCATGGAGGTAGATTAAGAAGACTCATGGAGGAGAGATGAAAAGCCAGTCACTTTTCTTATTAGCTGGTTGCATTAACATGGCTGAAAAAGACGTTAGAGAGAGGCTGTGGGATTGGTGTGCCACCGGAGGGAATGTCAGAGTGAAGGGAGAGAACCACGGATTATACATAACAGGTTAATAGAAACCTCAATTATCCACCTAGTCAAAACTTATCTTAGAATTAGATCTCAGCAATAATAACCCAACAGAACAAACAAATAGATTCAGTTACAGGAATCGAAGAAATTAGAATCTTGAAATAATGAGCAGAAGTGGAATTATTCAGCATCACCAAATCAGCAGGTCTGATCTCGAAGGACTTCAAGTCAAAGGTCCTCTCTAAGGTGAAGAACAACTCTTCAAAATTTGATGGCAATCTGATGTCAGATCCTCTACTGTAATTCATGTCAAAAAAACATTTACACATGAATTCCAGGTTGGATCATGAGTTGCAAAGAAATAAAGAAAACAGAAGACTATCTATTTGCCAATGAGGAGATGGAGGAACAAAAATAAGGAAAACAACTAAGCTTCATACTAGAAGAAAAATAAAATATACTCAAAACTTTTCAGTATAAGTTTTACGACCTATAAAAAGTTATTTTGCGGAAAAATATACCAAACGTATATATTTTACCTATTAGTTACCAAACAACTTTTACATTTTAACCCAAAATGATTTTTAGTGCAGATTTTTTTTTAAATTGGTAAAAAAATAAAAAATGAAAATCATACCAAAGAAAGCCTCAACTTAAAGCCTTTTGATTCTAAAGTTGCTCTCCAAGATTCTAACTTGGTATTAACCCCTACTATCTCATCTACCACAACAATATCATCAGCAAAAAGCATACACCAAAGTACTCATCTTGAATGTCTTTGGTTAAGTCATCCATTATAAGTGCAAATATAAATGGACTTAAAGCTGATCCTTGATGTAGCCCACCTGAAATCGGTAACTCACCACTTTGTCCCTTGACCGCTCTTATGCTTCTCATTGAACCATCATACATATCTTTAACCATGTTCACATATTCACTTGCAACATTTCTTTTCTCTAGTACTTGACAAATTAATGCTCCAACGATTATTATTATCTTTTTCTAGGTGAATAAAGATCATATGAAGATCTTTCTTACACACTATAGTTTTCCATAATTCTCTTAATAAAATAAATAGCTTCCATTGTAGATCAACCAGGCATAAAACCAAATTGGTTATCCATTATAGTGGTTTCTTGTCTCAAACAGGTTTCAATCACCCTCTCTGTTAAGCCATTAAATCTAGCCTAACAACGGTCATTCCTCCTCCTTAAAATCTGCAATCAATCTCTGAAAATACAGCAAGCACAGAATGGAACTAACCTAAGATAACAATAACGCTACCTTTATTAGTTACTGAATTCAAGAATATAACAAAACAAAGCTGTTAAAGTATACATAAATTTGGAGTTTACTGTTCACGTTACTGTTCACGTGAACAGTGTTTTTACTGTTCACGTGAACAGTAAAAACAGCTTTTACTGTTCACGTGAACAGTATTTTGCTGTTGTTTTGATTATGTTTTCTATTTCTAGTGTGGGAATCTTGCTACATAAGTTTTGGGAGTTTTTTAGAAAGCATAGTTTCTATTTTGGTGGTAGTTTCCATTTTCAGAACTTTCTATTTTAGGAGTTAGGAAGTTACTAAAGCTGTAATATTTTGTTTCCTTCTTCTAAAGGACAATTACTTGTCTCTCAAGTTGTATTAGATTCATTAGAAGCTATAAATAAAAGTGCTCTGTGATTCTAGTCTCTTTAGCTAAGAATCACAGGTCTTTTCTACTAGTTCTTCATCTCTCTTCTCTTCTTCTTCTTCTCTCTTTTCTTTGTTCAAGTTCAACTGCTATTTTGATTGTTTAAAGCTTGTTTTCTAGCATGGCATCAAAGCTTTTTTGAATCAAAATAGTGTTGCTCTCAATATTCTCTTCTGAAATTCTTTTTTTTTTTTTTCCCTGTTATCTTGGTGTGCAGCCACCTAATGCTGTATATTATGGACTGTTAGATCAGATATTCATGTGAACTGATCTTCTCTACCTATTACCTTACTCTTATATCTACCAAAAAAAAAAAAAAAACCTTACTCTTATACGTTCCAGAACTTGGATACCTTTGTTACCTCTCTTTTTTTTTTCTCCCTCCTATTATGTCCTAAGGTTGCAGAATTTTTTTCTGCTCATTCTACTTCAAGTTTTGGAAAACTGATTTGAGTGCTATCTACCTCAGTTTAATGTCTTCACTTACACGTGACTCAATCATGAGTACAGCTGAATCAAAAGGATCTCAAGGAGATCATGTAAATGTTCAAATTACATCTATCAAGCTCAAAGGTAGTTCTAATTACTTGTTGTGGTCACAAACGGTTCGGGTGTACATACTTGCAAAAGGTAAGCTTAAGTTCATTGAGGATGAACCTCCTGCTGAGACTGACAAATCCTATTTTAGTTGGATCCAAGATGATGCAATCATCAAAATTTGGATGTGGAATAGTATGGCACCTGATATTGCAGCGAATGTTATGTTCCATAAGACTGCAAAGGGAATATGGGATGATTTGCAAGAGACTTATTCCCAAGCTAAAAATATGACTCGGATTTTTAGTATTTATGAAAAGCTATTTCAATTTCAGCAAGCTGACAAGTCTTTGCAGGATTATTACAACTCCTTTAAAGGCATAATGGAGGAGTTGAATGTCTTTCAACCTCTCACCACTGATATAGAGAAGCTAAAGGCCCAACGGAATGAATTTTTTGTGTCTAAGTTTCTTGCAGGATTGAACCCTGAACTGAAATCTGTCAAAGGACATCTTCTTGCTGGTGAGCATGTCCCTAATCTTAGTGAAGCATATTCTAGACTTCAACGTATTGCCTTGCCTGAAGGGAGTTCTCCAAACAAAAGTTCTAAAGGAGAAAATTCAGCCTTCACTACCTCTTATGGAAGGGGACGTGGTTGTGGTTCAAGGGGAGTTAGTAGGTCTTTTGGAGGTCGTGGTGTTCAACTGTCTAATAAGACATCTCGACTTTGTACTCATTGCGGTAAAACAGGGCACTTAGTGGAAGCTTGTTGGGCCAAACATGGAAAACCAGAGTGGGCCAAGCACCTTGCCAATCATGCCGTTTCTGATGGTGGTACTGATACTGTAGCAAACAACGATAGTGGTTCTGGATCTTCTTCAAGGGACTTGTCTAAGACTCTAAGAGATGATGTAAGCCAAATCCTTCGCCGATTGCAAAATATTGAAACTAGCGTTTCCACATCCACTAGTACTTCTACTGCCACACTATAGTGGTTCTGGATCTTCTTCAACGGACTTGTCTAAGACTCTAAGAGATGATGTAAGCCAAATCCTTCGCCGATTGCAAAATATTGAAACTGGCGTTTCCACATCCACTAGTACTTCTGCTGCCACACTTTCTCATGCAGGTAACACAGCACTTCTCACTTCTACTCCCACCCCTTGGATCATCGATTCAAGGGCCTCTTCCCATATGACTGGTAAGTCATCACTTTTTAGCTCTTTTTCTAAATCTACCACTAAAAATTCTGTTGTCATAGCTAATGGGACTTCCACACCTATTCTAGGCTCTGGAAGTGTTTCTCCTACACCTTCTCTTACTTTATCATCCGTACTTCATGTTGCTAACTTTCCTTTTAACTTATTATCTGTTAGTCAATTAACTAAAGCACTAAACTACTCTGTGACTTTTACTCCCACTTAATTGTGTTTTCCAGGACCTTCACACGAGGAAGACGATTGGTGGAGGGTGTGAAAGGAACGGACTCTACTATCTGGACTATGCTACCCCTATTGCGGCTCTTTCTGATGATTGTGTAGATGCTCTCCAGTGGCATTGTCGTTTAGGCCATCTGTCTTTACCTAGATTAAAAATTTTATTTCCTTCTTTTAAATCAGTGTCTAGATTAAATTGTGAAGCGTGTGAGTTAGGGAAGCATCATCGTGCCACCTATCCTCCACGCTCTATCTCTCGTAGTGAGTCCTTATTTTCTCTTGTTCATTCCGATATTTGGGGCCCTTGTAGAATTAGTAATAGGCATGGTTTTCGATATTTTGTTACTTTTGTGGACGATTTCTCCCGTCTTACATGGTTGTATCTTTTAAAGGATCGGACAGAGTTCTTAACTACATTTAAAAGTTTTATTCATGAAATTCGGACTCAATTTTCTCTTCCTATTAAAATTTTTCGGTCTAATAATGCTTTAGAATATGTGCAACATGATATATCTAACTTGTGTGATTCTCTTGGAATGATTCATCAAACCAGTTGTTCATTCACTCCCCAACAAAATGGAGTGGCTGAACGCAAAAATCGTCACCTCTTGGAGGTTGCACGCGCTATTTTGATTCAGATGAATGTTCCAAAGAGTTACTGGTGTGATGCAATTTTGACTGCTGGTCATTTAATTAACCGCATGCCTATGCCTTTGCTTTCTGAAAAATCTCCTTTTTCAATTGTTTTCCCAATAGAGAACCATTTTCAGTTCCACCCAAAATTTTTGGTTGTGTGTGTTTTGTTCACATACCACATCCTTTGGATAAACTTTCCCCCCATTCTATTAAGTGCATTTTTCTTGGGTACTCACGCACTCAAAAAGGTTTTCGTTGTTATGATTCGGTTCTTCGCAAACAATTTACAAGTGCGGATGTGACCTTTTTTGAAGACACTCCTTATTATCTAAGTCAATCTGTGTCTGTTGAACATGTTTTGGATGATACTCCTATTCCCTCTTTAGTTCCTTCCACTAGCAATGTTCCTCTACAGGTTTATCAGCGAAGACATAAGTTGCCAGAACATATTGTGGATAGTAGAGTTCCTCCTAACAATATTAGCGGCTCTCCTTTAGTGGAGCTTGAAGCTGGCCCTACGGATGTTCCTTCTTCATCCTCTCCACCGGCGGATTCTTCTAGTGGAGATCCCACTCTGCCTTCAGATGACTTACCAATTGCTTTAAGGAAAGGTACTCGTACTTGCACTTTACACTCTAACATTGTTTATCCTGTTTCCAATTTTGTTTCTACCTCTCATCTCCCTCCTAGCTTTCGTTGCCTTGCTTTGTCTATGCCTGCCGTTCATATTCCAACCCATCATACCGAAGCTCTTAAAATTCCTGGCTGGAAAGCTGCTATGGATGTGGAAATGGATGCTTTACATTCTCGTCATACATGGTCTTTAGTCAACTTACCTCCTGGGAAAGATGTGGTCCGCTGTCGGTGGGTGTATACAATTAAGTATCATTCTGATGGTACGGTTGAAAGGCTTAAGGCCCGCTTGGTGGCTAAGGGCTATACACAAACATATGGTGTAGATTATTTTGAGACTTTTTCTCCTGTGGCAAGACTTAATTCTGTCCGTGTCTTGATATCTTTGGCTGTGAATTATGATTGGACTCTTTTTCAGCTTGACATAAAAAATGCATTCTTATATGGTGATCTTCATAAAGAAGTTTACATGGAGCAACCTCCAGGGTATGTTGCTCAGGGGGAGGACAATGTTCGTGTTTGCAGGCTTCATAAAGCGATTTATGGACTCAAACAGTCTCCATGGGCTTGGTTTGAGAAATTTAGCAAGACTGTGGAGTCTTTTGGTTTTGTACAGTGTTATTCTGATCACTCTATGTTTGTTAGACGGCAGGGTGATTGTGTTGTCATTATGGCAGTTTATGTTGATGATATTGTCCTTTCAGGCAATGATGTTGATGCAATACATACAGTTAAGGCACACTTACAAAAATCTTTCCAAACCAAAGATTTAGGTGATCTACAATATTTCTTGAGGATTGAAGTGATCCGCAGTAAAAAAGGAGTAAGTTTGTCACAAAGAAAGTATGTGTTAGATCTTTTGACTGAGACTGGCATGCTTGCTTCTAAACCTAGTGACATTCCCATGGATCCTCAGTTGAAGTTAGGACGTGATGATGGTGACTTGTTAGATGATGTCCATCGTTACAGGAGTCTTATTGGGAAACTTATTTATCTTACTGTTACTCGTCCTGATATTTCTTATTCTGTTGGTGTGTTGAGTCAATTTATGCAGTCTCCTAGGAAGGCTCATTGGGATGCAGCGATGAGAGTGCTTCGGTACCTCAAGAGTGCACCCGGAAAAGGGCTCATCTATCGACCAAATCGGAGTATGGACTTGGTTACCTTTTCTGATGCAGATTGGGCTGGATCCGTCATTGATCGCCGGTCAACCACAGGTTATTGTACTTTTCTTGGTGGAAATCTTGTGACTTGGAAGAGTAAGAAACAGTCCAACATTGCTACATCTAGTGCTGAAGCTGAGTATAGGTCTATGGCCCACACCGCTGCTGAATTGATGTGGCTTCGTTCATTGTTAAAGGAAATAGGATTTCCAGTTTCTACCCCTATGAAAATGTTTTGTGATAATCAGGCAGCCACTTACATTGCTAGTAATCCAGTGTTCCATGAGAGAACGAAGCATATAGAGGTAGATTGTCATTTTGTGCGTGATGCAGTGAAGAAGAAGCTTATAGCAACTCCTTTTGTGAGCTCTACTGACCAACTAGCTGATTTGTTCACCAAAGCTCTGTTCAGACCAAGTTTTTAGTCTGTTGCAAGCTGGGCATGGGAGATTTGTATGCTCCAGCTTGAGGGGGAGTGTTAAAGTATACATAAATTTGGAGTTTACTGTTCACGTTACTGTTCACGTGAACAGTGTTTTTACTAGTTCACGTGAACAGTATTTTGCTGTTGTTTTGATTATATTTTCTATTTCTAGTGTGGGAATCTTGCTACATAAGTTTTGGGAGTTTTTTAGAAAGCATAGTTTCTATTTTGGTGGTAGTTTCCATTTTCAGAACTTTCTATTTTAGGAGTTAGGAAGTTACTAAAGCTGTAATATTTTGTTTCCTTCTTCTAGAGGACAATTACTTGTCTCTCAAGTTGTATTAGATTCATTAGAAGCTATAAATAAAAGTGCTCTGTGATTTTAGTCTCTTTAGCTAAGAATCACAGGTCTTTTCTACTAGTTCTTCATCTCTCTTCTCTTCTTCTTATTCTCTCTTTTCTTTGTTCAAGTTCAACTGCTATTTTGATTGTTTAAAGCTTGTTTTCTAACAAAAAAAAAAAAAAAGATATATTAAAAAAAATTTTTTTTTTTTTCAAAGAGGGCCCCCCTTCTTTTATTTTATCTTGTATTTGAATGATCAAAACAGTAGCCAAATAGGACCTTTCACAGGGAATCAACTTCAGATTTGATAGACTTAAAATAGATAAAATTCAGATATAATGGAAGGCTGAAAACCGAAGTGGTAGAACAAGGATATTGGTTTAAGAACAAGGACTAACTAGGTCTTCAAAACAGCAGTATTCTATAAAGAAGAATGGATGGAACAATATAAGAGAATTAAGAGAACAATAAGGACAACAAAGTAACATGTAACACCCGGGCTTCTCACCGCAAGGTAGATCGATTGGATCAAACACCAACCTTCCTTAATCAAACACAAGGAGTCTTAACACCCGGGCTTCTCACCGCAAGGTGGATCGATTGGATCAAACACCAATCTACCTTGATCAAACACAAGGGTTCTCCAAGAGGAGGAATGCTAGCAAGCAACTTGATTTCATTTCATAAGTTGTTTTTTCACCATTTACATAAGTCTCTTTATATAGCATTCTAAAGAGACAAAAAAATTAATGGTAACATCCAACCACTAGCCATAGTTGTCACGGCGACGAGGCGATACAAGGCGGTTCAGGCTAGTTGAGGCGATGAGTCGATGAGGCGCCCTCCGAGGCGCTTTTAAGGCGGTTGAGGCGTTTTAAGTAAAAATTTTAGTGTACATTTCATTCACTCTAATCCATTATAAATCTATCATATCTTATATAATAAAAAACTAATATTAGCCTACCTCAAGTCATCCAACATACTACAAACCACACATAGTAGGTCCTAAATAAAAAGTCGCAGGAAGAAACCAAGAAAAGAAGTCGCCTGTCGCTGGCCACTTCTTGTCGGAGTGTCGTTGTGGGAATCGAAGAGAAGAAGAGAGGAAAAGAGAAAGAGATTAGGAATAGAGTGAGAGTGTGAGATTCGAGTCAAGAACTTATTCTCTTTCGATTTTGTTTGTTTTTATTTTGATCACATGTAGCGTCATTATAAATATGCATATAGGTTCAAATAATAAATACTTTACAATCGGAATCTAATAAGTAATTCAATATATGCCTTCAATTTGGCATCTTTCATGTGATTTAAAAAAGAAAAAAAAGTGGACGCCTAAAGGTATAAAGCGTCCAAGGGGCTTGAGGTGACGCCTCATACCCTAAGGCGGTCGCCTTATTGCCTAAAAATAAGGCGATGCCGATTTGAGGCGCTTCGAAGGCACCCGGACGCCGAGGCGACAATTAGGCGACACCTTGACAACTATGCCACTAGCTAGCACAACCTACTACAAACATTAATGGAAACATCCAACTACTACCCAACACCACTAGTCAAAACCATAATGGAAATATCCACCAACTATACCCCACCACTAACTAACACCACCTCCTAGCTCCTTTTGTTGACTTTTCAAAGCTAGACTTGGGCTTAGTTCAAAATAGTGGGCTGATATTCTTCTTCCACTAAAGTGATCCAAGCCCATGAAACCATGGGCTCATTTTAACCCACTCCAATAGTCCTAGCCCATGCAAGCCATGGGCTGTTTTGGGTCATGTCCTTAGGCTTTAATGGGCTTGAGCTTTGGGCTTTTCTCTCTTTTGTATCTGCTGCCAATTCTGCATCACTCCCCCTGCAAGGCCTACCTTGCAATTTCCTTGACAATAATCAAATCTACCTAGCTTACTACGCTTCCCCAGCATAAATAGTAGATAATTTCCTAATTGAATTCTCTATTCTAATGCAGTTCTCTTCCAGAACAGAAATCTCTGTCTCATATCTGATTTATTTTATTTAGTTGTCCATAAGATCCCTTGATTCTCTTTCTATTTTTTGCAAGTACAAACTCAGAATAAAAGGTGATTATCACTCTCCCATAATTTCATAGGATGACTCATCAACTTTATGCCTTTATATTTATTACAACTTTAATATCTCCTTTATTTTTGTAAATTGGGACACAACACATACTATTCATTTAGCATTTCCTTGTGCTCATCATGTTTTAAACAACTTGGTTAGCCAAGCTAGCCCCTCAATTGCTAAGTTGTTACATACTTCTATTGGGATTTCGTCAAAACCTTGTGCCTTACCTACTTCTGTCCTCCTTAGAGCTTCTTTTACTTTAGACATTATAATTCTCCGTCTTAATGTCCAAATACCAATGCCAAGGTGAAGGGTGTAATCATCCGAGTCACAAATACCTAAAGAATGTTCGTTTGGTACTCTAAAGAAATAAGCTTCCCATCTCTTTTTGATTCCTCATCACGTACCAGTACTTTACTTTACATCTTCACTTTCTAACATGGTTTAGATCTCTATTCATCCTGTCCCTTATTTTAGCAATCTTATAAATAATTTTTCTCCTTTCTTTAGGCCTAGCTTATTATATGAATTTTCTACTTCTTCTCTCTTGATTTTTCCACAATTTTCTTCCTAACTTCATTTCTAGCCAATTTATACCTTTGCAGGCTATCTACATCCCTAGTCATTTGCTATGTCTTAAATCTAGCTTTATTATTCTTAATAGTTGTTTGAACCTCACCATCTACCTAGTCACTTTATAAGAATGGTGTTTTCCTTTTAATTCATGTATGACATCCTTAGCCACCTTCCTAATATACATAGCTATATCAATCCACATCATATTAGTGTCCCCCACAAATTCCCACTTGCTTTGCTTGACTACTTCATTAGTGAAAGATTTCAAGCAATCTCTTTTTAAATTTCAACACCTTATCCTAGGATAGTTACCTCACACCTTTTATGAGTAGTCTATAATGTGTGGTTAGACTTCCACAACTATCATCTTGCAATCCTTGTACAACAATATATCTAACATTCTAGCTAGGACGAAATCAATATGGCTTCTATGTTGTCCAGTTTTAAAGGTAATCAAATCTCCACTCTATTTTAAGTATTTAAGATGCATAGATCAAAATCAACAAAATATAGAACTAAAATCCCTTTGACATTCCTCTCTCCAAAACCCTATCCTCCAAGTACACTTTGAAGCCTCTTTGATATTTTTCCAATATGTCCATTTAGATTACCCCATATCATAATTGGTTCTCCTTGACAAATTCTTTGCACTAAGCCATCCATATGTTCCCAAAATTGTAACTTCAGACATCCATCCAGGTCCTACATGAGGTGCATAGGCACTAACTACATTTACGATCTCTTCCTTCAATACAAGCATGATAACTTAATCACATCGCTCAATCTTCAACATTCTTTAAATCTCTATCCACTGTTATACCTACTCCATTTTTATTACTTTTATCCCTAGTGCACCACAAGTTTAAAGTCATCCAACTCCTAAGTTTGTTTACCCTTCCATCTAGTTTCTTGAATGCAAGCTATATTAATTGTTCTTTTCCTCATAACATGTATTAATTCCAAGCTCTTGCCGGCTAAAGATCCTCTGTTTCACGATGCCAGTCCAATCCTACGTTTATCAACTAGTTTCTTTATCTGCACCCCTCCACGGCACCAAAACCCTTGACCACTTATCACCACATCTAAGCACCTATCCGGTGCATTGCTTATGGTGGAGGCCCTAGCTAACCCTCGCCCACTAACCAATACACCTGGGCCATATGTACTACATTGCTTATTTTGTTAAGGAACGCCTAGCAGAGCGTTTATCATGCAAGGTTGTGAAACCCTACAAGGGGTTTGGCTGGATTCTTTTTCAGTGTGGACAACCAACTTGACACACCAACCCTCCTCCTTTACCTGGGCTTGGGACTAGTAGCATACAGCCATACACTAAGCCATATCAAGCCATCCAGAATCAAGATTAAATGACACAAAGTCATCAATATTTAGCCACATCAAATCATACATATCAACATAGAACAAGACAGCAGTAGAACTGATGAAGCAAGCTATTGTAAGTCTGAAACAATCAAAATATATAGTTTGTTTACACTATTTTGCAAATTGGCCATTGGCAAAGACTAATGGAATACCTACTACCGAATTTGCTTTTTGTTAGTGTTAGAATTAGAAAATATGTCCTTCACCTCTAAGTAATTAAGCTGCTCTCAGCTTAGAGCAATGTTCTTGTTTACTAAGAAGTTTAAACTCCTTAATGATATTTTTCTTCTTTTACGTGAGTCTGTTTCGTATTTTTACAAGTTATTTCCCAGACAAAGCACCAAATGTTGTCAAAATTGGCCTAAAGGAAACTACTTTTCTATATATTACATAAATGGATATTTTACTGATCTTTCCATTTTCAGAGATGTATTACCTTATCAGATTTATAAAACAACATTAGCATGTTTAATATTTCACCTACTGTCAACAATTCAGTGTGCATTCCTGAACTTGGATATTTTTACTTTTAATCTTTTTTGGATTTTGGATTTCACTTTTTTTTACTATTTCAATTGGCTTCTCGATGAATAATATCTTTAATTAAAATATGAACATTTACTTAAATAATATAATATTTGGCATAAATAAAGGCCCAAGTGTTCAATATGACTAACACAACCACTGCCTAGACCCCAAGAAATCTGCCTGAACATCTACATGGCAGTGCCTTCACAAATATAATACTGAAAGTAATAAATCCTAGCTTTAAATTGCTACCTAATTTACCGAAGAACTCATACATCTTCTAATCAACTTGATCAGACTTTGGACCAAATCAGCTCTTTCTTTACCAAGTTACTGAACTTTTCTTTTTTGAGATGAACTTGACATTTCATCTGGATCATGTGTTGGTTTTGAATCCTAGCTCTTGGGTTATTTGCTAGCCACCAAATTGTTGCAGATCTATGACTGAACTATGCATTAAGCACCCTGGACTTCACAAAGGATCACTGTTCCACTCTACCACCTACACTTTGTATTCAGTGGAGGTCTACCAAAGGTTCCCACACACCAACTCCAACTCCTCCCCCCCCCCCCCCCAAAAACAAAAAAGGATCATATTGGTGCATTATCAGCGGGATGCAGGATCCAAGCCCTCCCACACCAAGTGGATCTGCCAAGCAGAACATCTATTTCTACTCTCAAATTTTCAGCTTAGCTAGAGGTAGGCAGTAGGCAGATTCGTATTTGTGCTCAATTTGAGGGGCATATTAGTAATTCCTTAATTAATATGATCTTGGGTCCTAGTCCATATACGGTCTGATCCATGAAGACCCATTACTATTACTAATTCCTAGTTGGACAATTATTTATATTTTGAGTCAAGAGTCCAACTTGGAGTCCAAATCGGGTTGGGACTTCAGCATACCATGTATAAATAGGCCCCTGCACTCAATGGGAAGGCAGCCAATATTGATATGACTAATAATGCTTCTCAGTTCGATTATTTCTTGTCTTTGCTACCACATACTAGTTTTGTTGAATTCAGTCAGTGAAGGTTAAAGATCGAAGAGACTCCCAAGGTTCTATGGTGAGATCAAGCATACATACTTGAAGTAACTGTGAAGACAGCCTACAGCACTCCACCTCCACTTGACTCCCATCATCTACAAGGTCCCTATCCAAATGTACTGGCAGCCTACCCCATCTCCCTTTTCATTCCCCTTTTATTTCTGTTTGGAATCTCTTATCCCTGGTTTGATCCCTTCTTTTCAGTCTATATGAAGAAATATCACGACTCCATCACCAGCCATCACTGTTCCCCCAAATTTCAACCAGCATACAACTAAATTTTGGTCCAAATCACAGCCCCAAGCAAACTGCCATACTTCAGATCTGCCCCGTTCTTGATTTTGACACCTCATATTCCCTCAAAAAACAAGATCCATCATTACCTGGAACTCCACCACCCAGACATGATGAAACTTGGTGAGGAATCACTTGGCAATTAGTCATACACTCAATCCAAGTTTCATCACCCACATCATTAAGCCTCCATAGGCCATAAGAAACTTCTCTTGAATCTACCCGTATACTCCATATCATAGACCCTCAGCGTCCATCGAAAACTACCTCACATAAACTTAGCAATACACCCCATAGGCCCATACTTGAATTTGACAAAGGCCATTGTTTTGAGCCTGAAGTTGACTTTGTCCTACAGATCATGGAAGATTGGACCCTCATTGAATTGAGGCCACATTGTAGCAATCACCACCTGCTCTCTCATATGATAGCCAAAAGTCAACATACTCAACTCAGCGTGTTCCTAACTAAAAGGGATAAGCCAGATGAATCATGTGTAGCCATTCTGTTTAATGTCAAACTTACTGTAAAATCCAAGGTTTAAAGTATCTCAAGAAACTTGTCTCGAATCCATGGTTATCAAAGCATCCGCCTAGGCAAGCCAAGGCGGCAAGGCAATTTTTCAACCGCCTTGTTTTGAACACTTTGTTAACATGCAATGTTTTTGCCCTTACACCTAATTGCTACCACTTAGTCGCCTTGTGCATTATTGCTGCCTAGACATCAAAATGGTCACCTTTTTGACATTTTGTACATGATAATATTTTTTTCTTTTTCTTTTTTTAAATCAAATTTTATGCTACAAAGCCATATACGAACTTAATAGTTAGTCATTTTGGAATTGGGAATCAATTAAAGGGATAAGGCATTTGTTTGGCATCACACTATCATAGAGGTAAGTAAAAATGTAAAAAATTACTATATTCATTTTCATACTTATAATTTGATATAGTTTATAGTCATATGTTATGATGCTTGATGAGATGAACTTGTGTTTGTGTTCTCTTTTTAATAATCTTTCATAACTATAATTCTTGAATGCTTGTTTTTTTAGATGAATATGACTCTTAATGTTTCTTTTGCTTATAATAGAAATTTATCAGTATAAAAGTAGCTGTATTGAAAAAATTTGACTCAAACCACTTTGGTCACCTTATTGCCACTTACGCATTGCTTTGTCGCCTAATCACCTAGGCAAAGCCCCAACCACTTTGGTCGCCTTGCAGCCTTGACAACCCTGCTTGAATCTATCCATATACTCCATATCGGAGACCCTCTATATCTGTCCAAAACTACCTCATAAACTTGGCAATACACCCCAAAGGCCATACGCGAATTCAACAAAGGCCATTGTTTTGAGCCTGAAGTTGACTTTGCCCTACATATCATGGAAGATTGGCCCTCATTGAACTGAGGCCACATTGTAGCAATCACCCCCTGCTCTCTCATATGAACTCAGCCTGTTCCCAACTAATAAGGGATCAACCAAATTACTCGTGTTGCCATTCTGTTTAAAGCCACACACTTACTGTTTAAATCTATGAAGTGCATATCTTTTGTCACTAATTTACATGCAATATCCAGCCCATATCTTGATCTTCCAGCTCCTCTAATGGACAAGCTGATATTCCTCAGACATGCATCCAATAAACACCTCCAACAACAACCCCCTTCAACAGGAATCAGGACAATCCAAAATCACTTCTAACATGTTGATTTCTTATTTGTCTCTTCTGGTTTTCCCACACGTCCACCTCTACATCCTTCAGCAATTATTTCATCTCCCCACTTCAGTTCTAAAAGTCCTAGAAGAAAGGCGTTTTGTCTTTTTTTTTTGTGGGCGGGGTGTGTGTGTGTGTGTGTGTGTGTGTGTGGATGCATTCACTGTGCAAGGTTCCTGCTTAGCAATTACTAAACATAAGGTTTATCATCTGCTAATCAAAATCAAAAGGTAAACATAAACAAAAGCTCCAATCAAAACTGCACCAAGGCACAAGTTAAGTGGACTCTTACCAACCCAAAACAACACTAGTCCACTGGAATCAAGTCAACCTCAAAGAGGTCATCAACATATTAAAAAAACTGCAATATAACTAACCATTGTATCATTTTTCTTGTTTTCTGCTTCAGGAGCCGTAACACTACGATGATCAGTCATAGTTGTATCCTGTGAATTTGACGGCTGTTCTCCTTTTTCTTGTCTTGCAGCTTCTTCTGCGGCCCTCTTTGCAGCAGCTTCTTGCCTTGCTCTCTCCTCTTCCATTGAAACCCTTAGGGCAAGAGCTAGTTCAGGATCCAAGTTGGGATCTACACCGAAGTCAAAACCGGAAACACCACCTGCTGCAGCAGCTGCAGCTGCAGCGGCTGCAAAACCACTTCCTCCTTCCCCGTCTCCAGTAAATATAGGTGTGCTGAAATCCACCCCAATCACAAAAGATAAAGAGAACTCCACCATTTGAAATGTGAAAGAAATGAACTAAATAACAAAAATAATAAAAACAAAAAAATGAAAAAAAATCATGTCACCTTATAAGCACATCAGAAAGAGCACTGGGAGCTGGAGGAACATGAACAATGTGGCTGCTATCATTGTTATTTACAGCAGCAAGTAGAGCTTCTAGCTTCTCTGGCTTCCCATCATCTTCTTCACCAAAATCCACAATATCAAGAGACACACTATTCTTTTTTAATTTCCTTCCAATTGCTTCCAATAATTTCTTCTCATGCTTGACAGGACTGCAAGCATTCACAGATGGCAAGAAATTAACAACCTAAATGGGAATGAAAATGCATAAAACAGACTTGGGGATAAAAGCCTCCACCTTCCAGCAAAAACAATAATTCTTTGTTGCTGCTTTTTGTTTTGGCGATGTTTAAGTGCAAGCTGAGCTACCTGGATCCCAGCAGCCAAGTTCATCTCACCTCCTATTTCTAAGCCTGCCCCACCCCCAAAATGAAAAAGCATATCATTAGTAGCTAGTCATACATATCAACATGTAGATTGCTCGGAACTACCTTCACGAAATAAAAAAATGTTGAAATGAACACCAAAACTAACAAACAAAAATGGAAACAAATCAAATTAACACAGAAATTTAACTTAGTTCACATCAACATAATGTGCTACGTCCATGGGCTAAGAACAACTTTCACTCTATGTGGAAGCAAAGAAGAGGATTATAATGACAATCTCTCAAGATACCAAATGGTGTTACAAACTCTCACCAAAAACCCTAAGGTAAAAAAATCCCTAAATCTCACAATGACTTTACATGAGGTACATATAAATAGAGTTCCAAACAGGTAAGTGAGTAAAACCCATCGGGCCAGGTCATATCGTACCACAGGGACACACATATGACCTATATTACCCAGAATATACAGACGTAACAAGCAATTGAAATCCAAATCTAGTTTGATCAAGACCCATCATGAAATGAAAAGCCAAATCAAGAATTAAAACAACCATCGTCTATGAATCAGACTGCATCCATTTCAAACAAAACACTAACGATGAAGACCAAAGTAACTATCCTATGGGATGTACCTCCAAACGAAAAAATGCAACATATTCTAAAACAAGTTAGTTAAGAACTTGATTAAACTACCAACAAATTGAAAATAGGACTGTCTGGCATAATATGAACCCTATAACAGAAAATTAAATAAAATAAATAAATAACCAAAATTTGGCAATTACCCACCAAAGCCACATCATTTAAAATAAATAAATAAATAAATAACCGAAATTTGGCAATTACCCACCAAAGCCACATCATAGGGTTGACTAATGTTTAGCCTGTCTCAACAACCCCTTCTATTGACCAGGGAAAAACTACTCTTAAATATGGATCAAGATGTCACATCTTAGACCATCCTCATCAATGAGGGAAAAGTGGGAGGTGAGTCAGGTGACCCAAGGACAAATAACAGTATTTCAACTGGTCTTTGACAGATTATTGATAGCAAAAAGAAGAAGAAAAAAAAGGCATACCCAGTGCACGAGGCTCCCACCACCACAGGGTCTGAGGAGGGTCAAGACGTTCACAGCCCTACCCCTACTTTCACAGAGAGACTGTTTGCAAACATGAACCCATGACCCCTTGGTCAGAATTGAGCAAGCTTTGGAAAGCCAACCCTCTAGCATTTCAATCCGAAATAAAAGGGGGAAAATGGCATGGCATCTTGAAATCAATCTTTGCTCCAGATGACTGATGACATTATCCAACCACTAAGAATATCTCTGTAGCAGATGTCTAGCTTCAGGAGCCCTCACAGACAAATACATAAAGTAAAATTCTTGATTAACTTTGATAACCAGGAGGCCAAGGATATCAATAGCACATATAGTATCTTGGCTCCTCAAACTATGACTCTAATGGCATACATACTTGGACATGAAATTTCAAACTTGAATTTTCTGGTATTTCAATAAAATCTCAGCAATTAAACTATAGCAAAAAAGATTTTGAAATTGATGATTACATCTTAGCATGGCCAAGATTATGTGCAGTCCAAAAGTTGCCTAGTTTAGTTTACTTTCTATTTTTCTCATTGGTTGGTTGAAAAGCTATCTCCCTAGGATAGTTTCCTTTTTAGTAGATTTGGGAAATCCTATGTAATCTATGCATATTTACTTCTTTTTTTGTTGTAATTTAGTTTCAAAAAGTTTTCCTAACTAAGAGTAGTTTGTAATCTATAAATAAAACATAATAGAGGAGAGTCTCATGCATATGAGCTCTCTCCCTGTTTCTCCCTAGGGCTTCATCTTCCCATTTTTCTTCTTCTTTCTGAATACTTTCAGTACCTAGGCTAATCACAGGAACTGAAATTCTTGGTACCAGAGCATCTGTAATCAGCTTGGGAACTGTTTCTTCTCCTCAAATTCTTTGTTTTTCCCTTTCTACTTGGTGCACAGCCACCCTTCACTGCATTAATGAAATATTAGATCCTTCTATGCAATTCATGAAGTGATTTATGTATCTCCTATTACCACTACTGCAGAATCCAAAGATCAGTGAAGTTTTTTGGACACACGAGAACCTGTCGAACCTACTACAGCCCTATGCCAGCCTGAAATACATCTATTCTACATTTCTACTTCCAATTGACTCTATTTCGGTTATCTAGACTGCATCTACTGCCTAGACAAAAAGAAAAATTCATGTGATTTCTTCAACTGCTACTGCTCTTCATTTGTAACCTTAATCCCATGTCAAGATTGGTTTCATTGCTGCTGCTAGACTGTTTTATATGGTGTCCCACAAGGCGCTATTTCTGCCCTACGTTTGCTAATAACCTATCTACCAGAATTGACTCCACTCTATTGTTCTTCTGGTAGATAAGATATGATCCTGATATTGCCATCGTTCTGCTAACTTGGCATTTACTGTGATATTACCACTGCTTACATTGCTACTGCCCTGTTCCACTGAGGTTTTATGTTCAGAAAAATACTACTGATGTAGTATTCGATTCTGCTGTAAGATATACTGCTGCAGCCCCTTTTTTATTGAATTTTTCTGCCTTGGGAAATTCTGTTAATGCCGTATTGGATTCTGCTGCAAGTTATAATACTGCTGCCCCTGTATTATTGAAAATTCAGTTGATATATTTTTGCCTTCCTATTGCTTCTATTACTGGTTCGAGTATCACAAGTGTTTGCAGACATTTTTCTTGAATGGTACGGTTACTCTGTTTACCATACTCGATTTCAAATGTGCTATTTTTCAAGTAGATGGAATATTATAAGGATCTTTGGGTGGTTATCAGTTCTTTATCTGATGCACTCACTACCTTAAAATTGGATGGTGCTTCCCTCACTGCTACAGGACAGATTATGAGATACTAATAATTGGCAGTCATTATTTGTCCACGTGTAATGCTACACGTGAGGGGGAGATTGGAGCCTTTGTTTACATTTAATCAAGTCCTCTGAAGAGTATTATTTGTGAAGACTTCTACCCTAACATGGTATTCTACGACACCTCACTTTGACCTACCTACTTGGTCCACAACAACCCATACTGCCTTATACCTACATACTGGTATGAAGTAATCCATACAATCCTTTACAAACCTACTTGGTCATTTTTACCACCTACCTGGTCTGCAGTAACCCATACTTCCTTTTACCTACCTACTTGGTAAGAAATAAGCCATACTATTCTTTAACCACCTACTTGGTCCGCAGTAACTTATATTGTCCTTCACCTCTTTACTCGCCACAGAATCACAGTAACCTATATTTGACTTGAGACCTTTGATTGAGGCTCTATTTCTACTTTTGGTTGTGCACAGTAACTACCTACTATCTACTACTTGCCTTCTTACTGAGAGCCCTTATATAGACGTTGTAACTGCACTTTTTACCTACATGAGCGGACATTGAAGCTGCATATTTTATCTACTCGTGTGGTTGGAGCAAATTCCTTTACTGGCTGTTCTTGGATGGTGCCTTTAATGTTACTATTGCTGATATACTTACAGATACGGTTCATCTTCACCACCACTTAATATTCTTATTGTTGTAAGGTTCTTTCAACATGAAGAGTGTCTACTTAAATTATTATTGATTATCTCCTGGGTGAAGTTCATTCAATGTCTAGCATCGTTTTTTATTAATACTTATGCTCAAGTGAAATGACATTTTTTAATATGTTCCAGCTATTCCAAGCTGGAGCCCTTGATTGTATACCCAGCTTGAGGGGAGTGTTAATGATTACACCTTACCATGGCCAGGATATCATGGATAATCTTGGTTATGTGCAGTTCAAAAGTTGCCTAGTATGGTATACTTTCTATTTTAGTTTACCTTCTTTTTTCCTTGTTGCTGGTTGATAATCTCCCTAGGGTAGCTTCCTTTTTAGTAGAGTTGGGAGACCCTATATAATCTATGCATATTTATTTTTTCCTTTTGCTGTAATTTAGTTTCCTAAGAGTAGTTTGCAATCTTTAAATAACAACGTAATAGGGGAGAGTCTCATGCATGCGAGCACTCTCCCTTCTCCCTTTCATCTTCTCCTCCTATTCTTCTTCTTTCTCAATTTCCTTTCAGTCCCTAGGCTGATTACAAGTACTGAAATTATTAACAATTGAAAACATTTCTCCTTACATGAAAATCAAACTAAAAACTTACCATGCATGCAAGCCAAGATCTTGCCCAAATCACTGGTAGGAGTCACCAGAACACGTGCCCCTTTTCCTGCCATGGTTAAAATTCCCACAGTGTTCTCCGGATTAGACTGAAAACCAGACAATTTAATATTTAGTTGCAATAATAAATAAGATCTTACTAATCACAGGAAGGAAAAAAAAGATGAGCAACAAACAATTCCAACAGAATCATGAAGAAATACTCCCAGCATCCAAAATCAAATATGAAAAAAAAATTCACTACTAAGAGCTAGATGAGTGACAAATGGGTCATTGCCTGTGTTTTTGCTCCACATATCAGATTCACAGCATCAGCTTGTGCTTGAAACCTTGAGGGTGAATAATCACCATTTCTCATCCATTCAGAATTATCTATACAGATCATGGTAGCCTACAGGTGAAAAAATAAGCCAAAAAATTAAGTTAACATCCCTAATCCCAAGGGAGAAAAAAATACAGAAGCCAAGAATAAGAGAACTTCTATAACAATGAAAGCAGTTCCATTGCTAACCTCAAGCACCATGGCTGATAATTCTGTGGTAGTCTCTTATCAAAAGAATGCTGAAAAAAGCTCCCTGTTTATAGAAGAAATAATTTGGGTTTATCAAAAGACATAAAGCTATCACCTGTAATGCACATCATACAACAATGCATTTCAAATCAAAGTTCAGAGAAAATTTAGAGTTACATATCTAACACCAATGACACAATCAAGGATGTAGACCCAAATAAAATGATCCAGGTCGAAAACTAAATGAGCTTGGCCAATATCAGAAAATGACAGAGAATTCTGAAGAGTACAAAAAGAAACAAAAGAAATAACAAATAAAAACAAAAAGTTGGAGAGACAAAAATAAGCATGAACTCAAACTTGTATGGAACAAGAACAACTTCCTCAATCCTTGCTCTCTTCTCCCCCTTCCCCTCTTTTTTTGATTAATGATAAAAGACAATAAATCAAAAATATAATTGACAAAAAGGAACCATTAAAATGCCCAATCCAACCTTCCAAGCAAGCAGGAACAATAATTACACCAATCTAGTCCTGCAAAGGACCAAATCCGTCAGACAACTGAATCTATAAACCCCTTCCCTTGCCCATTGGTGTGCCACTGTATTAACGGCACTAGGACACCAAGTGAATGGACAGTTCATTATGCACCTTTTCAATGGGAAAACCTCCAAGAAGTTATCATGGTAGATCAGAACGATAAAAGTGGTGACTCTTTCTCCACTAATATGCTGGGGAAGAAGAAACAAAAGCAATCTCTGTTTCCATCTTCAATGCGAAAGTCCAAGTCTCCAGACCACGTTGAACTTGAGCATATCCAAACACTAGGGGTTTAGATAATGATGTAAGAGCCATTTCTGAACTGCCACAATGTAGACAATGCCTAGTTCAGAGTTATGGAAGTAAAGATGTTTGTATCAATCATGGTTATCAAAGCCAGCATTTTAGAATGCCAAAGGCGATGGCCTACTTTATGTGTGCAAAAAATAAATGCGCGCTTTGTGTCTCTAGACAACACCTTGTATGCCATATGATGCCTTGTGGGCTGAGTGGTTGCTTTTTGACATTTCGTATTTCGATCGTATTTTTTAGGGTTTTTTGAATAATAAAAATTTATTTGATAACACCACTTATTATTAGTGGTACACTTAGTTATAATGAAACAAAAGCATGAGATCATTTGAAGATCAAAGAAACAAGACCAAATGAGGGCTGAGGTCATCTATAGAATGACTTGTACTTAAAACTCGGAAACCTAACTTGACTCACAACTAGCAATCCTTCATACACTAAGATCCCCTTTACAACTCAATAAATAATAACCACACACACACACACACACACAAAAAGAATCTTAAAGAAAAACAGCTTGCAAAAATAACAAGTCCAAAATGAATCTCATTTTAAATTGATTCCCATTGGGACTCCATCGCTGACTAGGACTCTTAATACCAACACAACTAAAAACTAAAGTTAGATATGGACTCACAAAAATATAATAAGACTTACTGGACTAAATTAACAAAAGAAGTGGGAAAATGACCAAACTACCCCTGGTAGGGTAAGCCCAGACCACTTGATGCGTCAATGGGCTTGGTTATAGGGCCCAAATAGCTGGTTCAGCCGGGGGGTCGGCTTGCTTACATCACTTGCATTATTATGACTCTTTATGTATTACTGGGTTGGACCCCTCCCCCAAAAAAAAAAGGCCCAAGCCAAATTGTGAGTCAGGGAGGACGAATCTATCCCAGGGGTAGAATGGTCCATGGTTATCAAAGCGTCCGCCTAGGCGGCAAAGCGGTTTTTTAACCGCTTAAATTGTTGCCGCTTAACTAACGGGCTGATTTCTTGCCGCTTTTTTGCTTAGGCACTATCGCTTTGCCGCCTTTTGCGCCATATTGCCGCCTAGATGCTAAAATAACCGCTTTTTTTACATTTTGTAATTTGTGCATATTCTTTTTTCTTTTTTTAATCATAATTTATTCTACAATGCCGTATATAAATTTAAATATGTGAGCCATTTCGGAATCGAGGCCCAAAGTGCCTGTCGGCAACAGAATGTGAAGCTTGAGCCATATTCAACATTGATAATCAATGAATCATTAAATAAACAATGACTTGAAAATCGGAATAATGAGATCTATTAATTTATCATGTCAACATTGTTTGGTTAAAAAAAGGAAAAAATGGATACATCAATTCTAATTACTGATCTATGCACAAGAGTACAAGACACTTATTTGGCGTCACACTATCATAGAAGTAAGTAAGAATGTAAAATTACTACTTTCATTTTCATTTTTCACATTGATTACTGGTATAGTACATATTACATAATTATTGTTATGAATCTTATGATGCTTGATGAGATGAAGTTATGTTTTTAATCTTTTTTTGGATAATTTTTCATAATTGTGATTCTTGAATTTTTTTTATTTGCATTTTTATGAATGTGATTGTTGAATGTTTGTTTAGTACTTTAGTTTATTATAAAAAGTATTTGTATTAAAAAGTAATTTAAAAGTAGTAATATTAAAAATATTGACTAAACCGCTTTGGTCGCTTTATTGCCGCCTAAGCGCCGTTTAGTCGCCTAATTGCCAAGACGGAGCCCTAATCGCTTTGGTCGCTTTGCCGCTTTAATAACCTTGGAATGGTCAATTCCTACCCCTGGATCGAGCTATAATGAAGACCGAAATCCAATACATTAGTCTATTTAGAAGTCCTGAGAGTCAAATCATTTGTTTTGAAGTTCCAATTGGAAAGAATCATAAAGTTGCGTTAATTTAGGAAAGAATTGTTTCCTTTTTAGAAGTCCTACTTTCAAGGATAACTTAAATTAGGAAGAATTATTTTCTTTTTGGGTTTAGTTTGTTTGTAATTTGGTTGCTCAGATCTAAAGTTATCTAATTAGCATTAGGTGATTTAAAGTGTTTAAGTGAGATCTCAGATCCAAGGGCTGAGATCGTGAAGTAATTAGATTATTTTCAATAAGTGTTTCAGAGTCCAAGTTAAGTTGTGATAGGACCCTAATAGTCAGGGTATCCCAATATGAGTCAAAGTCCTTTGTTTCACGCTACAAATAACTTTTTGAGTGTAAATTCTTTTTAGTTTAGATCATTGAATGAAAATTGAGTTTGAGATTGGCTTGTGAAAGTCGAGGGATCCTTAGAGGACACCTTGCAGCTGGATTTGTGCATTGTTTCTTCAACCACAAGGTCTTCAATCACTGATTCAAGCATTCTACAAAGAGCTTTCTGAAATTCTTTCAATTCACAAGTGTAACCCCATCCCCAACCCCAGCCTTCTCCCCTTGCTGTCCGCAGCCATCCCAAGCCCTCCCCTTTAGTTTCAGACCTTAGGAGTAGCCCCAATCCCATCACAAATACCCTCTCACCCCTCCCCCTTAGTTTTCTGCAAATTCCAGCCCTTCCCTAAGCCCTAGAAGCCATCTCCCATCCTCTTCTTCTTCTTCCCACGTTTACAGTCCTAACCCTAATAGGAAAACCATATTCCCAGCCCCAATTGAACCCTTTTCCCTTCCCTTTGGGTCGCCCTTAAACTGAACACAGTCCTAATCTTATCTTCCCCATTTCAGCCTTATCTCTGAAGTTTAACAAAAACCAGCAATTCATCTTCTTCCTTGAACTGCAGAATTTTCCAAAAATCAAAATTTTACTGAGATTTGTCAATCAGACCCTACTCTAGTTGTAGAAACCACAATAGAAGGCACTCTGATCTGCAAAACCAGCAGGCTTAAACCCCTATTCTACCTTGGCTGAGACACCCTATAAACCCAATTTGTGTGCTGGTTCCAAATTAGAAGATCCTAAAATCTATCCCCAAACCCTGGGATACATCACTTTAACATTTGTTTATCCTATATATAGTATTATATAAGTTCTAATATGATAGTTGTACCACATAAAAATGTATATTAGAACACTTTCTCCACTAACGCAACACCATCACGCTTAGGGGAGCCCTCAAATACCACGGTCGCGTTACCAATTTAACAAACATGGTATCAATCAGAATCGGTATTCTGTTTTTTATCAGAACGTCAACTTCCATAAGCTACATAATTTCTTGAGAGTCCTGGAGTGGATGGGTTGACATTATCAAATTTGGAAGCCCAGGCACAAGCCTGGGACAGCCAACAGGGGTTAGTGGCAGTCCAATGGCTTAATTAGGCTTTTAACTTCTTTGTATGTCTGAAAAGGGCCTAATAATGCAGGAATTTAGTTGAGCGTCTTAGATTACTAATTAGAAGGGTTTGAATTATATTAGGGTACTCATTAACCAGGCTTATTTATTGTTTGTTTACTGAAACAGGTTATGAAATTGAGTAGGACTCCAGATATGAATTGAGTTAGGAATATACAAAAACGTATATGTCACATGCCTTTCACCCTCAACCCCCTCCACTCCCACCCACCCCCACCCCCCCAAAAAAAGGGGGGAAAAAACCAGCATCCAACTGAGTAATATTAAATTTTGGATCTTTTTCAGATAAAAAGGTGCCAATGAGACACCCTGCTTAAGTTTTAGCACTTCTGGCTGATTCTGATATACTCTCCTAGTTTTTATCAGTCCTATGAGCAACTGCTATACTTCCTCAATCTCCTTTTGTTATTCTTCCTGAAATACCTTCTCCTTTGTACTGCTTATTTATGCTTAAAAAAAGAATACCTCTCCTATTATTCTACAGATACAAGGTGAAACTGTTAACATTACACCAGAGGCTGCTTGACCACTGGAGACGCTTGAAGTTCTAGCCACAGCTTTGAAGTTCAGAAACGAGGAAACAAACATCCATAAGTTCAAAGACATTCAAAGCCAATCATCACTCAAAAAAAAAAAAAAACTAGTTGACAGTTCCCAAACAATGAGCATCAAAGCAATGATTCTTGAGCGGAAGGACCAAATGTCTTCCTTGATTGCTTGTAAGTCCTTTCTTGATGATAAGAAGTGGATCAGGTAATCACCAAGCTCACTGCTCGCCGAGTCTGCATGATCATGGTAGGATGAACAGTAACAACTTCCATGCAAGGTTCATCGGAAGACTAGGACCATGACTGAGGAAGCAATTCATGTCTGAGAAGTTTGTACCACCCAACAATGAGAGAATGCTCCTCTGAGACAGGGGCGCCAGATGCAAGAAGAAGACTTGAAGAATCTGACAAAGGATGCCATGTAATACCAATGTCCTCAATAGCGAATACCAAAATTAGATTGGAGTTGGTAAAAGTCCAACTCTACCAAGCCATTTTGTCCTCCTTGGACAAATTATGCCGTCAGCATACATTCAATCAGCAATGGGAAAAAATTACTGCAAAGCTTGGCTCTTCATGTAATACATCTCACCTTCAGATCAAGTGCAAACACTCCAATTGTACTCGTCTAACCAAGAAGAAGTTACATTTCAGAAAAGATTTCCCCAAGCAAGCACTTCAGATCCAGATCTGAGTTCAAGCGTCAACCCCAAAAAAATTGGAAGTTTCTCAGATAAAATAAATTCCAGGGAAAAACTTCATATCGTTGATATGTCAGTGGCCAGAAAGGGCACTTTACGAAAAAATGCCCGCAATCAAATCTCAAGAGAAAGAAAGAAAAGGTGGCCCAGATGGCTCATCAGTTCCTACTGGAATCAAATTCTTTGGAAGGCATGGATGCAGATGTCAAATCTCTGTATAGCCTCAGTGACAATGAAGATGAGGCAAACCTCTCTATGTTAGATCTCCCCAATGATGAATTTGATGCACTGGATGACGAAGATTCATGGTCATCTGATGACCAGTCAGGTATGATATTACCCAATCTGATGCTCCTAACATCCCCCTCTCCAATTCTCTGAAACTGAAACCCACAAAATCTCAACACTGTAACCCTTCCGTTAGCCCTAGTTGTCATACAGGAATTATGCAGGGCAAAACCCACCAAGGTTATTGCTTAATTCACCATGATATTGGTGCATCATTCACCATAATAGCTCCCCATATCCTCCCTTTGCTTAATTCACCATGATATTGGTGCATCATTCACCATAATCGCTCCCCATATCCTCCCTTCCGATCAGTGAGAACCTTGCAACCAACCTCTTTTGGCAGCCAATGGAGAACACTTTTCAATTACTCTAGTTAACAAGAAACCCATCAAAATAAAGATATTTCCCACCTTGGTCCTCTATCACCCAATCCTTGGTTCCACACTACAGCAAAGACCTCCTCATTGGTTTTGATATTCTTAGGGAGAACACTTTTCAATTACTCTAGTTAACAAGAAACCCATCAAAATAAATATATTTCCCACCTTGGTCCTTCATCACCCAGTCCTTGGTTCCACACTACCAGGCAAAGACCTCGTCATTGGTTTTAATACTCTTAGCCATTTACCCTCCCTCAGATGTGGTCAAACACATCTCACCTACAAAAGACAATTACTCCCCTAGACCGTTGTCCCTCAACTCTTCTCTGCCATCCCTGTTGGCACCATTTGCCAATAACTCCTCGTAGATTGTCGTACCACCAACCACACCAAATTCCTCCTCAAATGTTCACACCACCTCTGGCAAAATCCTGAGAATTTCATTAAGATGCCAATCCTACCATGGCCAGCCACTATAGGATGAACCCGAAACATCTTGCCCTAGCCAGACAAGAAATACAATGGTTATTGGTCCAAGAATTTGGTAGAACCTACTTCTTCTCAGTGGGCATGTGAATAAAAGGGCTGGACAAACAAGAGGGAAATGAGGCTTGTGATCAATTATCAACCACTAAATGCCTTTCTTGAGACAACAAGTTCCCATTGCCACACATGCCTACTTTTTTGGCACAACTCACATCAACCAAGGTCTTCAGCAAATTTGATCTTAGAAGAAGATTTTGGCAATCAGGCATTCATCCTGAAGATAGGTACAAAACAACATTTTGCATTCCTGGTCAACATCTTCAGTGGACGGTCATGCTGTTTGGTCTCAAAACAGCTCCCTAACTATTCCAAAATGCAATGATGAAGTTGTAAGCTCCAATTGAGGCCAATGCTTTGATCTATATTGATGACATCTTACTATTCTCAGATTCCCCTGCAGAACACACGCAGTTGCTAGAACAGTTTTACAACATTACAAAGGAAGCTGATGTCATCTTATCTCCTACAAAGCTCACCTTGGCAGCTCCATCAATTAACTTCCTTTGTGTTACCATCAGCAAGAGTTCCTACGTTCTCCAGCCCCAAATCAGCAAATTTCTTCTTGATTTCCCAGATGTCCTCACCCTCCCTCAACTCCTTAAATTTCTAAGGATCATCAATTACATGACAGAGTTCATTCCCCGCAAGGCCGGTACACTCAGTTCCTCTATGGCCAGTTCAAGAAGAATGCTCCACCTTGGACAAAATAGCACACTAATGTTGTCAAGAAAATCAAGCAGATTGCACAATCCCTACACCCTTTGGCAATCCCCTTTACAGGTACTCGGATATTGCAGACAAATGCACGCAATAACCTATGGTCAACAGTTCTCTTGGAAGAACTTCACGGAAAGCGACAAGTCTGTGGATACAAAAGCAGCCTATTCAGTACAACAGAAAAATCCTTCCAAAGCACATTTTAAAGAAATCCTCGCCGTCAAACGCGATATTGAAAATTTCTGGTTCCATCTCATTGGCTACACCTTTCAGATTGAAATGGATATGACAGCCTTTCCAAACATGGTCCAATTCAACCAAAAGATGCTTCCTAAATCACAACTACTCAGATAGGCACACTAGTTTAGCAAGTGATCATTCACAGTCAAACACATCAAAAGTAAAACGGATGTTCTAGAAGATTTTTTATCCAGGACCTTAAAACCACCACCAGAAATCCAGCCCATCCTCCCGTTGTGCTTCCCAATTACCCCTTGTGCCTCTTCTTCCAGACCTCCAGAGATCCCCCTCCCTCCTTAACCCGATGACTCTGACTGCGAAGAATCCATTGACCTCAACCCACCTTTGTCCAACCTTCCACCATTCCATTTATAGCAACATCTCCTGTCGCACTATAATCAGCAGAACTGAATCCATTTACAAAGACATCATTTCGATTTGATCTCTGAATATGGTCTCTCCTGCAAATGGTTCAAATGCCATCCTTCCTACCCTTACCTTACCTTGTTAACCATTTACCTTACCTTGTTAACTATTGAAAAACTTTGGGGTTTCGACAAAGAATATTATGTGTTCTTTTGGAACCTTTTTGTTGTCTACAAGATAGCCCTCTGTTTCCCTACCCAAACTATTAGCCATTATATCCACAACCGCAACGGCTATGGTCCTCCTTAAGGTCCTGTCTGCCCAAATCAACGATATCTGGCCAAACTGCTTGAAGAATTCCAGTCTCCGGAATATTGCACACATCACTTGAATCTCAGACCGATGAATTTGCTATTGTTGTATTCCACCGAGATCCTGACCATATCCACTTTTCTTATAGAACCAATTCCCCCTGATGATAACTAATATCTGGCCTATCATGCTAAACATTTCGTACACACGACCTTGGATTATGATCTCTATCATGCCCATATGAACGAGATTGAAGAATGGTAGGCATTCCAACACCATATGATAGAATATAACAACATTGATCCTTGAAGTATCCCAAATTGTTTAATGGGAATCGATGATGCTACCATTCCAACACCATATGATAGAATATAGCAACATTGATCCTTGAAGTATCCCAAATTGTTTAATGGGAATCGATGATGCTTGGGAACAAAATCAACTTCTCCAGGACCCAAATATCGATTACCTACTTAACATGTGGCATGACTACATGGTGGACCATGACCATCTTCTAGATGGCCAAACTGCATACGATTACGTTTTGATTGGGATTATAATACAGATTATAAGTATCCGAGGAATTGTCTCTATATTGTATAAGATACAGTACTTGTATTGCACAATGATGCAAGCAATGACATAATACATGCATTATTACGTTTGCTTTTCATTTGGATTTGTGTTTGCTTTTCGTGGCATTTCATTAGAATTTGATGTAACCTATTGCCTATATAAGGCATGTGCAAGTATTTTGACAAGGAATGTTAGATAACATTTTCATTCTGCTATTTGGAATCAGATCGTATAGAATATAGCCACCCAAAGCAAAGAATATAGAAGAGATACACACTATTTGTTAGGCACAGTTGGAATTTTTTCAGATTACAATAAGCTAATTGGAAGTTGTTCAGATTCCAATAAGCTAATTGGAAGTTGTTCAGATTCCAATAAGCTAACTTACAAGGATTCAATATAGAAAGACAATGCAAGCTGAAGAAAAGAAGGGGACTGGTGACAAGAGGCCGTGATGCAGATGAAGCACCAAGAAGGCCTTCTTTTATTAGGAAACAACATAGGGTTGATATGCATGGGTTGGGCCATCATTGGGATTAATTGCATGGGACGGACTAACTTCCTCAAACAGGAGCCAACTAGAAGATCAAAAAATTGCAGAATGCTAACTAGCAATGGTTTTCTTTGAAAGCAACCCTGATACACTGAAATCTCTTATTCTGGTCCTCACGCTGGCTATTACTAGTCAGTATTACGTAAGACAACAACCATTGTAAGCATGCACAAGCAAAAGTGGGCTAGCTAGAAACAATAGCATCTTCGGGAGCAGATTGAGGTATAGAGATTGAATAAATCTCAACTGAATTCAAGAGAGACTTATATTCCTATGAAGACTGTGCTAAGGAGCTTACTGAAATAACACCCCTTATTTTACAACTTTGAGCCTTTATTTACCTTCCTCAAAAAATTTAATATTTATATTCAACGGCCCTGAAGTAATTACAATAGACCTCAAGACGTTGCGAACTTACAATACTAAATGGAAGTGATGATGTTTACTGTCACACCTAGCCAACCATATCAATCACAATCTTTTTGAATCATGTAAGATTTGGCACATGGTAAGGCAGAAATGGCATTGGAGAGACCAACAACAAACTGACCGCTTGGACACCTAGGCATCGCCTAGATACCTACGACTTGGCAGAATGTTACTCAATCATTTAATTAGATTCTTTAGTTTTCCCCCTAGTTCACCAAATCTGCATTTTCAGGTATTGCATCTTCTTCGACAGATTTCATTTCTGTTATAATTTGCAAGGGAAAATCCTTTCTCTTTGCATTATAACTCAAAGCATTGTCTCTTAAAGTATGAAAATATCTCTATCTGACAACCATACTCAAATTTAGCAGACCACTGCCATTGTTAAGCAACCAGAATATTCCCGATCAGATTCGTATATATGCAATCACCCACAAAAGCGTCATCCTACCACATGGAATCCTTTCAAGTCTCAGGATTTTTTTTTTTCATTGGGGATGGGGATTGGATGGGAGAGGAAAGATAAATCCTTGGTCTTTGGACCACAGAAACCAGATCCTTCGCTGCAGGGTTTTGCTAAAAACATGGGAAACGATAAAAGCCAAAAATTCTCATATCTCTTCAGTTTTCAAACAGTGCAGAAATTCACAGAATGGTAATAAAGAACAAGAATCATGTCCAAACTAAGAAATTCAATGATTTGCCGAAACCTTCAATTAAAAGCGTGCATGCTTTTTCCTTAGTCAACCTATTAAACCGTATTCCAAACCCTAGAGGCAGATTATGTTCGGAAGCAAGCCTTCAATTGATTGAAACCACATTTGTTTCCAAGATTAAACTCACCACCTAAATGTATTAAAATACCAAAGAGCATTTGTTCAAGGTTGTAGATAAAGCAATTCATTCCATTCAAACGAATCAACGTTTAAGGTACTGTACTCAATAACCTTAATAAAGAAACATAGAACAAAGAGTTAGTAAAACCAACCACTTCAACTTGCTTGCAGACAGTTCAATTCTGAAATCCTGCGGTTGACGCAATAGCCTTATCAACCTTTTCCGAAATCCTACAGAGCAATAGTCACCGAAGAAATCAATCAAATAAATCGAAAGACAGAAAGAAAGAGCAGCAAAGGCAAGGCATGACAGTTCGATCAGAAGTCAGAAAAAATAGACCGAGCTTACCGATTAGGGTTAACTATTGGAGAGCGCAGGAAATTCCTGCGATCGACGAAAATTAATGTTGGAGACGGTGTAAGCAAGAAAGGTTCTCGAAGAACATGAGCAACCGAGGGAGATAAACTTGAAAATAAAGGGTATTTTTACAAGTAAAGAGCCACCACAGCATTGCGTGCAGAGGAGTATATCGAATTCGGGCCCAACCTTTGATTAAAATTTCAAAAAAAAAAGAAAAAATAATTCGGCCCAGTCCTTTTTCTTTTCTTCTTTTTTCTTTTGTTTTTTCTTTTATTGTCGTTTTTTGTGGGAGAATTTCAAGGATATATCAAAAATGAGTCCGGATCAGCGACCCGTACGGGGAGTACAAAGTGCTCCCCCACGCTTCCTAACCACACACATCAGTGGGGCCCACGGTGAAAAATACTTTTTGAAAAAAAAAAAATTCACCAGTGGGACCCACTGATGTTTGTGGTCAGGAAGCCATGTGCTCCCCCGACGAGGAGAAGATCCGGATTCATCAAAAATGTATGTCCAATAAGCATGGACACTAAAGTTATGCTAAATTACTCCATAAATGAAGACCCATTTTAAGTTTTCAACCACGATGAAGATATAAACTTTTTAGCTCTGACGTATCATATTTTAGTGTAATTAAGACACATAGGCATTTTGTTAATAGTACACGAATGAATATAATATTTTCTGTAAGGGATAATTACTATTGCCCCCTTATACTTTTGTTTTATTACTAATCAAACCCCCTTCTTTGTGAAATTACTATTGCCCCCCTCACTTCTAAGGTGTTAAGTGACTATTAACATCAAATATGAAATGTCTATTTTGCCCTTAAAATTAAGAAGTAAAAAATATGGCATTACCCTCATTTACAGAAACTATATTGCATGTCTATTATATCCTTAAAATCTTATATTTTAGAATTAGTTTTGGATTTGGTGGGACCACATACTTATGATTGTTGAAACTTTCACATTCCACTTAAATTTTTCATAATCACCATGATGGAAGTTTTACAAACAAATTAGCATATAAGATCTAATTGATAGAAAATTTGGTAACATACATAATGGTCAGCATATATTAGGTGATTTTCAAATTTCAGCTTTGAATTAAATTTGATATTTCTTAATATTTTAGTTTCTATTTAATTACATCTTTCCTTTATTTGGTGATTTATTTTTAGAGAAAAAAAAATCACATCTTTCCTTTATTTGGTGGTTTCTTTTTAAAAAAGAAAAGTGAAATTAAAGTTAATTTTTTCCTATTAAGGGTAATATTATAACTTGAAAAAAGAACAAATAAGCAAAAAGATAATTGCAGGGTTATTTTTGGGATTTTGGAAAAATATATAGATGCCACATCATCAGTAAACTGATGGAGCTTAACGGTAAGGGGGTATTAGTAATTGTTGACAAAGTTAAAGGTTGGAATAGTAATTTTAAAAAGTACAGGGGATAAAGTAGTAATAAAATCAAAGTACAAGGGGGCAACAGTGAATTATCCCTTTCGTAATTATATTAGTAAGATCTAGTTTTTCTCCAATATAAAAACGTTAGAACAATATTATGCATCTATTTTGATATATAAAATGAAATAGAAAAAACATATTTCACCAAAATTCTTCTTCACTCATGATCTTCAACAAAATAATAAAATTGATATTCAACAAATTTGTTCAAGTGATAATTTAGTTGATTTATTTACAAAGATATCATTTATTCAAATTTTGAGAAACTGGCATAGGAGATTAAGATGTGTAAACTAAATGTTTTTATTAAGAGGAGTAGAATGCATGTTGCACTTTTTCCTTCACCATGGTTTTGTTCTACTGGGTTTTCCCTGTAAGGTTTTAACGAGACATCTAATAATACATATTATTTATAAATGTATACTCTTTTTTCTTTACTAAACTTTTTTTCCACTAGATTCTTTTTAGTAAGGTTTTAACAGTGTGCATTATTTATTAATAGGCATCCAAATGGAAGTTTTATAATAAGAGTTTATTACATGTGCCTCCTCTATTTTCATGGAAAACAAATTGCACCCCCTCTAAAATCAAAACCTTGTAAATACCCCCTCCATTGTTAACCCCGTTACTTAGGACTATTAAATAAATTTAATATGACCATATTACCCTCAAATATTGTAACGTTTGAACTTCATTTCAAGAGCTTTTTACATGAGCCCTCTCCATTTTCATGGGAAACAAGGCGGTGCCCTCTAAAATAAAAAACCTTGCAAATACCCCCTCCACCGTTAACCCCGTTACTTAGGACTGTTAAATAATTTTAATATGACCATATTACCCTCAAATATAATAACATTTGAACTTCTTATTTTCAAAGCCATACCACCTCACTCCTCACAGTTACTCATGATACCTTGTAATCTGTCATCACCACTGCCAATCAACGCCCAAGATTATCACTGGAGCAACATTTGAAGAGAAGCAATGCATACCTCATCTTAAGGAGAATAAAAAAAATGCAAGTGAAGTACACATTGCTTCTCCTCAAATGTTCCTCCGGTGGTAATTGTGGTCGTTGATTGGCAGTGGTGATGATAGATTATGAGGAATCGTGAGTAACTGTGAGGAGTGAGGTAGTATGGCTTTGAAAATAAGAAGTTCAAACATTACCATATTTGAGGGTAATATAGTCATATTAAAATTAGTTTACAGTCCTAAGTAACGGGGTTAACGGTGGAGGGGGTATTTGCAAGGTTTTTTATTTTAGAGGGGGTGCGCCTTGTTTCCCATGAAAATGGAGGGGGCTCATGTAAAAAATTCTTAAAATAAGAAGTTCAACGTTACCATATTTGAGGGTAATATGGTCATGTTAAAATTATTTAACAGTCTTAAGTAACGGGGTTAATGATGGAGGGGGTATTTGCAAGGTTTTGATTTTAGAGGGGGTGCGGTTTATTTTCCATGAAAATGGAGGGGGCTCATGTAAAAAACTCTTATAATAATATTTGACTATGAATGTTCATAACCCCCAAAGAGATAATATCAAAAGGCATAACTTCTGAGTAAAAATCTCAATCACCTCACTATGCAACCCACATTTCCATATTAACTAAAGATCACAACAACCTCTACACACAACATTGGCAATCAATATTTCCATTCGATGCACATTTTATCATAGGTAGAAATCTTCAATATTTATACACTGGCACTAGCATTTTCTTTATTTACCAAATGGATTTCAGGGATGATAAGCTCCTTGGGGTTTTTTGACATTTGGCCCTCGCAAGTTGAAGATGTCTCGTACTTGGTGGTTGACGCCACCTTTCTTTGTTTCAAATCCTAATAGAATCTCAACTAAGAGGGTTTTTCTTGATTTCTTTAGTTAATAAATTATTGATTTGCAGCAAAACTAAAAAATTATGCCAAATTGGCATAAAAACTTCAAAATATTACTTGAAATTGCATAATAGTACATTCCATTCACATTTTTCGTGAAGAAATTATTAAATAATTATCCAATTCCTAAACTACCCCTATGTTATTGTGAAGTTACCATTTTAACCCAAAAAACAAAAAGGATTAAAAAGAAGGAGCTTATTGTGAAATCATCATTTTAGCCTCTTAAACATTGTCATCTTCTTTCCTCCTTCACAATAAGCTCCCAATTTTTATTAGGCTAAATGGTAACTTCACAATAATATAGGAAATTTAACCATGACTTGACCGAAAATACTAATGGAATGTACTATTATGCAATTTCTTGAGGTACTAACGGGATGTACTATTATGCATAGGAATGTCTATGCTAATTTGGCATAATTCTAGGGTGTCTATGCTAATTTGGCATAATTCTAGGTTGTCTATACTTTTCGACATACATTTTGGGCTGTCCTTGAAATTTTCCCTTTTTTTCTTATGGACACTTCAAGATACATTGGTGAAAAGCACAAACAACTTGAAACTATGCCAAGTTGGCAATCCCCCGTTTTACTTTAGAACCATGAATTGGTTAGAGTAAATGACAAATATATCCTTAGTTGTATTATTTGATGGAGTTACATATATATTGTAATGCACCGCATCTTTTTATATTATTATTTTATTATTGTGTGTGAATGTGTCACAGTCTTGAAGATTATTAAAGGATTATGATGGTTTAATCAAATGGTTCGATTGTAGTTAAAGAATTGCTTAAATGAGGCTAGATTCTAATTGATATGTTGGACGAGGTCAGACATCGTTTGTGGGTCCCACAATAGTAGAACTAGACTGAACTGAAAACGAGGAAATGATCGGCATGATTTTCTGAATCCGGAGGTACTAATATTAATTAGCACCTTAAAGCAGCCCTGGGTAAGATAATAGAGCGGGCCCATAAACCCATAGAAGCCCACTAAATACATATATGCGTATACATAATATATTTTATACAATCCTTTAATGCCAATTACTATGACACCAAGATGTAATAAGTTCATCTTCTTGTCCAATCTTAACAATATAGGATTATTCTATATTGCCCCAGATTTTATGAAAGATATTAAAGATGCCCGAGATAAGGTTAAAGATCATGACAAAGGGTTATGAAAGCTATGTTGGACATAACCTTTTAGTTTGTGTAGGATTTATGGGAAAAACCTCCAATGATTCTACAATTAAGTTTAACGTCCAGATAGATGATGTTATCCAAGGAATAGCATCAAAACATATATCTTTGCAGAAACCAGCCATGATTGACCCAATCAAATTGGCAGGATTAGAATGGGATGTTACACAACTCATCCACCAAAAAGATAATAAAGTAATTACTCCTACAGAGAATACCTTATACCAAGATTCCCAAGGTAACACCTTGCTTAGATTCCATAACTATCTAGAAACCCAACAGAGAATGTCTACAGATAGAAGGGATGAAGATAGTAGTAGCATAAGATCGAATTCGAGTAGATTTTGATGGACAAAGAAAACGGAAACTCTCCGAAATCGAGAAAGAGCTTTAAAAAGAGGAGATGAAAGAATGAGATTGATGGCAGAAGAAGTTCTCAAAAGACGTGGCATTGTCTTTGAAAACGATACTAGAAGATACTCCTTTGAAGATGAGATAGCTGAAAGGGATGAGACAGAATCAATTCCTGAATCATCCAATGCTAGTATAAGAGTTAGAATGGATAAACAAGATGAAGGTACTAATCAAATTCCTTCCTATTTAGAAGATATTGGTGAAGAATTAGATAACCTTATAGGTATGAATATGCAAGGAGCCCCGTATGATCCTAACCAGCCATACAGACCAACCAATTCAGATATGAGATTTGGAGACAGACCCAGATTAAAGATAGAAAAACTAGATTATGACCTTGAAAAGATTGGACCAGGAGATATAATCAGGCCTCGAGGAAGGGAGATGCCTGTAGAATCACCAGTAAGATTAGGATTAGATTCCATTACAGGAAGAGACAGATTATTAAACCTAGGATACCATGACCCTCAAAAGTGGGACAGTGTCTTAGATGTTTGGAAGCAGAATGTTGTTAACGAATTCTTTAAAGAAACTCGTACTTGGATAGCAGAAGAGATGTATAGATATTTGGAAACCTTTTTAGGTGAATCCATGAAAGCTAATTGGGAAAGATTCAAAACAGAATACCCACAAGAATATACGGAACTTGTAAATTTAGGGGTAAACCCTTATAATTTTACAAGTTGTATCCATATGTTGTGTACTGGACAAGATCCTAATAGTGCACAAACTAAAGTTCAAGCTATGGCTCTAACTAACCTAGAACAGCTAAGCCTCCAAAGTTATAGATATATAAAGCCATTCCTTAAGTTGTATTACTACTATACGAGTATAAGTGGTAATATTTTTACTAAGGAAATAATGGATAAGCTATTCAAGAAGTTACCAGGACCTCTTGGAACAAAGATAAAGGATAGTTGGACCCCTGTAGAAGGAAATCCAGCAAGAGATAACGTGTGTATAAGGATTACACACATTATTACAAAGCTAGTTGAAGAATGTACCTTTATACAGATTTAGAGACAATTCCAAAGTACAAATTTTGGATTTTGTAAAGATATTTTCACCACACAAGCATTTGGTGAAAGAAGCCAAGATAAAAAACCAAAAAGAAAACCCAGATATACACAGATCCCTAGAAGATCCCAGATAGGTTATTATGAAAAACCTAGACAAAGGTATTACCAAGAAAAGAAAAATTGGTATTTAAGGAGATCCACTAGGAGAAAGCCTTTCCTAGATCCTCAGAAACATGCTAGAAGATATAATCCTAATAGGAATTATAAGACTAGATTGGCATGTTACAATTGTGGAGATACCAGTCATCTGGTAAAAGAATGTCCAAGGTTGATTAATACAGATAGCAAAAGGGCAATGGTGGTACAAAACACCAATGAATGTTTGATTGCAGTTGACCAAGAAATGTCAGACCAAGAATCAGTTTATAGTGTTATATCAGTAGAAATACCAGATATCCAAGAAGAAGATACTGAACCATACCCAGATTTGATTAACCAGTTGGTTAACCCTACAGATTTGTATATTAGAATGGTTAAAACCCAGTGCGAGAAAGATAAGCATCTTTGGAAACACAAAGGTGGAAGATACCATATAGCTTGTTCAGGTTGTAGAAAATACCCTGGATTAGATTTAAGATACCAGTGCAGAAATTGTCTTGATGAAAGATGTGCATTCTGTATAGATAAATCAGTAATTCTTGTTGAAGAAAGGGAAAGTAAAATTACTATCCCAGAATTGCAAGAAAAAAGAGATTCTACTAAGATAGAATTATTACAAGATGAACTGGCACTTCTCAATGCTAAGATAGATAGTGATCCAGACCCAGATATTAAATGGTTTTCAGAAGTAGCTTTGCATCCTCGAAAATCCACAAAATATAGCTTAGGATATGACATATTTATCCCATATGATTGTATCCTAGAACCTAAGAAGTTAACTATCATAGATACACTTGTTACTTATACCATTAGTAATAAGTTCGGAATGATAATCAAAGATAGATCTTGTTATGCTTCACAAGGCGTACAAATCCTTGGAGGAGTATTAGATGCTGATTATACAGATCCCATAAAGATTTGTATAATGAATCATAATGAAAAAGAGATAGTTATCTCTGAAGGAGAAAAGATTGCTCAGATCATAATTATCCCAAATTATGGTATTGGCCCTGAGATCATAAGAAAAGGAGGTTTTGGTTCCACAAACCAACCAAGCACCTCAACCCAGATCCCAAATGAGATCCAGATTCCCCTTTGCCAAACAAAAGATGATTTGAAATCCATAGAAGTGGAATGTCAAGTCAAAGTTGGCGACAAGATAGTTTCTTTAATTGGAATTGTAGATACCGGTTGTACAATTAGTACAATGAACCCCAAATGGTTCAATGACCCAAAGTTTTTAATAGACATACCCCCTACTATTAGTAGAGGAATAGATGGAATACCCCACACCATAGATAAGATGCTGAAAAATCCTCTAATTAGTTTTAAAACTAATTGTGGACAAAGTCAGTGGTTTCAGATGGGTAAAGTATGTCCAAGACCCACCCCATGGGATAATTTACTCATTGGACTTAACTTTATCTTAAGTTTTAATGGTGCTTTACAAATCAATAAGCACTATGTTCAGATTAATAGGCAGAGTATTATGATCCCAACTCTTCCTTATTCAGATCATCAGAGTAGCAAGCGAACCATGGTGGATAAGGATAGGAATAATAACCACCCTTACCTTTACACCCCAGATTGCAAATGCAAAATTCCAGGATCTTGCAAAATTGCTTTAGATATTGAAGAAGATGACAACTTTGAGTTCAGAATAGAACAAGAATTATTAGAAGAAGAATATGAGTTTAGTTCTTGTTATGAGATAGAACAAGATTATTTAGATTTTAGAAGATTTGAACATAACTTCTATGACCTCACTATACAGAAAGTCTTGGAAAAGTTAGAAAAGTCAAAGATCATACAAGATAAGAATCCTCTAGAATTTTGGCATATAGATAAACCAATAATTGAGCTGAAGATAAAAAACCAAGATATGAGGATTATTACAGGAAACCCGAAGTATAATCCTAAAGATGACGAAGAGTTTGATATGCATCTTAAAGAGCTCAAAGAACTTAGATTAATACAGGATTCAAATAGTCCCCACAGATCAGCTGCTTTTATAGTAGTCAAAGAATCAGAAAAGAAGAGAGGAAAAAGTAGAATGGTGATAAACTACAAAAGATTAAATGATAATACTGAGGATGATGCATATAACATCCCCAGTAGAGATTTCCTTGTCACACTAATTGACAAAGCAAAGATATTTAGTAAGTTTGACCTCAAGTCTGGATTTCACCAGATAAAGGTCCATGAAGATTCTATTCCATGGACTGCTTTCACAACAATCAGAGGACATTACGAATGGAATGTAATGCCCTTTGGATTAAAGAATGCCCCTTCTGTGTTCCAACGCAGAATGGACCAAATATTCTTAGATTACAGAGATTTTATTGCAGTTTATATAGATGACATCTTAGTTTTCAGTAAAAATGAGAAAGAACATGTTGAGCATCTGCTCACTGTTTTCAAACTATTTGCTAAGCATGGTCTAGTTATTTCTAAAAAGAAATTAGAAATAGCAAAAGAACAGATTAACTTCTTAGGATTAATTTTGGGGAAAGATTTGATTTCTCTACAGGATCATATCTCAAAGAAAATCCTAGAATTTCCAGATGTCCTCGAAGGAGTGACTCAGATTAAGTCTTTTGTTGGCATGGTCAACCAAGCCAGAAATTTCATAAAAGACTTAGGGAAAATCTTAGGCCCACTTTATGCCAAGACTTCCCCTAAAGCTGAGAAAAGATTTAATCACCAAGATATCAAGTTAGTCCAAAGGATAAAACAGTTAATCTCTACGGTTAAACCTATGAGATATCCTAAAGATGACTATTACCATGTGGTCAAAACAGATGGCTCACAAGATGGATGGGGAGCAATACTCAAAATAAGACCAAATGAGTATTCGCCTAAATCTAGCGAAGAAGTCTGCAGATATGCTTCTGGCTTACGCCAGAATAAAAATCTTGCAGCAATAGATTTTGAGGTAGAATCTGTTATCAAAGGTTTAGAAGCCTTTGAACTTTTCCTTCAAAACAAAAAGATACTTGTTAGAACTGACTGTCAAGCCATAGTCAGATTCTATAAAAATTTAAATGAGAAAAAGATTTCCCAAAGAAGATGGCTGATTTTTAGAGATACCATTATAAACAAGGGTTTTAATATAACCTTTGAACATATTAATGGAAAAGATAATTTCCTTGCAGATGGATTATCCAGATCCTTATTTGGAAAATAATTTGCAGGAAATAGATATGGCTGATTCCCAGCCCAAAGATTTTGAAGATACGACTGGCTCCTAGTCAAAAGATAATTCTATTTAAGAGATTATAACTTCTGTGGTTAATACCCGGAGCAGCAAAGATAAAGTTCCTCAGATGGGAAGTGCTATCTTGAAAAGGAAGCATGTACCAAAGAAGATTATGTATGGGCAGAGATATCTCTACACCATAGATGAAAGATTTCAATTCAAGGTTTTACTTGAAGTTGAAGAAGAAGATAGAACAATTTTAGATAATCTTTGGATTTCTCACCATCAGAGTGTCCAAGAACCAGCAGATAAGAGTAAACGTGACTACTTCAGTTCAGTCATGAATTGCTTAAATTATCAGATGAATATGGCTTACTCCAAGTCTAAATCCAGCTTCAGATATTACGTTGTGTTTAAGGGAAAGCTTCCAGGAATTTACACACAATGGTCAGATGTCTCTGTTTGTATCAGGAATTTTGACAAGCCTCTATACAAAGGTTATGTTGATCTTTCTGAAGCTCTGAAGGATGCCAGGAAAACCCTTGGTATCAACTTCTACAAAGATTCCAAGATTGAGAAAGTTGACCAAAAAGATTTTAAAGGCGCACTCATGGCATGTGATGAGTGTTCCATCACAAAGATGGAAATGAAAGATTTAACAGAACAGTGTGAGATATACAGGACAGGCTCGCTCCGTCTTGTTGAAGAAGTTAACAGCTTAAGGCTTGCAAACCGCAAGCTTGACAGTGAAAAGACAGAGTTAATAGCCCATTTACTTCGTGCCAAAGACCTCTTAGGCATGAATGAGACAGAGATTATGACCTCATTTGTCAATAAGCACAAGAAAAAGACAAATGAAGTTCCCAAAGATAATCTCACTACAGATAAACAGATTGTAGAAGCTCTAGAGCCTCCCATCCAACAATATGTCAGATCCATTGATGAAATGCTGGTGCAGGTTAAAAGGCTACTATCAGCGGAAGATGGTGGACCCAGTTCATCCAGTTCTACAAGATCAGATGGCTCGTAGAAGGCCTTCCAGAAGAAGTGAACACAACAGAAGATACAGAAGAATAATCATTGCCGAACTTGGAGATCGTCCTATTCCAAGATGGGTAAACAGATATGGACAAATACTTGGACGAAGATTCAAGAAAAAGAAAGCTGCTTGTTTTCTGAAAAAATATGAAAAGAAGCATGATGAGAAAGTTATTACAAAGGCTAAAAGAAGATGCAGGTCCAACATCATGGAGATGATGGACGATGAACCCCTGAGATACAATGAGACTATTGCTGAAGTCATTAGCCTCACAAATGAAGATTTCGAAGTAGGAACAGTAATTGTCTGAAAATACTGCCTACACAACTGCTGACGTCATGCTGACGCCACAAAAGATGCTGTTACTATGCAAAGATGCTACTGACGCAATGGTGACGTCATCAAGCACTATGTAAACAGTAAAAGAAGATTCTTTTTATCTTTCGCCAAACTATGTTTAATAGTTATTGAATTCCGTTCTATCTTTTATTAAGTTATGTTTTATAAACTTTGAAGTCCGGAGTCTATAAATAAGACTTCTTGTTACTAGAAATGTATGGAGAGAGAAGAAAAGAAGGAGAAAGAGAGAAGCTCTGTAATAGTAAGAGCTCTAGTTTGTAACAGTTAGATATTAATGAAGTATTATTCTCCAATATTGCACTTGTCTTAAGAAGATCCAAGCGTAGGAAGACTGCTTCCTCTCAAGTAAGTTTTTTTCTTTAGTCGTTTCAAAGATATGGGCTTGTAGTAGTGGAGTAATTATGTATTTCATGTCATTTGCATGCATATTCGAGGTGGATAACCGTGGAACATGCCTACAGTAGTGCCTCTGTTCTTGGTGACGACCACCACTGCATTCATGTAGGATCATCTGCATCAATAATCCTAGATGAGTAGTTTCAGTGGATAACCGAAACTAGATGTATGCTCGATGAGTACAGGTTGAAAGAGACCCAACTCCAGCGCTGTCTAGAATTGGTGAAAAACTGTTACGAAAACTGATGTTAAAAATAATCCTAAGAATTATTCAGAAGTTCAGATGACTGTTTATAACCCCGTGAAATAGTCGGTGAGGTGCCTAATGGTCTGAAAGTCTGTTTAAATCTTAAAGAATGAGTAGAGTTAAAGGACCCTATCTGATAAAGCCAGAGGAATAGGCTATGACAGTCAAGGACTGGGTAAAGGCCTCAGCAGAGCCGTGAAGGGCAGTGAGTGTAAGTCCCGTTGTGCCGGCAAGATTGCAGAGGTGCCAGATGAGTTTGTTCATGGAAGCCTCTCTTGGCCTAAAGAGACAAAGACCATTAATTTGGTTGGGTTACTCCTCGAAAATTTGAAATTTTCACTTGACCTTGCATACCATTCTAGTTTGCATCCAAGCATTTAGAACTCAAAAAGAGTTGAAATCCGGTTGAGAGTAAACAGAAATGCATTCCTTGGCCCAAAAGGAAATGCAGAAAGCATCCCTGCTTCGCAGTGCAACTTCCAGAGCGGGCTTGGCCATAAGTCTCGGTTGGTACGGTGTAAGTATGCAGGAGCCCTGTAGGCCTTGTGTTTTGCGTCTGTTTATTTCAGATATACTGGTTAAAATACTCTGAGAGTATAGGTCATACTTGCATATAGGATTTGCATAGTTTGATCCAGCGAACTTAAAACTTTCTGGATTACCTCCCCCCTATAATACTATATCCCCCCTATAATGGTATCATATATGTATATATATATATATATATATATATATATATATATATATATATATATATATATATATATATATATATATATATATTAAATGAATGATATATCATACATATTGCATATGCTAAATCAATCGTAAGGGATAAAGAGGAGAGAGAGAAGGAGGGAATGACACCTCCCCCTCTCTCTCACCTAGCGTGGTGAGCTGTTAGGAAATGGGAATGAGTTTGTGGCATGTAACAAGAGAAGAAAGAAAGAGAAATAGCATGAGGTGGCAATTTTATTCAAGTGATAACATGGTAGTGATGGCATATAGATATATTATGATTCTTATTTAATTAAGGGAAAAGCAAACTAGGGAAAGGCTTTATGAATAGCATGGAAACAGAAGTACAAAAAAGTTGTTTCTGCTTGTAACTATAGAAAACAAAAAGATAAAAGAGAAGTACAGAAAGAGATTAAGAGAGAGGAGAGAAGAATTTCAGATTTCAAAAACTTGTAGAAGATGCTTAAGGAGGAAAGAGAAGCAAGAGAAATAACATAGAGAAAGAGGAGAAAGTCGAAGGGGAGAGAAATAGGAGTGCATACCCCTCAGCATAATTAAGGAGAAGAGAGGGGGGTTTATGGAGGATTGAAAGCGACTTGTGCTTGTGTGCAATAGAAGAAAAACAGAAGAGGAAAAATTAAGGAAAGTATAATTATCCATAGTGTATTATCGTGAGTGGAGAAGAGAGAAGAGAGGAGTGGAAGTGAAGTGATGAATGCAAAATTAGAGAGAAATCAGAGAAAATTAGGGAAAGTAAAGGGAAGCCATTAAAGGCCTAGAGGAGAGAGAAGGAGTGGAGAGAGAAGAGGAAGACAAGAGAGGAGAGAGAGGAAGACAGTGGGGAGGAGAGAGAAAGGAGGAGAAAGGGAAAAAATAAAAATAAAAAGAGGGAAAATCTCCAGTTGGTTCCCGCGTATTCGAAATAGCTATTAATTGTCCTAGACACAGGAGGGAGAGGGGATTTTTAACCGAACCAGGGTCAAGACACACATACACATGGAACAAGGACAGGTAAGTGATATTGACTAATGTCACTAATCTATGTATGTTAAGTAAGTGATTCTCTTTAATAGATATGCAATATTCACATGATATCATAAAATCTATTTTATTTATTTATTGATGCAATTTATGGAAAGTGCATGATATATGTCTTTGTGTATTGAACAAAAATGCATGGGATTAGATGACAGCTTAATGACTTGATTAAACTGTTTGAATTAGAATACTGATAGTATTCTTGAACTGTTAATCATGAATTTGAAATGTGCTTATGCATGTTAAATGTAAATTGTCATGCTCTCATGTTTAAATGATTGGGTGTCTAGTTTTACTCAGATGATACTAAATGATGATTGAAATGAAAAATGTATATTGAAATGGACAGAGCATGGTAATGCAATACTGGAATTGAAGATAAAAAGAGTAAAAGAAAAATGAAATGAAAGGTAATGGCTTCTGTAAGTCCTGGTACTTAATGTACCCAAATGGGAGGGCATGAAGCAAGACTGAAAAGTGAAAAGATTGAGTCTGTGCTAATGGCAATCCACAAGGTATACACGACCTTGTGCCTAGAAGCCACTTTGGTGGTGAAGAGAAATGTGCATCCTCTGGATTTGCCTAGGCTCAAGACTATAATATCAAATAACATAAATGAAAATAAATGAAAGGAAAATTGAAATGCATAATGTTATACGACTTGGATGTGATAATTGATGCATGATGAATTGCCTGACTTACTTACATGGTTGTCTATATTGCTTACTGGGCCGCAAAGCTCACTATTGTAAATGTTGACAAGTCCTCAGATATATGACAAGGGCAAGGGTGCTGTCACCTGATAGTGCATTTTAAAGTAGAAGATGAAAAACTTTTTTTTTTCTTTCTTTTTGTTGCAACTGATGTATTGGTTTAACTGGACTATAGATGTATATATTCTTTTGAGACTGTATGTACTAAACTAGACACTGTTGAAAGGTCAAATGTAAACATAATAGGACTTTAGACTGTGTACATATGTTCATGAGTCAAACTGTCAAATAGGTTGTTTGTTTTGTTCTTGAAAATGTTTAGTTTAGCATTTTGTCAAGTAATTATAAACAAGTTGATAAAAGAAGGACTCTCACGTGTCCTGGTCAAATGTAAACATAATAGGACTTTAGACTGTGTACATATGTTCATGAGTCAAACTGTCAAATAGGTTGTTTGTTTTGTTCTTGAAAATGTTTAGTTTAGCATTTTGTCAAGTAATTATAAACAAGTTGATAAAAGAAGGAACTGTCACGTGTCCTAGTTAAATGTTCATTAATGTGGGCCCCACCACGCCTGTGAAAACTGGGGTCATGACATATATAAAATATTGCAACGTAAGTAGAGAGAAAGGAAAGAATATTACATAAGAAGGAATCTCTTCCCCATATCCTCTTGAGAAACAAACTTGTGAAGGGTTCAATTAAACTATTAGGTTCTAAGTGAACTTGTGGAGCGTCATATATATTGTATTAATAGTAAACTATATATCAGTTAGATGCAAATGAAGCACCTCGCCAAACCCTCCTCACAAACAAACTTGTGGAGGCCTTCAGATAAATATCTTGGCTTTAACCGAACCTATTGGGGAATATGCACTATAGCAAAGTGATCAACACAATGGTTGGTTTCTCTAACATGATGAGAAAAGATGCAATGGTTGAAGTCCATAGACAAACTCTTGATATCCTTAAGTAGCACATGACATACTAAGGTGACACTAGCTGCCTTGGTTGTATTATTGTATATTTTATACTATAGAATGATGGATGGAAGAAGAAGGAACTAATGGAGGACGAAAGAAGATGAAATTTAGGGTTCTACCTTTCTAAGGACAACAATGTAAAGTCACAAGAGATTAAGGGCAATATAGAAATTATAAAATTATCTTAACTATGATTAAACATAATTTACTAATAGTGCGTAGTATTGTTCAACTAAGACATTTTATGGAGTCATAATTGTCAAGTTGACATAGTTTTGAGGTGTCTGTGCTTTTCAGCAAGGGAAAATTTCAAGGCTGTGAGATCTCCTAAAATTCTAACCCGATAACCTGGTGTTTTAGGTCCATGTACCCAGAGTTCAGCAAGAGGTCAACTATAGACCATCCGAGTTGAGTCGGAAGGTTCGAAAATCGTACCATGGACTTGGAATATCAAGATGAAGACCCAGCCACCTTGCTGGACTTCACTAGGAGAGAGAAAATTACTCTTGAAGGCATAAATATGAGATTTTGGCATGCCAGAAAGCTACACAAGAGGACTTCAAATCTCAGGTAAAGTATATCATTGAGTGGGCAATTATATAAGGTACCTACCTGCCAAAGCCCATCGCAATCGACTCTCATATGAGGAATTGTGACCGATTGGATAGGGGCGGTCGACCTATCCATCTGACCTGTCCCTACCCATAAAGGGCAAATTGGTCATTTTACCTCTTTAATTGCTTTTTAACTCTCTAAACTCACTCATACTAGAATTTGTGGTTTCTTTTGAAGAGAGAAATCATGAAAGAGGAGAGAAAAGAGGAGAAGAAGCTTGGGGAAGAAGTGTTGGAGCAACTCAACAGTGCGAAATTGCGATTTGGTGCTTTGGTCTCGTAAAGAGGTAGGTCTGCTTCAAACTCACCTATTTTTGACCCAATTTCGTGGTATTTTTGATTGGTAATTATATTTAAACATGAAATTGGAGGAGCTATGTTGAGAGGAATGGTTTTTGGACTCCACAGAAAGATTCACGCGGCCGTTGTGCATGCCTATGTTGAATCTTGTGCGAAACAAGCCCTTTCGACTGAGTTGACTAGGTGAGCTACCTGCCGAGTTAACTAGGTCAATTGGGGCTGAGTTGACCTACCTTGTTGGACTAAAATTGATACCCGTTTAATCCACATTTGATATGTGTTCAAATTGAATCCTGGTATGAATCTTATTTAGCCTGTTTATTTACGAGGTTAATTGAGTCCTGGGCATTCGTTGATTTTGTGAAATTGTGGGACTTTACGCATGAATTCTTGATTAACAGGTGAGGATAACATCTCACATATTATGTAATTGCATTGTGTATTTAGACTGTGATCCTTGTAGAATTGCATGTTGATTGTCATTACCATACACAAATTACTTTAATTGATAATATTGGTTGTCTTACTATATTTTCTATCAAATGATTAAATGTGAATTGCATGTGACTATGTGATTGGTTATTTTGCTTGATTGATACATGTGGATGTATGTGAGTGTGAAATGGGGATTACCTGTACTAGTACTCTTGGCTCGAGTTATCAGGGGCTGTGGTATGGGACATTGTTTTTTGATGGTCTCAGTGCTTTTCATAGTTGGTGTGTGTGTCTAGAGGCATTACTTTGGAATCCTATGAGTGCTACTACCCTTTTGGTAGGAGTATTAAAGTCGAGTGCCCAGTGATAATGGTGGATGAAGTTCTGTGTGCATCAAACAAATCCACTGTTATCATGCAATGGTATTGAGACATGTGTTAGAATGGGACTCGTGATTGCCCAAAAGATAGCTTGAGTGTCGTGAGGGGACATGAACAACAACCACCCTAGCATATGTAGATGACCACAGGGTTATAGAATGGTAGTCCAAAAGACGGCGGTTAGGCGGCGTGACGAACACCATTCCTAGGTGAGAATGATACCAGACCAAAAGGGTGCATAGGCATAAGGAAAGGGTATCTAGATCACACGTAGCATGAGACATAGTGACTTTGTATCAGGCTAGGGTAATCCTTGACACGTGCCAACTCTCAGACCAATGGTGATGTGAGAGAGTGTTGACCTAATCCCTAGCCATGGATGATGTGACAGGACCCAACTACAAAGAGAACCCAAAAGACAGGTTTAAATGTCATGAGGGGAGTGATGAGACTGCCCAAAGGAGGCTGGTGTATTATCTTAAAGTGTGTCTACTATAGAGACTGCATAGTAGCAGTTAAATTCATGTTTATATGTTCATTCCTTTATTCATCGATTGAGTGTGTGTGTGTGATGAATACATGGTGTATGATATGTTTGGCTAGCTGAATTTTGTAGGACTCATCCTCCATGTATATTGTCTTTTCTAAATTCTGTAGCTAATTGTGATGACTCATACTACTTGGAGAGTCCATTGTCGATCAAGTCCTATGTGGGATTGGCAAGCGAGGACACTGACTTACATGATGCGACGTGTGTGTGTGCACCGACTATGCGTACGGAGACTAGCCACCTTGAGGCTTGGGGACTCTCTTTGGATCCCAGGATATTTTGCTTTTCTTTCTATTTGCATAACGCCTTGTAAATTAAATTCCGTTGTAATAACTCTTGTCTATCTTTTGTGTATCTCAGTTTATAAGGTTTTGTAGGCTTAAGGATGACTGTATTAACTCTTGATTCACTCTTTTGTATATCATTGTTCTTAAATTATGTTATGTTGTATTTTTGTTATAGATTCGAGACTCGAACCGGATCTTGTAGCGTTATCACCCCCACATGTATTTTAGGTGAGACCGAAATCGGCTGGGTGGGGTGTGACAAAAGCACCCTAAAATATGTATAAAAAATCACAGATACCCCAAAAATGTGATGCCCCACATTTTTATATTATTATTTTATTATGGTGTGTGGATGTGTTAGTCTTTAAGATTATTAAAGTATCCGATGATTGGTTTAATCAAATGATCTGAGTGTAGTTAAAGGATAGTTTAATTGAGGTTAGATTCCAATTGATATTTGGTCGAGGTCAGACATCGCTTGTGGGTCCCACAACAATGGAATTAGACTGAACTGAAAATGAGGTAATGATCAGCATGATTTTCTGAACCCTGAGGTACTAATATTAGCACTTGAGAGTGGGTCTCGCGCAAGGTATTACAGCGGGCCCACAAGCCCATACCGAAGCCCATTGATTATTTAATTAAACATATATTAAATGTACGTTATATCTATATCTATATAAAATATATTTAATCCTTAACCGATTAAGGAGAGAGGGAGGGAGGAGGTGATACCTTTACCCCCACCTCCTACTTACGTGGTGACTTCTATTGAAATGAAGTATGCATGGCAGCATGAGCTGTTAAGGTAAGAGGAGAGAGAAAACACTGATGTTAAGAAATAATGGACATAAATGAGTTAAAAGAAGAAGTGGAGAGGAGTTAAGGAGGAGAGAGAGAGAATAGCGTAGGAGAAAGATAGTGTGACTTAAAGAATTGGAGAAGAGAAATTGAAAAGGAAGCCATTAAAGAAGATTAAGAAGAGAAGAGAAGAGAAGAGAAGAGAAGAGAAGAGAGAGAACGAGTGGAGATAGGAGTGGAGAGAGAAGAAGATAGAAACAGAGGAAGAGAACCCATTCAAGAGCAGAAGAGAAAGAGAACGTGGAGAACAGCATTAAACAGAGAGAAGCTAGGTGAGAGAAAAGAAAGCAAAAGAGAAATATTGCTGAGGTATAGAACAGAGAGTGAGAAGATACGTGAGAGAAAAATAAAGAAAGTGGAGAGAAGCCATTAAAGGCCTAGAGGAGAGAGAAAGAGTGGGGAGGAGAAGAGAGAAAAGGAAGACAAGAGATCAGAGAGAGGAAGACCGTGGGGAGGAGAGAGAAAGGAAAGAGGAGGGAGGAGAGAGAAAGGAGGAGAGAGAAAATAAAATAAAAAAGGGAAAAATCTCTTGTTGGTTTCTGCATATTTGAAATAGCCAATAATTATTCGAGGTACAAGAGCGAGAGCGAATTTAACGGAACCAGGGTCAAAACACACACATGGAAACAGAATCAGGTAAGTGATATTGACCAACCTATGTATGTTAAGTGGGTGATTCATTTAATAGACATGTAGCATTTACAAAATAACATGAAATCTATTTTGTTTATTCATTGATGCAATTTATGGAAAGTGCATGATATATGCCTTTGTGTATTGAACAAAATGCATGGGATTAGATGACAGTTTAATGACTTGATTGAACTGCTTGAATTGGAATGCTGATAGTGTTCTTGAACTGTTAATTATGAATTTGAAATGATGCTTATGCTTATCAGATGTGGAATTATCATGCTTTCATATTTAAATGATTGAATTGCATGAACTGTGTTTAGACGAGACTGAATGATGATTGAAATGAAAAATGTACATTGAAATGGACAGAGCATGGTAATGTAATACCAAATTGAATATAAGAAAGAATAAAAGAAAAACAAATAAACTATTAAAGGCTTCTGTAAGTCCTGGTACTTAATGTACCCAAATGGGAGGGCATGAAGCGGCTTCTGTAAGTCCTAGTACATATGTACCCAAATGGGAAGGCATGAAGCAAGACTGAAAAGTGAAAAGAAAAGAAAGGAAATAATAAGAATAAAGAAAGAAAGAAAATGTAACGGCTTCTGTAAGTCTTGATACTTAATGTACCCAATTGGGAGGGCATGAAGTGGCTTCTGTAAGTCCTGGTACTTATGTACCCAAATGGGAGGGCATGAAGCGAGACTGAAAAGTGAAAATATATACTAGACTGATGATGGCCTTCTGTAGAGAACACCTGGCCTTGTGCCTAAAGACTGAAAGAGAATCTCTTCATGAGAACCTCTAAGACTGAGACTGAGACTGACGCCACTTGTGTGGTTTAGACTGATGGTGCTCTCTTTACAGTTAGCGCTTAGGTCTGGTTTAATAATGAAAAAGGAAAAAGGAAAAAGAAAAGAAAAGGAAAAAGGAACAGGAAAAGGATAAAGGAAAAGGAAAACAAAAGGAAAAATTGGAATGTATGATGTTATATGATTTTGATGTGATTATTGATGCATGATGAACTGCCTGACTTAATTACATGTTTGTCTATATTGCTTATTGGGCCGCAAAGCTCATTATTGTAAATGTTGACAGGTACTCAGATTCATGATAAAGGCAAGGGTATTGCCACCTGTCGATACCTTTAAAGTTGAAGATGGAAACGTTTTCTTTTTGTTGCAACTGATGTTGGTTTAACTGAACTGTGAATGTATATATTTCCTTGAGACTGTATGTACTTTACTAGACACTGCGGAAAGGTTAAATGTAAACATGACAGGACTTTAGAATGTGTACATATGTTTATGAGTCAAACTATCAAACAGGTCATTTGTTTGTTCTTGAGAATGTTTAGTTTAGCATTTTGTTTTAGCAGTTATAAACAAGTTGTTAAGGAGATGAACTGCCACGTGCCCTAGTTGAGTGTCCATAATGTGGGCCCCACCAAGCATGTGAAAACTGGGATCGTGACAAAAAATGTCTCTTAAAATGGCACAATGATACACTTCGTTAGCAATTTCCATTAAATCAAGGTTAGATAATTTAAATTCCTAAATTGCCCTTAAAGTCTTGTTACTTTATGATATTACCCTTAACCACTTGCCTCTAATTTTTTATAATTTTACAATGTTACCCTTACTGGAATTTTAGTCATAATTCAGTAAATCCCAATTAACATCATCTTCTTCCTTTTACCAAAAAAAAATCATTTGTCTTCCATCGTTTCCTCAATTTGGCATTCCGATGAGAATGAGGAAGACGAGAAAACCCATTAAAGGGCTGTCATTATGACAACTACAATCAAAAGAAAAGACCATTTTCAAAAGCATACTCAAAAGACCATTATTAAGACCATTTTGAAAAGCATACTCCCCTTCTAAATAGGATTAATTTTGAGTTCAGTATTTACCCTAAATCCTGATCATCGATATGTTTAGTGTGAAGTCAAAACTCCATAAAGCAGCAGCATTTGTATTTCTTATTGCCCGAAAGATTGGTTGCTCTTTTGGTTGGTGGGAAATGAAGTAATCCTGATATTGTTAAAAATCTTCAGATTCAATATTCATGGCATCTGACTACAAATTTGCCACTTTTCCTAACAAATTTTCTGATCAGAATCTGCCACCTCCTTCCTCATGAAGCCACCATCGAAGCATGATTGAGCGTTGCAGTAAATCCAAACCCTACTCTTCTTCTCCCCCTTTGTCTCCTCTTCCTCTCAGTAATGGCGTAACTGTAACCCCTAGATTCATGTATCTAGTAATAAAGAAATCATAGATTTTGATGTGAAAGAAAGAAAAAAGTAAAGGGTATATTGGTCTTTCTAAGTTATAATAGGGTAAATTTTAATTTTAATTTCTAATAAAGTACTACTAAGGATATATTTATCTTTTTCTCTAATTCAATTTATTATTCTAAAGGAAAATGGACAGTTGCCATTTTAACAAATATTTTGGAGTGTCTTTGTCAATTTGTTATATTTTTTTATGTGCTTGTGATTTTTATTATATATTTTGGGGTGTTCCTGTAATTTCCCCTTTTAACAATTATTTTGGGGTGTACCTATAATTTCCCCATTTTCCTCCCTCCATTGCTTTTCGTTTGGCTAAAGTGTTTAATGGCAAAAGGACTTAACCCCACGAAAGTTTCTTCTTGAAAATGTGAAAGACATGATAAAGAGGATTCTCTTTTTGCGGTCACTCAGCTGCTACCTGTCAATCGTTAGATTTGTGTCATGTGCCAGCTGTCAACTGTTAGATTTGCACCATCTGTTCATAATTGGATCCAATGATCAGGATTAAAATGGGGGGCATAGTAGTAGGATGGTTAGGAACCTGCTTCTCAGTGGAGAGGTCTTGGGTTCAACTGCCGGCGTGTCCCCATATATAAAAAAGCGCCTTTGTACAAAAAAAAAATGAATTTTTTTTTATTTTAAATTCTAGTACTTTTAATTTCTGAATTTATAATTTCAAATCCTCACTAAAATCTCTTCCCATCCTGAAAGAACCCTAGCTCGAAGTTGGGTTTAAAGAAGCTAATGGGCAAACCATTGGGTAGCCGCTTCTCAGAAATTGCTTGGTCAGATTCTCCACTGGATAAGCCATTCACTAGAGAGCAGCTGAGAAAAGGAACGCAATCGAATTCATGATCATTGCCTAATAGTGGCTAATTCATGGAGGCATCATTTGGGTTTTCAGAGAATTATAGGCTTTCAACTTCACGAGGGTTTCATCTTTCCTTTGTTTGGTTATCTTTTACCTTGCTCTCGTTCCTCTTTCTCTTAGGTTTTGAGAGTTTTGCAATTCAAGATCTACATTTTAGGGTTTTGAGTTTTTGATTACTTATGTTTTGTTTTTCCTGTTCGAAAGTCAAAATGAAGAAGTAAATCTCATGTGTACTTCAATTATTAACACGGTGTGTTGGTTTCAAGGTAATCCATGGTCATATTCCATCATCTGATTTTTTGTGTTTTCCAACCTAGGAGTCCCTTGTGTGGGATGAGAATAGGGTTTTAGAATTGAGTTTAGGCCGAGGGCTTGATTTTGTAAATTCATATACTAAAAGTATTAGAATGTAAAATAAAAACTTCATATTAATACATGTGCCCTTGCATTTTTAATTGCCACCAATGGATCTTATTATGAACACGTGGCACTATAGTTGTGCTACCGCAAAAAGAAAATCCAGATAAAGAATGGAAGTGGTATTTGGTATGGTATTTGTACTAAACCAAATATGTTTATGTGAAACCCAGCCCTAATCTTGACTCGGAAACCCTGTTGTTTGTAGGTCCGACAACTCGAAGTAAAGCAAGAAGTCACCTTTGGGCCATTTCAGTTGAAGACTTGGTGACTGCTTGGAATCCATGAGTGTTGATGTCAGTGTTCCATTTATGGAATCCTGATGAAGATCGAATTAGTTGATAGACTTGGAGTGCTCTCTGTCTTGGTTCGAAGGCATTTCTACCTACTAGGTAAGTCACTTGGTGTGTGTGCAAAACCCCTTATGTTTGGATTTGATCTGAGCCTTCATTTCCCTGTTTTGGACTTACTGTCCTGATTGGTCGACTCGACCAATCCAATCAACCAATGGGTTCTGTTTTGCTAATTAGGTCTTTGCTTGCTCTATTTAAGTCAGCTTTGGGCCATTTCAGTTGAAGACTTGGTGACTGGCTTGGAATCCATGAGTGTTGATGTCAGTGTTCCATTTATGGAATCCTGATGAAGATCGAATTAGTTGATAGACTTGGAGTGCTCTCTGTCTTGGTTCAAAGGCATTTCTACCTACTAGGTAAGTCACTTGGTGTGTGTGCAAAACCCTTTATGTTTGGATTTGATCTGAGCCTTCATTTCCCTGTTTTGGACTTGCTGTCCTGATTGGTCGACTCATTGGTTGACTGGACCAGTCGATCAATCCAATCAACCAATGGGTTCTGTTTTGCTAATTAGGTCTTTGCTTGCTCTATTTAAGTCCAATCTCGAGTCTACTTCGTATTTTCTGCCTCCAAACTCTTTGGAACGTACCAGAGCCCTCTGCAAGTCATCTCCCTTGCATCCTTGGTGATTATCTTGACGGATCTTCGTCAAAATTCGTGCTTTTACACAAAAAGGTATGTGATCATCCTCTTATGTGTTTCATCTTTGATTCTTCATTATTTTTCTTTCCTTTTCTGATTGAGGACAGTAGAGAAGATGTTGTATCTCTGTTGCAACTATCTCTTTACTCATTCCCTCTCTTTCCTAAGGATCTAAAGCTTGGTGGATGATCTTCATCAAGATCATCACTCGCTTTTGAAGGAAAACTTGTAATCATTCTCTTTCCTTATTTAGATTAATGTTCTTCAGTCTTAGATCTAATTTTCTTGAAGATCTATGCATGTTACTCATGATTCCATTGTCACAATCAGTTATCCATCATCCTATTGTTCTTGTCCGATTTTTACTATGAATTCTTCAAGAACCATGATTGATCTAATTATGGTAACTTTTTGTTTCCTAATTTGTAACTTGAAGACTTGATTTGATTAGTGTTTTGAAGTCCTCTATATTCTAGTATGTTGCCATTGTAGTTTCCCCCTTGTTTAGTACCCTTTTGAACCACCAAATTCGGTTTCATATTCTAAAAACTCTGATTTTTGAAGGCCACTGTCTCTATTGGTCGACTCATTGGTCGACTGAGGCAGTAGACCAAGTCAATCGACCAATGAGTACAACAACCTCATATTTGGTCTGTTTTGGATGTTTTGATATCTTTCCTTCTAGGTATCTTTCCTAATATGTTGTATACACTTGTTTAGGACTTTCTTCCCAAGTTTAGTCAAGGTCTTACTTGATTCCCTAAGATCCTTTGCGAGTTATATAAGGTAAGGATGGTTATTTCCTTAACTACATAGATTGCATATCCTAGTTTCTATAATTGAATCTTGTTAGTTTATTTCCTTAATTAGATTTTTACAATGATATTCTACTGTTGCATAGTCTTGATTTCAGTAGCATTACTCGTTTATGTTAACTTGACTCATCTATGATTTACTTACTAATTATATGTAAATTATATATTATTATTGATTTCTTTCCATATAAGAAGTTACCATATATGTGATGTTATGGAATTATGCTTGTGTATGATTAAGTATGGTTTGGAAAGGAGATGTGTCCTTTTGACACTTCTGTCCTTGGACTACTACGGGAATATTATGGGATGTTTCCGGAGATGCCCTCTGGACACCTTCCTAAACTGTTGGATGACATATTTAGGACTTTCTAGTAGTGTTTGGCTAGGATGTCCCGTTATGTTAGACCCTAATCGGAGGGGTATTGAGACCGAACAACCCGTGGTAGCTGTGAAATCCCCCGGATTTCTACCCCTTTAACCCATGGTTTTAAGACCGAGAACCTGGGCCTTGATTCGGCGACAATCGTGGACCATTCAATTCGAGCCCGAAGGTTTGGAAATTGAAAAAATGTTGGTAGATGACCCTTATAATGACTCAAAAACTCTCCTAGAGTTTAAGTGAAGAGAAGTTGTCTTGATAGTGTAAATGGTAATTTTGGAATATCTGTAGATCGTGATGGAGAATCCGATTGCGATAGGTATCAAATTGAAGATCGTCGGACCTTTCCAACAGCCAAAAATCATCAAAATCGGAGTTTGTTTGGGGTCACCTGGACTAGAGTTTGGCCGTTTGGGTGAACCAACCCCACCCCATTTTCTATTTAGGGGCAAAATTGAAAATTCGGATTTTTAAACCCTATTTATGTTTTATCTCATCCGTAAACACATTTTTGGAGGCTAGAAAGAGGCGGAGGCTTTGGGAGGGAGAGGAGGAGGAGTATTTCTCATCCAATCAAGGTGTTCTGAATCATTGCGGGAATTTTATGAAAGGTTAGTTTTCTTTAATCCTTCTCTTATACATGGTTGGAGGCTAGAAAGAGGCGGAGGCTTTGGGAAGAGGAGAAAGGAAGGAGAAGAGTATTTCTCATCCAATCAAAGGTGTTCTGCAACTCAATCATTGGGGAATTTTATGAAAGGTTAGTTTTCTTTAATCCTTCTCTTATACATGGTTTTGGGAGCAATTTCTCTTCTTTCCTTTTGAGAGATCTTAAAGGAATGCATGTTTGGTATATTGGATGATCCTCTTTTATTGTATTAAGGTTCCCATTGAGTTTGGAAGTAATGGTTTATTCCCTTGCAAAAGGATTTAGAATTTGACTCCTCGGGTCACCCACGGGTGATTTATGAGAGTCAAATTTGGGGCATTTTGATTTTGGTCAAATTGGATAAAATTGAAGGTACCCGTAGGATCCTTTTGTTGTCAATTAGCTTTCCCCAAAATTTCATTTCGTTTAGACTTCGAATTGGTGGCAAATTAGTGACCATTCACTAGTGAGGTTGAGAACTACCCTTTTTAACCTAGTTTTCAGATTTGGGTTTTTGTGGGAAGATTTTAGGATATCCTTTGAAATCCAAATGGGCTCTAATTTGTAATAATTATTTCTTTTGCATAAATAGGTTAATATATCTTTAATCACTAATTTGTGGGAGTGGATTCTTGGATTTGGAGGAAGAACAAAGTAAAAGTTGAGGAATATACTTAACTTTATATTACATGTGTAATGATGTTAGTTACTTTTCATTATTGATATCTTGTATTGCTTTAGTATTATCTTGTTGGTTATTTTATGTCTTTTGTTAAATATGAATTGCTATAATTTATGTTTATTATTATTTCTGATGTTGCTCCTTGCTTTGAAATCTATTATTGTTGTTATGAAATGGAATGTGATTGTATGAGAGGAGAAATATTATTATTTCTTCTACCTTGTATTTTCTACTAGGGTTGTGGGTTCACCCATTGCCCTAGTGATATTATATGATTGCTTATATTGTGGTTGGGAATGGGGAATGCTTTTTTGGCATTTCTGCCATAGGATACCAAAGGAGGCGGTATGAGACGCATTCTTATGGTGTCCTTGGCTCTTTCCCGATTACTGATTTACATATTTAGAGCATGTCTAGAAGTGTTTGGTTAGATGAGCTCATGAGTACTACGCCCTTTCGGCGGGGTATTGAAGCCGGTTAACCCGTGATGTTAGTGGTTGGGTCCGTATGTCAAGCAGGCCCACTATCATCATAGAGAGGTAGGGTTGCATATAATAGATAAGGGCTCATGGATGCTCAAAACCAGTGAAATGACCCGTAAGAGGACATGGAGATCATTCTGTCCATTATATGTGGATGACCACTGGGTTAATGAATGGGGTCCAACAGATGCCTCCATTGAGGATTCCATTCATAGGTGGGAAGGTATTGAACCAACAGAGCACTAGGCGTGAGGGGAAATATCCGGACCATATGTAGTACGAGACCATATGACTTTGCATTGGGCCTAAGATTATCCTTGACACGCGCCAGATCTTATACCAATGGTGATGTGAGAGAGTGGTGACCTAATCCCTGACCATGGCTTGACAGGACTTTACACAACAACCGCGGAGAACCCAACGGACGTGTTTGAGTGCCGTGAGGGAAGAGTGATGAGACCGTCCAAAGAAGACTGGTGTGTGACTTAATGTGTGTCTACCATAGAGACTTCATGATAGAGTTAGGAGCATAATCATTCATGTATCATATCGTTGTCATTAATTACATTATCGATATTCATGTTGTATGTGTGGTGTGGAATCTTGTGAATGAATGCATGATATGATGTTGAGTTGACCTCACTGGGTTCTGTTGAACTTTCAAATGGAGGATTCGTTGCTAGTATATCTTCTTGAAGGAGTGACGAAAGAAGAAGTGGATGCACATGGAGCTTCATGCAAGTGTTAAGACTATTCTTTTGGGTGGGATTCCATTAGAGAACTAGTTTAATTTATTTTTCCGCTGCGAATAAAATTAATCTCTTTTCATTTCAAAACTCTGATCTTATACTTTTATTTTGAAGTAATGGATGATTGTAACAATTATTTCGGTTTTGATAACTTAATATGATAAACTTGATTTATTCTTGTCCATTTAATTATGCTATATCGTGTTTTGTATGGATTTGTCACTGAACCTAGATCTTGCGGTGTATCACCCCCACAGGCATTCGGGTAATGACTGGATTTGGCTGGGTGGGGTGTGACAGTAGCAATGGGGATTCATGGGCGCTCAAGACCGGTAACCAACCCGTGAGAGGACAGGAATCACATTGTGGAGACCATTTATCGGTAGGGTTGCATATGGATAGACTTGGGCTCATGGGCGCTCAAGACCGGTAACTAACCCGTGAGAGGACGTGAAAGCTTCCGGTTTACCATATGTGGATGACCTATAGGGTTGATGAGTCCGTAGTCTGGGACTATGAGGACTCTAGTGTGATGGATACCGGAAAGGATCGCCAGGGGCGAGGAATGGACGTATCTGAATCTAACTTGATGTAACTGAGTAGGAGACTTGCATTTGGCTAGGCTTTGACCCTGACATGCGCCGGTACTTAGACCATTGGGGATGTGAGAGAGTGGTGACCTATACCCCCAGCCATGGAATGTCCTGAGGGATGCCGGACCCACTACCAAAAGGCATTGTGTGATGAGACTTTCCTAAAGAAGTACGGTGCTATGACTTAAAGCATGTTTGCCAATAGAGATCAACATACATAGAGTTAGAATCATATTGCATCATGTGTTTCATATCATATATCATTTTACTTTGCTTTGAAATCCTGCCATTTGTGTTGTTATGGATTAACTGCTTTACTGAGTTTCTTTGAAACTCATTCTTTTTGTACAATGTTTTGTTAGATTTCTCTACAGGTTCTGAGTATCATGACTGCTTGTATGAAGAAGCGCAAGGAGAAGATGCATATCTCCAGGAAGGTGATTGCGGTTACGACAATTACACTGAAGATTCCGCGGGTGGTTATGCTGCGTATGATGCTTAGTCCAACCATAGAGTGGAAGCGCCCTTGCGCCATTTTTGAGATTTATACTTATAGAGATGTTGTTTATAAGATTGAGAATAATTTAGTTACTTATTGTACTTGCTATTGGGATTAGTTTTCATTCTTTTTCCTTTCCTTTTAGTACTACTTTCCACTGGTTGTAGAGTGGGATTCCGCCTCACTTTACTTATTGATTTAGACATTCTAATTGTCTTTCGTACTCGATGATATATGATTTAATCTTTCCTTATTTGGATCTTTTGTTTATCTTTTGCACATTGATTATTATTGTTCATGATTATGTTATTGTCTATGTGGGAGGTTGATTACCTCGATACTTGATCTTTGGGGCTGTGGATCACACTCGGGTATGCCAGGTAGGGTACCGGCTGGGTGGATGTGATAGTTTATCCCTTACCATTGTCGTATCAAATACCAAAAGATATAGTATAAACATATTTATTCAACACAAAATGGTTATAATATTCAATTCAACATCAGTATAATATGACTCATTTGTGTCATTTCTCCATATCATTACCTTGTCCTACTCCAAATGGTAAAAGTATGTAATACCATTACCACACCATATTTGCTTGGTAAAGTATGGTCTCGTATAAGTAGCGCCACTTTGATTTTGGGGGTATATGCGTGTGTGTTCTACTCCAACCTTTTTAAGTTTCTTTACATTTTTTAGGGAACTAGAAAGGGAACCCAAGCAAGGTAGCAATGTAGTTATTGACTGTCTTTTCTTTTATTTTCTTAATTTAGTAGAGGGAGGATTTGGGGTGGCATGCCTACAGCCGTGCCTCTACCACCTCCTAGGCCCCTCTACAATTTTCTTGCATATGCATGTTTGCATTTTATAGTCTTCATGAGTACAAGGAGAAGAGAAAGCCAAGATCAACTTGATTATGACAGTTTTTTTTTCCTTTACTTGTATTGATATTAATAGATTGTATGTACCAGCAATTTTCTTCTGATATTAGCATATTGTATATACCAGTAATTTTCTTCTCTAATTATTCCGAGGGCCTTATGGTTATCTTCATCTTTCTATAACAATGTGTTAGACTGCTAACATACTGGCTTTTTTCTTTAAGAAGTCTTAGTTGGTATTTGAATTCTTCTATTTCATTTTCTAATTATTCAATTTTGATTTTTCGTAATAAAACATAGAGCAAATTGCACTAGCACCCCAAAATGGAGGCCTTAAAGCACTGACACCCCACTTTATGTTTAAAAAGCACAGAGACCCTAAAATTGAATTTTTATTGGATATATTTGTCAAATTTATCACTGAAAATAGTTAAATTACTGTTTATCATTGGTTATATCCCTATAATAACAATTCCCGAAAGGTTTTCAGTGAAAATTTTAAAACATTTATTCAATGAAAATCCAATTTTGGGGTCTTTGTGCTTTTTAAACATAAAGTGGGGTGTAGAAGTTTGAAATTTTGCTACTAGGTGTTAGAACCAGAATACAGTAGACACTATATAAGATAGACCAACATCATGCAGTAATATAAGGAAAAGTACAACATTAAGAAAATCTTATGTTACAAGCATTTACTCGTACGTTGCAGAAAAACGAAACAATCATAGCAAAACTCGAATAGAGTGAGTTGAGGCATATAGAATAGTACATTTCTTTAAGGTATTTGAACACCCCCTTAAAGTGCAGATTATGTTTGACCTTAACGTCCTCACCTCTAAGATATAACAATTCTTTTAGATCTAAAAGGCTTTCACTTCAACAGATTCTATTTGCAAAGGATATACAAAAGTAGTATGCAACACATGGGAAATTTTCATTCTATTATTTCTCTCTGGGACACCTAGATAGTGGCATCCATGCCCGGTCACCTCTGTCGGGAAAAATTGTGATTGATCGTACAATCACCTCCCCACAACGGGTTCCTAGATCAAGACCCACGACCCACAGACACAAGTGCCAAGTCCCAACATAGTCATTTAATATTTATTAATTAATTATTTCTTTAACTAATTATGTATGCCCCATGTCTTGGTCGAATAAGTAATAGTATTAAGAGCAATTATCAAATAAGTAATAGTATTATCATTAGCACCATCCGATGTGGGATTAAAATAAATATCGTAAATTAGGTTACCTTGTATATGTTGTATTGCCTAAATCCTTGAATCGAAACCTTATAGGTAAGAATCAAACAAGAGTACTAAAACAAATTTGGGAGATAGAGTTTTACTGTTTTTTGGAACTTATATATAATATATAATATTATTTTATTTTTTTTTTAAAAACAAAATACAAAACAAGTGACCTAAATAATTAGTTAGAGCATTTGTCTTCTTATAACAATGTGAATCTTTTCACGTTATAGAGCTCAAGAAAAGTTTTAGGGCATTCCAATCTTGCAGCACAAACCATGGGATTTGTTTTTTTTGGACAGCCACTGCATCTACTGCTGAGTCACATTTCATCCAAACCTTCTGGAGTTGACAGTCCCTGATCGTTCCTTGTATCATGATGGGTATAAGGAAACCTTCTGGAGGTATTACCCATCATTCTCCAATACCTCTTTTCTAGCCGCTAGTTGAAGCCTCATCACCACTCGAACAACTCTCGAGTCAATAGAATTAAAATTTCTGGAATGATGAGGATCTCTGGTCTATGCAGTTACTCAACAACAATTGAGCATTTGGCCAAACAAAAGGAAAAACAACCATTGAGCTATATTTATAGCATTTTGTTAGCTCTGAATCTGAATCGTATTCTTGTTAGCTCTGTGCTCTAGCAGAGCTGTTTGTGATTAAGTTCATCAATTGACTTAGCCTTTGGAGGTGGACTCCCGATCCTAGCGGTCGGGCCACATCTGACGTTCGTTTTTGTAGGTCATTCTCAGGAGATCTAAGGGCTGAGCAGATTTTGGACACATCACATTTAAATAGCGATATTATATCTATCCCTGAAGGACCTTCTATACTGCATTTTCTAATGCTGTATAGTTGCTAGTCTACCTATGAAGTACTATTGTAATATAAAACAAACCTGGTGTATTATATCTAAGAGTGTCAATTGTGTATTGATTCCATTTTACTATACCAAACCACACCTTTCAAACCGTCCCATATCGCACAGTTTTTAAATTCAGTACAATCTGTATTGAAACCGTTTTTTAGAATTCGATACGGTACGGTTTTGGTTTTAGGTAGCATGTCGTCAGTATGTACCAAATATTGTACCGAATTACCATATACTAAAACCGTGCCATATACCGAAATTATTGTATTGATTTGACACCCTTAACCTAAGTTGGGTTGGGCCCAATTTAATGCCCAGTCCATCTTGACATTATTCCTGGGTTGGTCCTAATTTAAGGCCGAATCCATTTTGACATTATTCTTGAAAAATACAAATCTAGTGTAGTCCAGTCCTATTTCAACTATGCAATTTTTTTTCTTACCCAACAAAAAGAAAGAATGTCTCTAGCCACCATTTTCCTTTTTTACTAGATTTCAGTTTCTGGTTCTTTGGAATGAAAAAATGTTTCAGGAAATAATCGGAAGGCGAAAGGAAAGGGAATTGAAAAATAATGATGTTAATATGTTTCAGTCAATACGTTAGTTATTGTGGCAACATTACAAATTAAAAGATTAGAAAATGAGTTTTTCATACCGAAATTATACCGTATCATATATCGAAATGTGTCGTTTTTCTTGTACCGATTTTATACCAAATTGTTTTAAAAAATATCAGTTTTATATTGTACCATATAAATCGGTACGGAATGGTTTCGGTATGAGATTTTAAAGTTCAATATGGTACAACACCCAACCGAATTACTGGTATTGTACCAAATTGACACCCTTAATGAGTCTCTTTAGCTTATTATCCCAGCGGAGGAAACTTTACTATTATTTTTTCAAGGGAAAAAAACTAAAACACTTTATTATTACATAGATTCATAGTTAATTATTAATATTGTTATTATTATCACCTTAAAAGTCCTTTAGCAAACTCTAATTAGAAGGAACTTTAATTCATTTTATCACACTTAAAAAAAAATGCCCACTGTTGATGCAGAATTCGGTTCCTCCTGGTTGAACGCTCGAACCTGCAAAAACGTGCTTGACTGGTGTGGTCGAGTTTTGTCTCCGACGAACAAGTTAGTTCAGACGAACAAAGGAAGTCACCTCAATCTCTCAATGTATTCAATAACTTAAGAGTGCATACCTGATAATGATGAATATGTGGGTATTTATAGATCTTAGGAGAGGTTACCTTAATTGTGCAGTAATGGAGTTCGAATAGAACTCTGTCATTGTTGCTAGCTTCCTGGGGAGAGGAGTCTTATCCGCCAAGACAGTATTACTTGGATTGTAGTTGTGGAGTCCGATCTGGATTCTAAGAGTAACCCGACTTGATCGGAATCCTTATCCTTATCTTTAAGGAGGTTGGATATGATTCAAATTGTATACCTTGCTTAGTACCTTCGTTTTATTCATGGTCCGACCAAGGTTTGATTGGTCTAGTTCTTCTTTGGCTGACCCATATAGATCTATTACAAAATATCCATAACATAAGCCCCTTAGTCACTTGGTCACGTGAATTCCATGTTCGGGCCCAAGGGATTGAGTTTCTTTCAACCATGATTCAATCTAGTTGAGTGATTTTGGCTTGACTTGTGCTCAATCAAATTTGAAGATAGCCTAGGCGGCTCATCAATTTGAGGAGTGACCTTTGATCCTGGCTTTTATGACGACCTTGGAATTGCTTAATCATCTTGGATAGTCAGAGAGCGGAATATTTTGATTTGGTTCAATCACCACTCTCTACAGTCAAAAAAAGTGTCCTATATTTTTTTAAAAAGTCACCATGTTTCTGTGACTGAGAGGACATATGCTAAATCTCAAGACGAAAATCTTGCCCTCGATCATCTTATACTTTGTTCTGTTGTAAAATTCCTTGATTAACCTTGACTAACCATGCCTTTTGTATCATCTCCATGTAAACCATTGTTTTGGTCGGATGCATCTAAATTTTCATAGTGCTCAAACCATTGATCTAGTCGAATTGCTTGTGGTCGGGCGGATCATCAAATTGGTCGAGCTCTTGAGCTTTCATTTGAAGTTGTTTGGTTGACCATGTATTGGTCAAGCATTATGTTAATTCTTTCATAATTCCTTTAGTCTTCTTCATTGCCTCCATGTTCCGTGTTCACTTTGGGAACCACCTTGCTTCATGAGTTCGAGCAAGGGAGTTCATGTTTGGGAGCAGCCTGTGCTCATTGTTCCGAGCACAGGGATGTTCTCCCGTGGAACTGCCTTGCTTCATGATTTTGAGCAAGGGAGTTCATGTTTGGGAGCTGTCTGTGCTCATTGTTCCAAGCACAGGGATGTTCTCCCGTGGAACTGCCTTGCTTCATGAGTTTGAGCAAGGGAGTTCATGTTTGGGAGCTGCCTGTGCTCATTGTTCGGAGCATAGGGATGTTCTCCTGTGGGTAGCTGCATGTGCTTATTGATTCGAGCACAGGGAGTTCTCCCGTGGGGAGCTGCCTGTGCTCATTGGTTCGAGCATAGGGATGTTCTCCCGTGGAACCGCCTTGCTTCATGAGTTCGAGCAAGGGAGTTCATGTTTGGGAGCTGCCTGTGCTCATTGTTCCGAGCACAGGGATGTTCTCCCGTGGGGAGCTGCCTGTGCTCATTGGTTCGAGCACATTGATGTTCTCCCATGGAACCGCCTTGCTTCATGAGTTCGAGCAAGGGGATTCAGTTTTGGGAGTTGCTTGTGCTCATTGGTTCGAGCACAGGGATGTTCTCCCGTGGAACCGCCTTGCTTCATGAGTTCGAGCAAGGGAGTTCATGTTTGGGAGCTTCTTGTGCTCATTTTTCCCACATATGGCGCCAATGTTGATGCAAAATTCGGTCCCTCTTGGTCGAACGCTCGAACCTGCAAAAACGTGCTCGACCAGTGTGGTCAAGTTTTGTTTCCGACGAACAAGTTAGTTCAGACAAACAAAGGAAGCCAGCTCAATCTCTCAATGTATTCAATAACTTAAGAGTGCATACCTGATAATGATGAATATGTGGGTATTTATAGATCTTAGGAGAGGTTACCTTAACTGTGCAGTAATGGAGTTCGAATAGAACTCTGTCATTGTTGCTAGCTTCCTGGGGAGAGGAGTCTTATCCGCCAAGACAGTATTACTTGGATTGTAGTTGTGGAGTCCGATCTGGATTCTAAGAGTAACCCGACTTGATCGGAATCCTTATCCTTATCTTTAAGGAGGTTGGATATGATTCAAATTGTATACCTTGCTTAGTACCTTCGTTTTATTCGTGGTCCGACCAAGGTTTGATTGGTCTAGTTCTTCTTTGGATGACCCATATAGATGTATTACAAAATATCCATAACATAAGCCCCTTAGTCACTTGGTCACGTGAATTCCATGTTCGGGGACAAGGGACTGAGTTTCTTTCAACCATGATTCAATCTAGTTGAGTGATTTTGGCTTGACTTGTGCTCAATCAAATTTGAAGATAGCCTAGGCGGCTCATCAATTTGAGGAGTGACCTTTGATCCTGGCTTTTATGACGACCTTGGAATTGCTTAATCATCTTGGATAGTCAGAGAGCGGAATATTTTGATTTGGTTCAATCACCACTCTCTACAGTCAAAAAAAGTGTCCTATATTTTTGTAAGAAGTCACCATGTTTCTGTGACTGAGAGGACATATGCTAAATCTCAAGACGAAAATCTTGCCCTCGATCATCTTATACTTTGTTCTGTTGTAAAATTCCTTGATTAACCTTGACTAACCATGCCTTTTGTATCATCTCCATGTAAACCATTGTTTTGGTCGGATGCATCTAAATTTTTATAGTGCTCAAACCATTGATCAAGTCGAACTGCTTGTGGTCGAGCGGATCATCAAATTGGTCGAGCTCTTGAGCTTTCATTTGAAGTTGTTTGGTTGACCATGTATTGGTCAAGCATTATGTTAATCCTTTCATAATTCCTTTAGTCTTCTTCATTGCCTCCATGTTCCGTGTTCACTTTGGGAACCACCTTGCTTCATGAGTTCGAGCAAGGGAGTTCATGTTTGGGAGCAGCCTGTGCTCATTGTTCCGAGCACAGGGATGTTCTCCCGTGGAACGCCCTTGCCGCTTCATGAGTTTGAGCAAGGAGAGTTCATGTTTGGGAGCCGCCGCGTTGCTCATTGTTCCAAGCACAGGGATGTTCTATCGTGGAACTGCCTTGCTTCATGAGTTTGAGCAAGGGAGTTCATGTTTGGGAGCTGCCTGTGCTCATTGTTCGGAGCATAGGGATGTTCTCCCGTGGGTAGCTGCCTGTGCTTATTGATTTGAGCACAGGGAGTTCTCCCGTGGGGAGCTGCCTGTGCTCATTGGTTCGAGCACAGGGATGTTCTCCCGTGGAACCGCCTTGCTTCATGAGTTCGAGCAAGGGAGTTCATGTTTGGGAGCTGCTTGTGCTCATTGTTCCGAGCACATGGATGTTCTCCCGTGGGGAGCTGCCTGTGCTCATTGGTTCGAGCACAATGATGTTCTCCCATGGATCCGCCTTGCTTCATGAGTTCAAGCAAGGGGATTCAGTTTTGGGAGTTGCCTGTGCTCATTGGTTCGAGCACAGGGATGTTCTCCCGTGGAACCGCCTTGCTTCATGAGTTCGAGCAAGGGAGTTCATGTTTGGGAGCTACTTGTGCTCATTGTTCCCATAGATGGCGCCAATGTTGATGCAAAATTCGGCCCCTCTTGGTCGAACGCTCGAACCTGCAAAAACGTGCTCGACCAGTGTGGTCAAGTTTTGTTTCCGACGAACAAGTTAGTTCAGACAAACAAAGGAAGCCAGCTCAATCTCTCAATGTATTCAATAACTTAAGAGTGCATACCTGATAATGATGAATATGTGGGCATTTATAGATCTTAGGAGAGGTTACCTTAACTGTGCAGTAATGGAGTTCGAATAGAACTCTGTCATTGTTGCTAGCTTCCTGGGGAGAGGAGTCTTATCCCCCAAGATAGTATTACTTGGATTGTAGTTGTGGAGTTCGATCTGGATTCTAAGAGTAACCCTACTTGATCGGAATCCTTATCCTTATCTTTAAGGAGGTTGGATATGATTCAAATTGTATACCTTGCTTAGTACAACTTCGTTTTATTCATGGTCCGACCAAGGTTTGATTGGTCTAGTTCTTATTTGGCCGACCCATACAGGTCTATTATAAAATATCCATAACACCCACATTGTCTCTTTTCTTTACGTGATGCAATGGTTAGGTCTTCTAATTACATGCAACAAGCTACTGTTTTGTTTTGAAAATGTTATGATTCTAAAGTAAACAATCCTACATGTACAAAACAAATATTTGTTCAAACATATATAGGGATGTAATGGAGTCATTCATTCGAATGCACACTATTTGGATGTCTCTAATCGACGGGACCAAACGATTGAACCAATGCGAGAATGATCATCTTACCTAGGCAATATGATTAAAAACCAACCAAACTAATTAACCCCTATAGATAAGATGAGAATGAAACACACTGGCTCGCAATTGATCTATCTCTCTCTTTCTTGAGAAGTCCATTCATTTACAAAAGCTTAGAATAAGAACCCATTTCGCTCTTTCAATTCTTTCTTTTTGCATTTGAGAATTTATACCAAAATGAAGAAGACCACAAGGAGTTCCACTTTGGGTTTTCCCCTTATATAAGGGGGAAAGAAAAGAACCCTTCATTTGGCATTTGTGGTTGTGGGTTGCTTGAAAGAAGTACAAATGGCATTTGTGTGGTGGGGAATCAATGACCATCAATGGGTCAACGACTCTCATACTTAAAAGCCCCATAGGAATTTCTGCATAAAGATACACATTCAAAGTTAAAATTTTTATCAGCATAGACAATTATTAAAGTATCCTTAATTGACTAAATATCTCTTCATGTATTTTCTGTAAGGCAGGGTCAGCAGGTAATTTCCGACAGGATGAAGGAAGGAGATGGGCAAAGAAAAAATCCCTTCACTCACATATATGAATGGGTATATGGTCAAACAAGCTAGGGATCTTCTTTCATCGTCCCTCTGTTATTGGTATTTGTAGACTATGCTTTCAGCCATATCCCTCAACCGGAGAATAAAAAAGTCGAGTTCCTCTCTCGTTGTGCTTTGTCACTGCATTTATCTAAGGTGTGGTGGTTACAACGACCACCACCATTTATTGTGAACTCGTCCATGTGTAGCTTAGGCAAAGTGCTTGGTGCTTTTATTGAATAATTTAATAAAGCTATTTCTTATTGACACAAAAAGAGAGTTAAACAACGATAATTTAGTAATTTTTTCTCCTTAGATTTCATGGGAGGATATTTTGATCATGAAATTGAGAGTTAACTGGAAACTAAGCCCAAGCGTTAAGTTGTGAGCAATTTATAACTTATCCCTCATAAGTGAGTCAACTAGAATTTTAGCCCATTTTAAGTGAGATAAACGTAAAAACTCATAATATTGTAATAATCATAAAAATGAAGAATTTCATTGAGTTATTCTTCATTTTTGCCTAAAAATGATAAGCACACCTAGTTTAATAAGAACTTGCTTTCTAGCTTGTGATTGAGATTATGCTTTCATCCCCAAAGTTTGTTTGAGGTCACTTCAATTTTGCTGAATAATTCTCTCTTCTGCTGCTTCAAAACTAAGAGGAGTAAGAAAGCTGATCTTGATGGCAACAGTGTGGATTAGTGGATGGACAGAGGTTTCACATACAATACACCATACGAGGTTACCACCATTATGTCAAAAATACATCCATATTTGTTTGGATAAGTTTAGTTGCTAGCTCTACAGTATACTTTGAAGCCTTCTTTCAAGTGTTATAACTCTAGTGGAGTTATTTCAAAGCAAATCAATACATCTTCTACAAATACTATATGTGTCATAAGAGGTGTTCAAATTCTGATTACCACAGCTTCCATTTGCATATAAACTAAAATATGGGAAGAACATCCTTGACAAAGCACCATTCTAGGTTATCATAAGCTTTGTGGACATCCAACTCTAAGACTAAGTGATCATTTCCTTTTTCTTTTATTTATTTATCTATTATTATTATTATTGGAGGCAATGGTTGACTTCATAGATTATAAGAATGTTCTTTGATGTACATTGATTTCTAACAAAGACTGATTGGGCTAGTGATATGTACTGTTTAATTAGCAACTCTTGAGCCTCAATGCCATGATTTTGTGACAATTTTAATAGAGACATTATATACACTTAGACTGTGAGCAGGGGTGGAGCCAGGATTTAATATTGTGGGGGGGGGCGAAGAATAGAAGTCCAGATTGAGAAATCACTAATGCTTTTTAGCTACACCTATTGTGTGGGCGGATAAGACCCATTGGGGGCCCCACCTATGAATTATTTATTATATTACGAAATAAATCCACATATATTTTGTGGGGCCCACACATATTTGATAAAAATAGGTAAATTATTAATAATGATAATTTTTTCAACAAGATATAGGTAAATTAAAGCATCAGTATTACAAGAAAAAGAAAAAGAAAAAATACACATGACTTCAAGCCTAAAAAGTCAGATGCAAACTAATTTGTTTTTTTTTTTGATAAGAGATGACCAATGGTAGTTAGTTACTTTAGTAACTATAAACATTTTATTCACAATAAAAATCAAATACAAAAATTGGAGAAGAAATAAAGAAACAAAAAATATAAAATCAAATAAAAAATAACAAAAAAAATGAGAAAAAGAGAAACAATGAATAAATTGATAAAGAGAAAGAGTACTTAATTGTGGAAAAGATTTTTTAATAATCAGAAGGCGAAAGGAAAGGGAATTGAAAAATAATGATGTTAATATGTTTAGGTCAATACGATTAGTTATTGTGGCAACATTAATAATATATTTTTTTCAAAAATTTCTCTTAACCCACGTTTTTCATATATCGAAAAACAATGAATAAATTGAGAAAGAGAAAGAGAAAGAGTACCTAATAAAGAAACAATTAGGAACAAAAAGCCAAAACTAAACTCCAATCACTTCTACCTAATCCACCTAGCTGCCAAAAACTCTTCTCATTTTGAATGGAACCAATTCCTATTTCTCAATATCAATCTGTTTTATGAGTTCAAATCCATCCTTTGCCAATAAATTTAAATTAATATTTCAAAGATGAAAAAATATAGAATATTTAAAATTATAAATTTATGTTAAAAAATATGAAACACGTGCATTTGCACGCACTAGTTACCATAAAAGCATGCACTCCTCAAAAGTGGTTGTATTTCTTTTACCTAAAAATCCTTATCCACTCAAACTCATAATTTCTCTTAATTTTTTACAAAAAATAATAATTATTTTACTTTCACGACATGCAAGTTAACTGTTGTTAAAACAACAACTATAAAACACTTTAGTTATGATCAGTAGTCATGTAACTTTGCATGTATTATTGACCTAAAATACAAGTAGAAATTAAATTTAATTAGTTGCCCTACGAGTCCTCTTTGCTTCAATATCTAATTCTAAATGTAAGTTGTGAAAATAATATGCAAAGGAATTTCACTGATGAACTTTCTATTATAAAGACTGCGACATTGGAGAAAACTAATTTGGTATGTAAATGTTGATCATATAATTTTTAGAATATTTTTCATTCCTAAATCATAATACTATGTTGATTATAGTCCCTTTAGATTATTTTTTATTATTAAAATTATAAAGTATTTTTAATTATATTAGGTTGGACAAGAGAAAAAAAAACACAATATGCTTTTCTAAAAAAATTTCAATGTTTGAGATGTTTATTGACCGTGGTAACAGATACTACAATATCTACCTTTGGTTTTCTTGAAACAATTACAATACAAATGCGATATTATAAATCAGTAAGCTCACTCGTAGAGTTTTGAGTATATCTTGTACTTTAGGAGAAATCCATTTCAATATATGAGGTTCACTATTGTTTATTTACCATCTAAAGTAACCTATTCTATCTTAGACAAGGGCGGACCCACTCAGGGGCCGGGGGGCCATGCCCCCCCCCCCCGATTTTTAATTTTTTTAATAATTTCTTATTTTTTTAATTTTTATATTAATTTCCTTTATTTTTTTGATTTTTTCTCTTCTCACATGTGAAATAATAGGGTAATTTTCATCTGGACCCCCTGAGGTATGGTCCAGGTCACTTTTAGTCCAGTTTAAGTTTTCTTTTGCGTATGGCTCCCCTGTGGTTTCAATAAACTATTAAATAAGGACAAGTTTAACAGAAACTGTTAGTTTAATAATTTTTGTGACGAAAATACCCTTTTTCTAATTTATTTGTTTTAGTTATTTTAATAAGTTTATTTATTTTATTCAAATAATAATATAAAAATCTCATTTTTTGATAGTGAAAGGAATCTCTTTAACACCACCAACCTATGATATTTAACCGTCGCTCTCTCCGTCTTCTCCGTCGTCGGCCATGAACCCTGCTTGCTAAACCATGTAAAATAACAGATCTGAAACTGTATTCCACCAACAAATACATGCCATTTTCAGCATTACTTCTTCTTGAAACAAATAACTTTTAGTTATCTTACCCTTCTTTTTTGCAATGAGAAACTAAGACAATTCCAATATGCTGCAAACTAGTAACATACTGTGTTGACGAAAGCGTGGGACAGCAATTGTACCTTTAGGTACCATCCACTGAACCAGTAAACTTGGGTTCCAGATGAAATGCAAAGCCAATTGAATGGGATTCACTCCAGTGCAAGGCAGAAAGGCCTTGCTGATTTCCACTTTCATGAGTCAATAACAGAGCAATATAACGAACCGAAATTTGATGGTTAACAATTCCCAAATTATAGACCACTACAAAGAGGGTAATCCTTCAGAAAGCAATATCCCTACGAGAAATTCTCCAGGTGTCATAACTTTAATAGCTAAGATAGGGATACTTTGAGTTCAATATCTAAGAAAATGGCGTAGAAAAGGGGAGAAAAAACCTGCATTTAGAAGAGCGGGATGACCAGAATCCATGGCGAAGTCACCAGCTGTGTGAGGTTTGACGGAGCGAGCGCATTCCAGGGTGCGGCTGCTGCAAGCAGGGCCTTCACTATGTCAGCGTGACCATGCTTCCCCGCATGCATTAGTGGATTAAGGCCTTCTCCGTCGAAGTACGATACATGGACGCGGCCATCTATCAGAGAATCAACTTTGGATAAGTCACCGGACTTCACCGCCTTGCACAGCTCCTCCTCCACCTCCATGAACTCTGCTTGGGTTTTTGATTTTCGCTTTTGTACGCCGTACCAAATGAGGTTAACAGAGATTTGGCCGGAAATGAGAGAGCCCTTGTGGTATTGAAGACAGAGAGATTTGGCCGACGACAAAGAAGACAGAGAGATAAAAACTAAAACAAACAAAGAAATAAAAAGGGTATTTTAGTCACCAAAATTATTAAACTAACAGTTTCTGTTAAGCTCGTCCTTCTTTAATCATTTATTGAAACCACAGGGGAGTCATATGCAAAAGAAAACTTAAATTGGACTAAAAGTGACATAGACCAAACCTCGGGGGGTCCAGATGAAAAATTACCCGAAATAATATGTATAAATGTCATTCCAAGTTAAAAAATAACTCCTCAATCCCTATTTATTCTCCCCTCTTCTCTCTCACCTCTTTTCTTCCTATTTGTTCTCCTTTATAAACTTGGGTTAAGAGAAATTTTTGAAAAAAAAATATTATTAAATATTTAATTTATTCTATAAACGGATTAAGGAAAATTGGAGAAAAAAATATTATCCACAATTAGGTTCTCTTTTTTTTTTTTTTTTTTTTTTTTTTTTTTTTTTTTTTTTTTTTTTTTTTTTTTTTTTTTTTTTTTTTTTTTTTTTTTTTTTTTTTTTTTTTTTTTTTTTTTTTTTTTTTTTTTTTTTTTTTTTTTTTTTTTTTTATTTTTTTGTTTTTTATGTTCTTTCTTTTTTTTTTTTTTTTTTTTTTTTTTTTTGTTTCTTTTTTTTTTGTTTTTTTTTTTTTGTTGTTTTTTTTTTTTTTTTTGTTGTTTTTTTTTTATTTATTATGGATGTCCATTACCCCAAAGAGATTGTACTTCCAATTGAGATCTCAATTACCTCGGATGCAATATTGGTGAGATCACAACCATCTCATTACACAATATTCATCAATATTTCCATTCTATGCACCTTCTATCTTGCCAATCTATCTTTCATATCAAGAATATCTTTATTGTGTGCAGAATCATATATTGTATTTCCATTCGAGTAGATGTTCCTTCTACTATAAATATGTAATGCACTCAACTAATGAATCACTTCGATTGATCTTGTTTGTTTTCTTCTTTGTCTCTAATATATTTCTCTTTATTTTATAACACGTTATCACGATTCCGCTCAAGAACGAATCCGCTCAAGTATTGCGTTTTGAGAAGAAAGACAGAGACTATGTATCATTATGTTTTCTATTCCAAAGTGAAAAGAATGATCGACCTCCTCGCACGTTTTTGTAAATAATGGAGTTTACCTTGTCCATCTTGAAATGTAAGTGCATCATGATAAAAAGGTATGTGTTTTATTGAATCTAAGAATCAATCAAATAATAAGATATTATGTTGCTTTAACGATTGTTGTTTTATTTATTGTAAATAGTGGTTGCTAGCTTTGTACCACAAATATTGTTAAATGCACCTGAAGTTGCAAGATTTGAAATGTAAATGAATACAGTCGTTCATAGATGCACATGAAGTTGCAAGATTTGAAATCAGAAATAAGTACGCTTTACAGATGCACATGAAGTTGCAAGATTTGAAACTGTAAATGAGTACGGTTCTGCCATGGTTGCGATTTGCTGCCTTTTTTGCTTAAATACGGTTCTCTGCACTGAGTTGCGTTTGACTCGTTTGCTTAATAAATACGCTTCGTAGTTTTTTAAATTAATTCTCTTTTGAAATTATAAGGAGAAAATATTATTCATGAAAATATCCCAGAAATTTTCAAGTTTCAGATTTGTTGTTACAATAGTAATATTGTAAAAGGAGTTTTAAGAAATACTCAATGATATCATGCCTATTTGTGGCTGAGTAAAATAATGGACTATTAATGAAAAGTCATGAAGCTCGCCTTATTGGTTCTGTTCCATTCCCTGAAGTGAATGCAACAATTCATGATATGCCCGAAAGAAGGCAAAATTAAAATCATGGTCATGACTGCGTAGAAGAGGATGAGGCAAAAGACTGAATAATTACCGTCATTATTATGGAAGTAAATAAGAGAATAATAAGGATTCTCAATATAACAATTCAAGAAGTGAAGATAATATTTTTTACCGATTTGGTATGAAAGCTATTAGACATGTATCTATCATACTCCACAATATTTAATTAAGCTTTGTCAAGCCTTAATTAAATAAATAAAAATAATGTGGAGATAAATTAGATTTTCCAAAATCATGATACTTGAGCAATTTTTGCCTATAAAATGAATGATTTTGATGGCCTCACAGATACCACATATCTAGATGCTGCAAACTTCTTTGAAGATAATAGTTGAAGATTTGATTATGTAATTATTTTCTCTTCAAATCTCATCTCATATGTTAGTTTATCTTAAATTTAATCTTTTTCTTCTATAATTTTTTTTTATTGACTTTCTATATATCTTTTAATATATTTTGTTTCATTTTGATGAAGAATGTGAATATTCTCTTATATGTCGTGACGCATATTATACCGAGAGAAAAATATACATATTTCTCTTATTTGATGATGCGGAAGCTAATGTTCATATAAAATCGGTAGTACAACATTGATTGAAGCTCCGAAAGAGCTAATCTATTATTATCTCTGGGAGATAAAATTGGTTATAAATAATTCATTATTTTGTAGTAAGTCTCAAAGAAACTTATTAAGTTTCAAAGCTATTTGCCAAAATTATTATCGATTGAGACTACAAATAATGGTATAAGTAAATCTCTATACAAAGTTATTAGATATTTCTCCCAATTTGTACTACCGAATATCGCATGGTTGAAACACATGCTTGGGTAAATCAAATGAACATTGATTCCAATAATTTTATTATTTGGCATGACCGGTTGGACCATACCGGATCAAGTATGATGCGAAAATTATTGAAAATTCAATTGTCATCCATTGAAGAACTAGAAGATTCTTCAATTAAGTGAATTTTCTTGTATTGTTTGTTCTCAAGAAATATTTATTATTAAATATTCACCAGCTAAAGTTGAGATTGAACATTCTACGTTTTTGAAACGATAGAGGGTGAAATATATGGGCCCATTCACCCATCATGTGGACCATTCGATAATATATGATTTTAATAGATGCATCTATAAAGTGGTCACATGTATGTTCATTATGAACTCGCAATTTGGTGTTTGCGAGATTGTTTGCTCAAATAATGAGATTAAGAGCATAATTTATGAATTATAAGATAAAGACAGTTTGTCTTGATAATGTCGGTGAATTTACATCTCAGCTTTATGATTATTATATAACAACTGAGATCACAGTTGAATAGCCTGTTGTTTATGTTTATATCCAAAATGGTTTAGCAAAATCATTTATTAAATGTCTCCAATTAATAGCTAAACCATTGGTTATGAGAACAAAGCATCATTTGTACGCATTGGGCCAAAGGTTGTCATAAATTCTCCCTATTACAATTGGCTTATGGTCGGCCAAATATTTCTCATCTTAAAATTTTTGGATGTGCGCTTATGTTCTAATTGCTCCACCACATAAGCAAAGATGAGTTCCCAAATAAAGTTGGGAATATATGTTGGATATAAATCTCCTTATATAATGCAATATATTGCCAATGATAGGAGATTTATTTAATGAATTAGTTTTTCCAACATGAGGGGGAGAGAATAAACATTGGAAAAAGAGATTGATTGTAATGCATTATCACTATCTCATTAGATCCTCGGACCGAGCACCGTGATTTGAAGTTCAAAGGATAATGCAATAAATATTGTGAATCAATTGCCGTTTGTGACTCGCTAGAGTTACTAAATCTCATATTCCCTGTAAATGCTCCAATTAGAATTGATGTCCCGGACATCTTCGGTGCAAATGAAATTAAACCATGTTTAAAACGTGGAAGATCAATCGGTTCTAAGGATAAAATCCTAGAAAAAGAGAAGGAGCAAATGATCAAAATGATCATAAAATGGAGACAATTGATTATGAAAATCCTGAAGACATAACTTTCTATGAAACCCAGAAGAGGTTCAGGTACCTGAAAATAATGAAGAGATCTCGATTAGTTATGTCATTGCAGGAAAAAGATGGAACCGAAAAGATAAAGTTGTCGACAACATTTTTTATTGTTGAAATAATATATCAAGACGAGGATCTTGAATATAAATTTGTTGATAAATATAAATCAAGAAATGATTGGCCAAAATGTAAAGACGCAATTCAGCTGAATTGAATTTGCTTGCAAAATAAAGTTTTTGGACATGTAGTCCAACATCCCAAGGTATAAAGCCGTGGGGTACAATTGAGTTTTCTCATGAAAAAATGAAATGAGAAAAAGAATGAAATCGTGATATATAAATCATGAATTATGGCACAAGAATTTTCGCAGATGCCTGGCATTGATTACATGGAAACATGTTCTCTTGTGGTGGATGCAATCACCTTCAGATATCTTATTAATCTGGCAGTATATGAAAATTTTGACATGCGTCTAATGGATATTATTAAAGCCTATTTATATGGCTCACTCGAGTGTAAAATATATATATGAAAATCCTTGAAGGATTCAAAATGACTCAAGCATATAAAAATTCCTAGGAAGTTTGCTCAATAAGGCTTCAAAGATTATCAGGGCATATATGGTAATCTCCTTAGTGGATATTTACTAAATGAAAAGCATAAAAATGATCCAATTTATTATTGTGCCTTTATTAAAGGATATGGATCTAATTTTAGTAAGTATATATGATGATGATTTAAATATCATCGAAACTCTTGGAGAGTTTCCAAAAGCAGTAGATTATTTTAAGAAAGTTGAAATGAAAATCTTGGAAAGACAATGATTTGTCTTGATTTGTAAATTGAGCATTTGACGAATGAAATATTTGTTCATCAATCAACTTATATAGAGAATATTTTGAAGAGATTTTATCTAGATAAAATACATCCATTGAGTACCCCAATGGTTGTTAGATCGCTCAATATAAAGAAAGATTCATTTCGACCCCAAGAAAACAGTGGAGAATTTCTTGGTCCTGAAGTACCATATCTTAGTGCAATTGGGCATTAATGTATCTTGCCGATAATACACAATCGGATGTAGCATTTTCTATAAGTGTATTAACAAGATTTATTTATTCTCCAATACGAAGACACTCGAAATGTTATAAAACATATATTTCAAGATATTCGAGAAATTATTGACATGATATTATTTTATGAATGTGGATATCAACTTACTAGTTTTGCAGATGCAGGATATTTATCTGATCTACATAAAACTAGATCTCAAACATGCTATTTATTTTCAAGTGAATGTTAGTTATTTTATATTTGGTTAAGATCAATGATACAATACATTCATGAAGCATGCAATCTTCTACTAGAAGAAGGAATTTAAACAATATTATATGAAGATTATGCTGCATGCAAAGCTCAATTGAAGGGATGATACATCAAAGAAGATAGAACGAAGCATATTTCACCGAAATTCTTCTTCACTCTTGATTTTCAATGAAATGGTGAAATATATGTTCATTGAATTCGTTCAAGTGATAACTTGACAGGTTTATTTATTGAGGCGTTGCCTACTTCAAATGTTGAGAAGTTGGTATATGATAATGGAATGTACGTATTCAAAGATACTCAATGATGTTATCATCAGGGGGAGTAAAATACGTGCTGCACTCTTTTCCCTTAACCAAGGTTTTGTCCCACCGGGTTTTCCCGGTAAGGTTTTTAATGCGGCAGCTACCAATACGTATTATTTAGATATGTATACTCTTTTCCTTCACTAAGATTTTTTCCACAGGGTTTTTCTTAGTAAGGTTTTAACGAGGTACATTATCTATTGATGGACATCCAAGGGGAGTGTTATAAATAATATTTATTATGGATGTCCATTACCCCAAAGAGATTGTACTTCCAATTGAAGATCTCAATTACCTCAGATGCAATATTGGTGAAGATCACAACCATCTCATTACACAATATTGGCAGTCAATATTTCCATTCTATGCACCTTCTATCTTGGGCGGCAATCTATCTTTACATATCAAGAATATCTTTATTGTGTGCAAGAATCATATATTGTATTTCCATATCAGAGTAGATGTTCCTTCTACTATAAATATGTAATACACTCAACTGAATGAATCACTTCGATTGACTTGTCTTGTCTTTCTTCTTTGTATCTGAATAGTATTTTTTCCCCCCCCCCCCCCCCCCGGCCCCCCGTGTGTTGGGGGGAGGGAGGGGGGGTTTTTTTTTTTTTTTTTCCCAAGGGGAGAGGGGGGCCCCCCCCCCCCTTTTTTTTATGAATGGGGGTTTTTTCCCCCCCCTTGAAGAGAAGGGGGCGCATGAAAAAAAGGGGTGTGTTTTATTGAATCTAAGAATCAATCAAATAATAAGATATTATGTTGCTCCAAGGTCAAACAGTAAGAAGAAGCAGCCCTGCGTGTAGAAACACCATACGTGCCAGATGGATCTTGGCACTCCTGAACTCTTTTGGATTTCCGGGCTTCATTCTCTCCCCTTGGAACTCGTTCACCCATTAAAGAAACACCAGCCAACGATCAGCAAAAGGGGAAAAGGGTGTAGTTGGTTAATCAGTTTGATTCGGTTTGGGTAGTTCTTGTTGTATATTTCATTTTTATATAGTTTCCATTAATTTAGGTTGCCATCCAAGAACCCAAGAACGGCTCTTGATCAAGAAAACCAAGAATATGTTTGTTAGTAATAAGGTTTTGTCAGTCTCAGTTTCTCAGCTTCTATATTTGAAATTAGTTATTTCTTGTATAGATATTTCATTTTCATCTTCTGTTTGTCTCTTACGTTACTGTTTTTTCTTATGATTACATAAAAATAATTATGTAGGAAACTATGGAGGGAATAAATGGAGTCCTTGTGGATAGAGAAGAAACCCTAACCACAGATCACCTGACGGAAGCGCAGGGATGGAATTTGGAAGACCACTGGTAAAGATGAGGAAATCAAACTCAGTAAATCCAATGTTATTATCGGATACAGAAGATCTCTTTTCTTCTACGATGGGAAACCAGGTCTTTCTACCAAAAACAACTGGCAAATGAATGAATTTGTAGTCAAAACTGAATCTAATATGAACGAGCAATGTATGTGAACAAATTGCATTGTATCTATAGATTTTCTATCTTCTCTTAATCACTTTTCTTTCACTACAATAATTCTGCACACTTATTTTGTTATGCATCACATTACTTATATAAGTACTTTTCTCCCCACTTCTTTTCAGTTTCCAGAGTGGGTGCTATGCAAAATATACTACTTAAATCGTAAAAGAGGTAGAGATGAAGGAGAATACGAGGAGGTGATCCCTGCTGAGCCTCCACAACAAAAGAGGAGATTGGAGGAAGTGAAAGAACATCGAGATGTGGCTTACTCTGAAGAATATGATTCATGATGAGATTAAATTTCAAGAATACATGACAAGGTTTGAGAAAGTTCTAATGCTAGATATGCCTGAATCTGAAAAAGATGATCATTTGCATCCATACAACATCTCAACTGTTGTATCTGGAGAAAGTGAAGAATATGAGGAGGTGATCTCTGCAAAGCCTCTACGACATAAAAGGAGAGTGGAGGAAGTCACAGAGCAAACCGATGCCCTTGAATCTGAAGAAGATGATCATTTGCTTCCATACAACATCCCAACGGTAGTATCAAGAGAAACAGAATCGGTATTCCCTAGTGTTATTGATGATGCTAATTGCAGTGCTTCCCATAATCCTCCATTCATGAACAATGTTTGGGAAATCAAAAGTTTATATGAACCATTCTTGGATTTGAAACACTCAATTGTCCATAATTATTTCATGCACTTATTTCCAAAAACTCCTTAATGAATGATTTTCATTCACTCAATGCATAGAGAGCATATTCCAACACCTTCCAAGTAGCCTATGACGGTGGAACATTGAATCACCAACACTGCCACCACACCGCCTCACCTCATTCGGTCTTAGGTCAAGCACCATTGGGCCTAGGTTTGCCAAACTATTCACACCACGAACCCTCTGTACTAGAGTTTGCTTCCGTCTGTGCACTGAGAGCACGCTCTGATCAAGCCGTGTTTTAAGATGCTATGTTCCAATTCACTGTCAATTAACATTCACAATTGCTCAAGCAACTGAGCTACTTGTGCCATGTCCGATAGCTTCACCTTGTAAACCACAATGGCTACAAGTTCATCCACTCCTGCATCTTGCTGTTGTGGGTGGTCATCCGGTCCTCATACCCACCAAGATCGTTCGTTGCATGTGCAGCGCATTAATTAATGCAGTACTCAAGCAATTTCCATTTCCTTCTCCCAATAAAAAAATAAACCTTAAAAAAAGCTAGAAATAAAAATGAATACATGCAAAGAAGTCACCGCTCACTAATTACATTGTATTACAAGGATCAGACCGAAGATTATCCTCAAGGCTTAGCAACAAAAATAATCAAATCCAGAAAATTAAGAAATGCAAAGATGCTTACCATAATTTGCCAATTCTACCCAATCCAATGAATGTGCAACGTACGGTCTTGAGATCTTGACCGAGATTTTGATCTCGGTTGTTTGTTTCACAAAAGTGTGTTTCAACACTTCCGAAAACAAATGCTCGAGATCAAAATTTCAATCGAGATTCTCAACCATACATTGCATATGTTGCGCGTTAATTACCCATCAAGGATATGACAACTCCATAAGATTCTCAACCATACATTGCATACTTCATAATTTATTCAGAACCCCAAGAATCTATGATAACTAACAGTCCATCATCCGTGCAGTGTCATCCCAAGCTATCCCTCCCACGCTATATACCATTAGCTAGGTTAAAAATGGAACTTCCATCAGCATTGATCTTGTACCACCCCTGCAAAGGACGACACCAGAACACCTCCTCCACTCTGGGCTGCCTTTTTAGCAGTAAGGATAGCATCTTGATTCCAGGTTTTTAATCCATAGCACACCATTCCCGTATGGACTCCTCTGCTTTATACCACGCATCAGCCTTGCAACTGGTTTTCCTCCTTCAAAATGTCGAAAATTCCTCTCTACCTATGTAGTATTTATTACTAACAAAAGGCATTTCAACTATACCATCCCAAGTGCTATCTTCCATATTTCTATCGACACTCACATGTAAGGGATAAGTGACTGTGATCCTCCTCATCAATTCATGTGGCACATATTACAAATGCATTGTCTTGCATGCAATCTTTAACCATCGGTGGCTTTGAAGTTAATTTTGCATGTCAAGACATGAATTTTTAATTTGCATGTCAAGATATAAATTTTTAATTTTAATTTTTTTTTTTGAGGTTCATCCGGGCCAGCCCGAGGGAATTCGAACTCTGACTTCCTATATGGAAGCGTTGGTCTTTTGCCAACTGAGCCACCCTTCGAGGTTCAATATATAAATTTTTAACAAAACACGAGGATCACACTTAACCACACAACCTTAAATTGTTTTTCCCGAAAATTAAAAATGAAAAAATTAAAGGATAATTACTGTTGCCCCCTTGTACTTTGATTTTATTACTACTTTATCTCCTGTACTTTTTAAAATTGCTAATCCAACCTTTAACTTTGTCTACAATTACTAATGCCCCCTACCATTAAGCTCCGTTGGTTTATTGATGATGTGGCTTCTATATGTTTTTTCAAAATCCCAAAAATAACCCTGCAATTTTCTTTTTACTTATTTCATCTTTTGTCAAGTTATAATACTACCCATAATTAACTATGGAAAAAAAAAAACTTTAAATTAACTTTTATTTTTAAAAGGAAACCACCGAATAAGGGAAAAATGTGATTTTTCTTCTCTAAAAAGAAATCACCAAATAAAGGAAAGATGTAATTAAATAAAACTTAAAATAGAAACTAAAATATTAAGAAATATAAAATTTAATTCAAAGTTTGAAAATCATCTAATATATGCTGACCATTATGCATGTTACCAAAATTTCTATCAATTAGCATTTTATATGCTAATTTGTTTGTAAAACTTCCATCATTGTAATTATGAAAAATTTAAATGGAATGTGAGAGTTTCAACAACCATAAGTTTGTGGTCCCACCAAATCTAAAATTAATTCTAAAATATAAGATTTTAAGAATATAATTGACATTTAATATAGTTTCTATAAATGAGATTAATGCCATATTTTTTACTTTTAAATTTTAATGAAGGGCAAAATAGACATTTCATATTTGATATTAACAGCCACTTAACACCATTAGAAGTGAGAGGGGGTGGGGGCAATAGTAATTTCATAAAGAAGGAGGTTTGATTAGTAATAAAACCAAAGTATAAGGAGGCAATAGTGATTATCCCAAAAATCAATTACGTAACCAATCAAATGTTTATACTTTGATGGTCATTTTTTTGTCAAATTGAGATAACTAATAAAAAACTTGTACTTTTCTCAAATTTTCAACAGAACATTTGTATATTTCCTCAGTTTTCAACACAACATTTGTATTCTTGCTCACATGCATCATTATCATCTTTGTCTCATATATTTGATAGTTATCAAGTGGTGTGATGCTCTTACCAATAAAAAAATAAAAATAAAAATATAGTGCTTCCATTGGCACAAAAGTCACTCATGTACAAGCTGGACATCAAATTGTGTTAAGGATAATACTCGTTTTTTTTGCAATCTGAGGGCAAAATAGGAAAACCACAAGCAACCCTAGTTGAATCTAGGGTTACCCTAGCCTACCTCCATGTCTGCAAGGCCTCAAGAACTCCCTCAAACTCAACTACCTCCTCCATGCGTGCAAGGCTTCAAAAATTAGACTCAAACTCAACTACTTAAGAGACTCCAGCAGATTACATCTTACCTACAAGTGGATCAGAATCAAGAGGAGATACTGTTCATACTAGACACAAATAGATAACTTGTACAATTCAAACTCTAGAGTAAGAGTCTAAGATTAATGTTGAACATGACTTTTATAACTATAAATATGTAATCTGTATTACAATCAATCTCAAGGAAGCAAATTACATTTTGGTGGACGTAGGCTACAAAGATCAACCAAACCACATACATCCCTTGTCAAACTCTCTTACCCTCTCTCTCTAAAAAATCTCTCTCTCTAACTCTCTCTCTCTCTCTCTCTCTCTCTCTCTCTCTCTCTCTCTCTCTCTCTCTCTCTCTCTCTCTTGTGGAAATTATGGACTTAGCCTGGTATCAAAGCACCAGGTTCTCAATCATCCTTTTTCTTTGCTTAATGGCTTCTTTTTAACAAAGCTGAATGAAACAAATTATTTGTCATGGAGAACTCAGATTGTGCCACTTTTGAAGACATATGACTTAATTTGGTACCGTGGATGGTTCTTCTCTTTGCCCACCTACTACCATCCCTGATGAAGATGATGCTGAGATTTTCATATCTAATCCAAATTATAATAGGTGGAACTGTCAAGATCAGTTACTAATGTGTTGGATCATTGGTTCCCTCACTAAACCAATTCATGCGCAAGTTGTTGGTTGTACAACCTCCAAAGAAGTTTGGTCGAACTTAAGATCTACTCTATTTGCTCCTACTCGTATTATTCAACTTTGTCTTCAGCTTCAAAATATTCGAAGGACAGTACAATCCATGATTACCTTCTTCGTACTAAGAATACTTTTGGCCAATTGGTTGTTGTTGGAAAGCTTGTGAATGATGATAAACTATGTCTCTATATTTTAAATGGTTTGCGAGTTGAATACTCTCCCTTTGTGACTTCTGTTACCAGTCCTTCTCATACCTTTATGATGAATAATGAGGTATGTTGTTAACTCATGAGATAAGGTTAAGTGATGAACTCGATATTGTTAATGCTCCATCTCCAATGGCAAATATGACAAGTACCCAATCCTCCACCATTCAGCCTCCAAGATAGCTCTTCAAGGGGAGTTTTTCACAGAGGGACAGATCTAGTCATGGTCTCTCTTCTCCGCATCATAGATCTCCTACATATCAGCCCTCATCTCAGAATGGTTATCGTCCTAGACACAAGGCCAAAGATTGTTATCAACATTTCAACCAAGCCATTCAAGGTACCACTTATACCCCTCTTGTGAATATTTTTGAAATTTCAAGTTCTTCTATTCAAGATGAAAATCGGTATCTTGATTCTAGTGTTACTCATCATATCACTAATTCTTTGGAAAAATTACACATTGCTCAACCCTACCTGGTTTAGATCAGGTTCAAATTGGCAATGGTAACCGTATTCTTCCCATAAATAATACTTCTAACATTAATATTGGTAATCTTCTCCAATTCATTTAAATTCGCTCTTCTTGTACCCTCTATTTGCAGTAACTTATTATCTGTCTCCCAATTTTCACGGGATAATAATTTCATGTTTGGATTTCATCTGGATGTATGTTATATGAAGGATAGATCGATGGGGAAGTGTCTCCTTCAGGGCAACGTTAAGGATGGGCTATACTAGATTTGATTGGGCTCCAAGCCCAAAGCTTTTGTTGGTGAGAAAATCTCTTTTGAAAATTGGCACTCAAGATTAGGGCGTCTTACCCCTAAGGTTGTTTGCAATTTAATTTCAAGTTTTCGTTTACCAGTCAGTTCAAAAGATTTTGTTTATGTGTGTGATGCTTGTCAAAAAGGGAAGAATGATAAACTTCCCTTTCACTCCTCTAATTCTATTTTGATGGCCTTTTGGACTTAACTTTTCCAGATGTTTGGGGACCTCTCATGTGGAGTCTATTAAGGTTTTCATTATTGTGTGATTTTTGTAGATGATTTCAGCAAGTTTATTTGGTTTTATCCCATGACAGTTAAATCCAAGGTTGTTAGTATTTTTCATAGATTCAAGTTACTTGTTGAGAATCTCTTTTCTTAATGTATTAAGTGGTTTATAGTAATTGGGGAGGTGAATACCGAACCATTTTTTCTTTTCTTCAAGAACATGGTATTGACCATCTCAGGACCTCCACTTAGAATGGGTTCTCCTAGAGAATCCTATTCCCCTCCCCATCTAATTGGGTCCCACTCCACCTCTAACTCTTCGAGGACTCCCTCTTCAAGCCCCATGAATTCTGAAGTCTCCTCGTCTCCCTTGGCCAACCCATTCCACCACCTCCTACCATGATCGAATCTCCCGTTCCTATTAAACTCATCATTGATCTTCCTTATGACTTTGGGACTTTAGAGAAAAGTTTCATGTTGCAACCAAAGGTGATTTTGGGACTTCCTTGATCTTCAACAACACCAACAGTGCCACTCTAGAACGTCAAACCACAAGTATGTCAGTGGTTGCCTCTTTAACAATTCAAACCCCATTTGCATTTTTATTTCTAACCATGAGATATGCTAGGGTTTATGTTAGAAACATGTTCAAGAATGTTTTTCTTCTTTCCCAATGATTTTACACTCAATGCATTGCCTCAACAACAACTTCTTGCATTTTTTTTTTGGGTGAACCTGGGAATTTATTTAAAATGGACACCCCTAGGGAAGGGGCAGCCACAAGCATCAAAATACAGGTTCCAGTTCAGATGGGGAGGGGGATTGACAAAAATAAAATTTAAAGAAGAGTGAGAGGCAGCTAGGGAGGCTAGCCTGTCAGCTACATGGTTTCCTTCTCTTAATGTATGGTTGAAGATGATGGCATCAAATTGGAGTTTAAGAAATCTGATCTCCTCCAGCAAGAGCTTGATCTTCCAGGGGTCATGGTCATGTTTGTGATTTATAAGCTTGATGATAGCTTCATTGTCACCTTCAAAAATAACCCTTCTATATTTGTTCTTGATAGCAAGATGAAGTGCGAATCTGAGAGCTTCAGCTTCAGCTTGGAGAGTTGATAAGTTGTGTTTAGATATTGCAAAGCATAACAAAGTGTGGCCGAGGTAATCTCGAGCAATACCTCCAACGCCAGCTGAGAACATACCATTTGGATCCAGTCTAGAAGATCCATCGATATTGAACTTAATATAGTCCTGTGGAGGAGGGGACCAACAAATGTTTGGTTTCAACTTCAGTTTCTTCCTTCTGTGATTGAGCATCTTATGAGATTCTGCATTCAGGTGATGAGCAAGCCACCATATCTGTCGTGGTGATTTATGTGGATTCTGATGAGTTGCCTTGTTGAAATTTGACCAGATGATCCATAAGGTAGTGAGATGAAGAGTTAAAGCAGTTTCTTCTTGAGGTAGCTTGGAAGTAGAACTGATCCAATATGAGACTTGCTTATCAATATCGACATTGTATTTCCACCAGCAGATTCTGAAACAACCCCAAAAATGTTTGGCAAAGTCACAATTAAGGAAAATGTGATTAAGATCTGCAGTTATCGATGAACATAAACAACATTTATCCAGAATTTTACATCCTCTGTTGGATAAAAGATTCGGGGAGGGGAGGCTCTGATGAAGTAGCTTCCAAGTGAAGTGAATAACTCTAGGATTCAGTGGGAGGTGACATAGCTTTAACCATGGAGTTGGATCTGGCTTGTGGTCTCTGGTGCTGAATAATCTGTAGGCTGAGGCAACTGTGAAATGACCAGTATTAGTTTGGTCCCATATGATCCTGTCTTGCAAACATGTTTGTGTCAAAGGTATGGACAAAATGGCATTTGCAATATCAGGATCCCACCATTGGAAAATAAGATCACTACGCCAAGTAGAAGTAGTATGATCAATAAAATAAGAGACTCTGGTCGGTGCATCATGTGGGAGGGGATTCATGTATAGCTGATTCATCTGAGGATTAATCCATCTAGAACACCATGGATTAATGCTGTCACCATTTCCAACTTGATAGAAGATGTTATTGAGCAACATCTCACAAACTTTGATGAGGGATTTCCACCCCCAAGATGCATTGTGGGGGGTGGTTGCTTGAAGAAAGGAGCAGTTCTTGAAGTATTTATTTTTGAGAACCCGAAACCACATGGAGTCCTTCTCAGTTATAAGCTCCCAAACTTTTTTTGCAACAAGTGCAAAGTTGAAAGCCTCAAGGTTATTAATATTCAAACCACCAAATCTCTTAGGTTGGCAAATAGTACTCCATCTGACAGTGTGAATGTGATCCTTTTCTCCATTTGATCAAAAAAATTTCCTGTTAGATTGCTCCAAAGAGAGAATGGTTTTTTTTGGCATCAAGAAACATGACATATAATGGCTCGGCATTGCTTGAGAGACAGCTTGGATGAGTACTGATTTACCTGCATAGCTAAGTAATTTAGCTTTCCAGCCTTGAAGCCTGTTGTTTACTCTATCAATAAGACCCTCACAATGTTTATGTTTGATTTTGCCACTGAAGAGAGGTATTCCCAGGTAAATGTCCAGATCAGATGTGGGGATCATATTATATCGCTCAGAGAGTTGCTTTTTGTTTCGGTTTGGGGTGCTTTTGCTATAATGAACTCTGGTTTTTTGAGTGTTGAGGGCTTGGCCAGATGCTTGACAGTAAAGATCAATGATCTTATGAAACCTGGATGCCTCTTTGTGATTTGCTTGACCAAAAAGAATGAGGTCATCAGCAAAAGCAAGATGTGATAGACTCTCTCCACCCTTGGACAACTTTATGCCCTTGATTTTTTTCCTTGATCTAGCAAGTTCGATGTGGCTGGAAAGGACTTCAGCACAAAGAATAAAGATGTAGGAGGAGAGGGGGTCTCCTTGCCTAAGACCTCTTTCAGGTTTGAAATAATTGGAGGGTTTACCATTGATGAGGATGGATAGTTGTGGAGTAGTAATGCAAAACATGATCCAATCAATCCACGATGATGGAAAACCATAAGCAAGAAGCACTCGCTTAACAAAAGACCATTCAAGTCTGTCATAGGCTTTACTCATATCAAGTTTGATTGCCATGATACCTCTCTTACCCTTTTTCCTTTGATTGATCTTGTGCATAACCTCATGTCCAATGAGGATGTTGTCTTGAATATGCCTTCCTTTGATGAATCCATTCTGGTTGAAAGATATAATGCTAGGCAGAATTTGTTTGATTCTATTAACCATAATCTTAGTAATGATTTTATATGTAACATTACATAAGCTTATGGGTCTAAAATCATTCACAGAAGAAGGGATATCGACTTTGGGGATGAGTGAAATGAAGGTATGGTTGATGGCTTGAGTGAAAGTAGAAGTTTTGAAAAAACATTTGACATGATCGATGACTTCTTTTTTGCAGATATCCCAAGAGGAGTGGTAGAAGCCACTCGAAAAGCCATCAGGGCCAGGAGCTTTATGACTAGGAATGCTGAGAATGGTGGAGTGTATTTCTTCATCAGAAACAGGAGAGTTGAGAGTGTTGAGATGATCAGCTGATATTTTGTTTCTAATGGGATCAAGAAATGTTTCATCAAAATAGGGGTTTGTAGATGAGAAAACAACTTTAAAGTGTGAAAGAAAAGCTGATTCAATGAGTAAGGGATCATCACATGTAGTACCATTGTAGTTGATCGATCTGATCCTATTTCGAGCTCTCCTTTTCATAGTGGTCAAATGAAAGAACTTTGTGTTTCTATCACCATGAAGGTACCATCGCATTCTGGATTTCTGTTGTCATTTTTGATCAATCTGATTGAGGGTCAATCGGAGAGTAGCAAGAAGTTTATTTTCTGTAATCTCCCAATTTAAATCTCGATGATTTGTTGGACATTTCATGAGATTGTCAATGTCCAAACGAATCTGAGATTCTTTTTTATGTAGGTCACCAATATGAGACCAGTTCCAATGTTTGAGATGCTGTTGGAGGTGTTTAAGTTTGGTAGAGAGGATGTGCGAGGGAGACCCTTTAGTACCCAGGTTCCAACCAGCAGATGTGATGTCAAGATAAGATGGTTCAAGAATCTAGAATTTTTCGAATCTAAATGGTTTTTTGAATTTGATGGTTGGGGGGTCTATGTGAAGGATAAGTGCACAATGGTCAGATTTAGTGACTGTAAAATGTTGAACATAGGCTTCTGGGAAAGTGTTAAACCAAGTAGGATTAGCCATGAATATGTCAAGTATTCCCTCAACCCTTCTTTTACCCCTTTGTTTATTACACCAAGTGTATTTCATGCCATGTGCTTGTATCGGGCAAATTTTGGTAGCATAGGTGAAGTCTTGGAAATCAGAAGTTCTATGCTGCCGAAGTGGGAGACCCCCAAGTTTATCATTGTAGGATAAATAGGAGTTCCAGTCCCCTCCTAAAATCCAAGCACCCTCAACGAATTGAGAAAGGTTATGTAATGTGTGCCATTGGTATTTCCTAGTGCTATAGTAGGCACTCAAATAAAGAAAGGTCATAGTCCATTGATTAGAGTTATAAGATACAATAGCATGAATGCACCATTCAGATGACCACAAAATAGTAAGACTGACCGAAGATGACCAACATAATAAAAGGCCTCCACTATTGTGGAGAGGGGGAGAGGAGACAAAGGAATCAAAACCCAATTTCCTAGAGAAAGATTCAAGACATATAGAACTACTCTTAATTTCAGATAAGAAAACAAAAGATGGCCTGAATTTCTTGATGTTTCTAGTGATCTCCCTTTGAATCGAGGTTTGGCCAAGACCTCGACAGTTCAAGCAATAGGCAATCATGGCTCCATGGATGGCAATTTCCGGTTTGCCATCAAGACCTCGAATCAGGGTTGAAGGAGTTTTCGCTTCTTCAAGTCAGCTTCAGGATTATCAGATGATTCCCCTACTTCATGAATGGTGCATTTTCTTTTGTAGGAGATCGAGTGGGAGAGTGCCTGAGTAGGAGTATCTTTTCGGCTGAGCATGTTACAGGTGTTGCTGACTAACAATGTATTTTGCTCACTTATTGGGACAGGGGTGAATCCAACATTTTGGGCCTGTTGAACCATTCGATTGAAATGTTGAAAGAGTGGGGATAAGGAGGATGGGGGGGGGGTGCTGGGTATGAAGATAGAATGAGGCATGGGTTGTGTTGCAAGAGTAAGGTGTGTGGTGGGTTGAGGGCTGTAGTTGGAGGGTTGAGTGAAGGAAAATTCCATGGAATCGAAATCAGTAGGATAAGTATCTTTGGATTGATCATTATCCTTCAAAGGTCTAATGATGTTGATAGGAATTGGGTCATTCATGGCATGGTACCTAGGGATTTCAAGGTTGAAAGTGTGAGACATCCAAAGGAAAGCTTTCAAAGTGCAAATCTATCTTTCCTTAGTGTAGTTTGGCTCAATGGGTGGGTTTGGGATGTCATTCAGATCAGTGGGGTTAAAAGGGGTGGTGCCAAGGAAGAGATCATCATATATTCTGCAGATTTCAGTTATAGGGCTTGCTCTTCTAGCTGGAATGGCAGGTTTAGGAAGGAGCAACTTGAGGTTTTCAGCAGCCTTAGATGAGGATATGGATTGTGTGAGATGTTTTGTGGTTTTAAAGGGACAGTCTAAGCTCTTGTGACCAATTCTGATACAATTTGGACAGATATTTGTGGGAAGGTACTCAAAGCTGAAATAAATGACTTGATGTTTTTTGCGGGTGATCTCAAAGATGATAGATGTGACAAGGTCCAGGTTGAGGGGGATGGCAATGCGAGCTGCTGGGAGGTTATTTGAGGCAACTGGGCCTTTAGGATTCTCTAAATCGAGCACATGGCCAACTGTGGAGAAGAGATCTAATAGAATATCAGATTTATGCAGACTCCAATGAAGGTTTGTGATCTGAACCCACAGAATACCAAAGTTGAAGGGGGAGAGATTTGCCTGAACTGATTGGTTCCAAGGTTGCATAAAGACAACAACATGATTTCTGTAGTACCAGGGTTGAGAGAAGAGGACAACATTCATATCTCTGGCTCTACCGAATTTGATAATGAATCTATCCTGAGCACCTTCAGTAAGATGGAATCCCTCAACCTTAATAGACTTAGCTTTCCAGCCTCCATTTACCATCTTCTGAAGCTCAGAATAAGTGATGTGAATACCATCAGGGACCCAGCTAATGATGGTGTACTTGAGATCTTGGGTGACTTCTTCAAGTTTCTGGGAAGAAAGAGTGACCTTGCTAATAGGACGAACAGGAAGCTCAATTTTTGCAGCGAAATCAGCAGCTAGTCTCTCGGCCGATGGGTCATTTGGCAAGAAGTGAAGGAAATCAGAGTGAAGGTTAGAGATAGAGGACGATGAGGATGGGTTTGCCATGAGGTACTTATCCACAGAGGACCTGATCACGACTTTAATTACACAAATAGTGTAGGAAGCTGGGTGTAGGTAAACAGAGGGGTAAGAATAGCAGATCCATCTCCATCTATAAATAAACTGATGTATGTGGTATAGATATCCGAATGTGGACAGGGAGTAAGGCCAGGGGGAGATTAGTTGATGATTGCTGCTGGAGAAGGGGAAGAAAAGCTTATCGCTGTCATGATTAAGAAGGTTGTAGGGGTTAGGAGAGGGAGGCGGTCTCATGGTGAGAAGAGAGGGCAGGAAATTAGAGATTCATACGCCAAAGATCGTATCGAGCTCCGAGAAAAGGAGATGCAGAGTTGTAGATGTGAAGGAACATATTTCGAGAACATGCATGCAGACACAAAGGCATATATAAGCTAAGGCAAGAAAAAGTAAAAAGAGTGAAACTCACCTCATAAGTTATCAGCATGAAATACAGCTTAAATGTAATAAATGCAGCAACCGGGAAGTCGGAAGGTCTCAGGACATACCTTGATCTGGGAAACAGTGGTAGTGGGAGAATAAAGATGAGACCGAAGGGAAATAAAAAATGGTAGGGCAAACCAGATCTCTCGAGCCTGATGTTGTCAGGTGAAAACCCAGGAGCTGGATCGAACCGAATGTGAAAGATCCACGTCGCCAAAGGTGAAAGGAGGAGCCGAAGGGTCTCAGTACATACCCCGAAGCAAGATCGAAGGTGAAGGATCCCCGCAAAGTGAGCAGAGTTCAAGAAAGCCCAGAAAAATTATCAGCGACCTCAAACGTAGCAATCAGGCATCGAAACGTGACGAATTCGAGCTCGAAATAGTGAGATTAGGCAAGTAGATCAATAAAAACAGAGAAGGGAAGAAGGGTTTATCAGTCCACAGAACAGAGGTATGGAATCAGGAGATCCACATGCATCATGAACGGGATGAACATCAAAAACCCGAAATCGCCAGAGCCTCTCTCTCCTCTCGAGAAACAGCTTCACTTCAACTTCTTGCATTCTTTTGTGAATCTTTCGCTATTCATCTCAGATTGGGTACTTATTTGATGAAATTTTCCTCAAAACTTAAATGCATATAGATTTTTGTTTGAAACTACTTTTTTGCATTTGATTTACTCCAAATCATGATTCCAACCTTTTTATGTGGTTCATGCTCCATATTTGCAATTTGTCCCAAAAATCACTACCTTACTTCCTTTGAGAAAAATACACTTTGCTAAGTTTTTTTCTTTCTATTTTTCGGATTGCTATGAGTTTTTCACTTGCAACCACTCTTCACTCACTAATCTTACTCCAAATCATTGTCCAAACCATCTAGCACAACATTTGCACCTAATTTGCATTTTCCCATAAATTTACCATTCCACCTACTTTTTCCCATATATAGGCTTGCTGAATTTTTACTAATGCACTACAACTCTTTTCTTGTCTTCACCAGATTTACAAATATGACACATCGAGGAAGACATCATAGACCCATGTGAGTCGTGGTTATGCTCCGGGTCGACACCATAGCATAGAGCGTCTAGATCTCTTCAATACTTAGCATGCCGAATATCTATTCCATACCTTCTTCAAGGATTCTCCCATTGAGTACGGTCGACTTGTTATTCTGGATGAGATGAGAAGTTTTTGTATTTAGAAGAGGTTTTAAGCTCTAGGGTGGGACCATCTCCTTTATGACAATCTAGTGGTCTACCTTGAGCTCATCATGTATTTTTACAGTAACCTGATGCACATGACGGAGGATGATGGACGAGGTGGGTTGATGAGCACATTTATGTGTGAAATCTTAGGGCATAAAGCATGCATTTTATACACTTAGAGTGGAGTTACCTTGGGTTTTATGTTGTTTTTGCAGATTTTAGGACTTTTCAAGATTTAAGCAAATATTTGGAGTTTTGGGCTTGAATCATGCTATTTTACGCGTCAAGAAGTCTATTCAAATTATCAAATGCGAAAATGGGCCTGATCTGGAGCATGATGGGCTAGAGATGTGTGATTATGGGCCAACTCCGAAATATTGAAGAGATAAAGAAGGCAAATTTGATCTATGGCTGAGATTTTAAATCAAATCTACAGAGATATTATTGAGAGAGTCCAAATGGAAAAGAGTCCTTGCATACCTCAATATCTTATCTCCTATCTTGGATTTAATTAAAGAAAGAAAAAGAGGAAAAAGAATTATATTCAGAAAGAAAAAGAGGAGGGAAAATCCAGTTTTTGAATGCCTCTGTCCAGTTTCGATCAAACCCTTCATCGAACGGTCATCTAATGTCCGATTGTGCTGATTTTTGGAGGAGAGCTTTAAGACTACTTAAACCTCAAATCCAACGGTATGCATCTGATCTCTCTAAGTTTGCGTGATTACTACGTCAAAACCCTAATTGGCTGAGTCAGATAGAAACCCTGAGTTTTATTCAAATTCAGCCATGCTTCATATCTCATGTAAACTCTATAAAGGGAGAGCATACTCCATCAAAGGAGAACATGTTCTAGAGCTTAGTAGAAGCATTCTTTCTTCTCTCTTCAGTTTATTTAGGTTTTCTCTAGTTTTCTTTGCTTGCATTAGTGAGATTTAAATTTCTAGATTCAATGTTTAGGTTTAATTTTTTTACGTAATGCAATTCAAGTTCAAGCTTCAAGTTCAAGTTTCAATTTTTTTAGATTCGTTTTTCTCTAGGTCTAGAAATTATAGATTTAGATCATTCTAGATTTAGATCTGGTTGTTAGGGTTGGTTGAGATTCGAATCGTTTGTTCAATTCGCAAGTAAGTACCTTCTTTATTAATCTTCTCTCCTCCCTCCATTCCCGCTTCTATCTACCCCTCCATATTCTTAATTTAGGATTTACTTTCAGCATTATTTATTGTTCTCCCTTCCCTTGGATCCTTGATCAGAGATGCCTACAGTCGTGCCTCTCTTTGGTTAAGGCTTCCTTTTCCTTTTATTGCTTTGTTATTTACTTTCTGTTATTTACTTTCTGCCTATTCATTCATCATCTCGGACCACATAACCGGAGCAAGCCTACAGTCGTGCCTCTATTTTTGGTGACGGGTGGTGTTGCATCTGCATTTTAGCTATGAACTAAATTTTACTGACTGCTTTAACATACTAACTGGTTTTACTTTTTTTTTTTCTTTTTTATTTTTATTGTTCGCAATTTTTTTTCCTGTCTTTTATTTATGCATTGATTGTGTTTAATTTATTTTCCGTTTCAATTCGATTGCATTAGACGTATAGATTAGGATCATTTAGTTTAATTAATTAGTTAACAAAAATTGAATCATTCCACTCCCGCATTACTATTAAGAAGTTGAATTATAAGTGACATATCTCCTTGAGATCAACCCGTTAGCTACACGATACCGTGCGCTTGTGGTTACTTTTAAAATTTCACAAACATGGGTTACAACTAGTGATTGCCACTAGGGTACGAGAGACACCCATTCGATTCTCCACTAGGGTCTTAGCTCGTATAAATGATGTCCCTCACATACCGGATCAGTGTTGGTGGATTTCATCGGTTACAAAGAACAACAGTTACTTATATCCTTTCGAGTTTAGTAGCATTTTCTCCATGCTGTGGGATGATGAGAGTTGTGACCGTATCCATAATGCCACACATACTTTCATCAGCTAGGGTTCTTGTGCGCATCATCCGCAAGAACATCATGGCCAAGGGAGGGCACCACAACAAGATCACAACGATATAGGACTTCGTGACCTATTCTTTATACATAGGTCACCGCATCGACCTAGCTTACATTATCAAGCGCACTATGATTGACAAGCTCGAGTATCATGGGGTCAGGAATCTTGCATTTGGGCGACTTCTCATTGGACTATTCAACTACTTCGATGTCCTCTTGGAGGACACCGAGATGTTACATCGGGGCTTAGGTGAGGTCGTGGAGAGTGGTGCTTGCACTGATCGACACAGTATCAAATCTCAAAGAGAGGTCATTAGCTTTAGGATTTTGACTTATGCTGACTTCAAATGTATTTATTTAGCTTATTTGTAAAAAAATTTCTAACCAATTAATAAAGTTCAACTTATTTCTGTTTTACTTTATTTATTGTGCACTATGAATTTATTTTCTGTAAATATAATGTGTGTTTGTTTTACCACGATTATTGTGTATTATATACACTTGATATATTATGCTTCTTTAATTCAAGTATCTAGTTTTTCCGTTATCTATTATTCACTTTAGGAGAGTTAGATCACTTCTAGATCTATGACCAAAGGAAGCTCCATTATTGTGTTTTTTATGGTTAGGATTGTGTGGAACTTTGGGCTTTGATATCACTCTGTCACATCCACCCAACCGGTATCCATTCACCCAAATGGCTATAAATGGAATTTTCAGGTTAAACATTAGATAGATGGATCCATTGATAGGTACAAAGCCCACTTGGTGGCTATACCATGAAACTTTAGTCCTGTGGTGAAACTCACCACCATTCGGTTTGTCTTAACTCTAGTAGTCTCTCGTTTTATGGCCTATCAGACCATTGGACATTCACAATGCTTTTCTTCATGATTTTTTGAATGAGACAGTATATATGAAGCAACCCCCTGGCTTTGTTAATTCACTTCACCTTGATTATGTGTGCAAAATTCGGCACTCACTTTATGGTTTGAACCAAGCCATGCGAGCTTGGTTTGATAGGCTTAGCTCTTACCTTCTTGTGTATGGTTTTGTTGAATTTAAAACTGACACATCCTTGCTTATATTTTGTGGTTGTCATGGCATTATTTTTATGTTGATCTATGTTGAAAATACTATCCTAACTACTAGTTCTGATAGTCACTTGGGCCAGTTTCTCAAGGATCTTGGTTCTATATTTGCATTGAAGGATTTGGGTCATCTTCATTATTTTTTGGGCATATTAGTTACTCGAGCCTCTACGGGTCTACATTTGTCACAATGTCACTATATTCAAGATCTTCTCAAACGGGAAAATATGGTTGATACAATCCCCTCTCTACACCAATTTCCACTATTGAAAAGTTAAGCAAGTTATAGGGTAATTAATGGTTGATCTTAGGATGTATCGCAATATCATTGGGGCTCTTTGGAATGCGACTATGACTAGGCCGGACATTCAATTTGTGGTAAATAAAGTCTGTCAGTATATTCACATTCCTATGGTTGATCATTGGTCTGTAGTTAAATGCAATCTCCACTACTTAAAAGGAACCGCTTCCCAAGGACTTCTTATCCATCGTGACTCTCCCCTTAGTTTATCTGCCTTTTCGAATGCTAACTGGGTAGGTTGCTCTGAAGATTGGAAGTCTACTTATTGCTATGCTATATTTTTGAGATGTAATCTTCTCTTGGAGTTCGAAGAGGCAAAACAATATGGTTCGCTAAGCACTGAGGCCGAATATCGTGCTTTTGTAAATGCCGCTACTGAACTTACTTGGTTACTGTTTTTGTTGGATGAATTATTGGTATATCTGCCTTCTGCTCCAATTCTTTGGTGTAATAATTTGGGGGGCCACCTATCTCACTGCCAATCCTGTCTTCCATGCACAAACCAAACATGTTAAGATAGATTTCCATTTTGTTCATGATAAGGTTGCCAAGGGGGTCCTCCAAGTTCAATTTCTCTCCACCAATGACCATCTTGCTGACATCTTCACTAAGCCTCTCTCTCTCTCTCTCTATCAACGGTTCAACATTTATGTCCAACCTTAAGTTATCATCTTTGCCCTTGAGTTTGAGGGGGCCTGTTAAGGATGATACTGATATTTCACAATCTGAGAGAAAAATAGGAAAACCACAGGCAACCTTAGCCGAATCTAGGGTTGCCCTTGCCATCACTACTCCATGCATGCAAGGCTTCAAGAACTCCACTCAAACTTAATTACCTTCATGCATGCAAGGCCTCAAGAACTCCACTCAAACTCAACTACCTCCTCCATGCGTGCAATGCCTCAAGAACTCCACTCTAACTCAACTACCTCCCCATGCATGCAAGGCTTCAAGAATCAGACTCAAACTCGACTACTTAGGAGACTCCAACAAATTACATCTTATCTACAAATTGATCAGATTCAAATGAGATATAGATCATACCAAACACAAATTGATAACTTGTGTAATCCAAACTCTCGAGTAAGAGTCCAAGATTAATGTTGAATAGGACTCTTGTAACAATATATTTGTAATTTGTACTAGTGTCAATCTTAAGGAAGCAAATCACATTCTTGTGGACATAGGTTGAAAAGATCAACCGAACCAGGTACATCCCTTGTCAAACTCTCTCACCCTATCTCTCCCCCCATGTTTTTCTCTCTCCATCTCTCTCTGTAAATCATTTCTCTTTCTGTTGGAAATTTTGGACTTTAGAAAATTGGATGCGTGCGATTTTAATTTTCGTGGAAAACTTTATGTCTAAAATAAGAACTTTGTAATATTTATTTTTCTTATTACTAAGTTTGGAGGAGCAAGGAAACTCTAAAGCTAAAGAATGCAGGAGTGAGGAAACCCTAAAGCACCAGCCTCTTAAGGTGGAGAGAACTCGACGATCTCCCACCTCTGTCTCTGCCTTCTCTTATTTCTCTTTCTGCTTTCCCTTATCTCCTCTTCTTTTCTTTGTTTCTTCGTTTCTTTGTTTCTTTGTTTCTTTGTTTCTTTGTTTCTTTTTCCCCTCTTTCTTCTTTTCGGTCTACTTGAAAATCGAGACTTGCTCTGGAGTCTATCTCTCAGTATATAAACCTTAGTCACAGAAATGTGAGTGAGCACACGTATGTGGGTGTAGGTGTGACTCAAATCAATAGCATCTCGGTAGATTTTGGGGTTAATGGCTTCAGAACCAAATGGGTGTGAGGGAGACCCAAGAACCCCTATTGGAACGAACGAGTCTTGCACTTTCTCAGTAGTTCCAACCCCTGCATTCGCCATGGATTACCCCTACTAAATCATCTTTGAGTTGAAGTTCGATCCTCCAGCTTCTACTTCCGGAACATCATTTTTCCCATCCACCCAACCGGTATCCATTCCCCCGAATACCCGGGGGAGTGATCCACAGCCCCACAGATCAGGTCTCAGACAATCACCAACCATTCCACACAATTGTCCAATCATGAGCAAGAATGTCATAATATGAATGTCATAATATTAGTAAAGAAATAAGTCAAGTAACTAGGATCTCAAAACCAAATAAGAGTGCAAAAGTGATGACAAAACTAAAGTAAACAACTGGAAAGGAAAAGAAAAGTCAAAATTTCACAAGTGTTACATTAGGTACGTGTCCTTAACTAAATATAGTTTTGAAACTCATCAGTATCACGAACCGTATAGATCAACTCATGAGTCAACCTAATTGGGACGCACAGTTGATACACAAACATTCTTCACTATGAACGTCATTGTTTCCAAATTCTTGTACACCGTATAGATCAGTCGCCAATGTCTCATATTCTTAAACTTCTGTGACGTTTGGATTTGCAACAAATTCCCTGAAGAGTGAGCTCAAAAGAACTTAGCAAGTAGTTCACAAACAACTAACCAATATCACAATCCAAATCAATAAAACACATAATGCAATATAACATGAGGACAAATGCAAGTATGCAACTATACTCTACTAGATTCTAGTTTTTAATGGTAGACACGCATAAGATAGAACACCATCCTCCTCTGGGTAGGTCCCGTCACTCTGATCTCTCATGGGTTGGTTACCAGTCTTGAGATCCTGGGTAAGGGGTGAAGGCATCCCTCTCGGACTATTACCATGGCTAGGGTTTATGTCACCACTCTCTCACCACACCAATGGTATGAATCCTGACGCATGTTAGGGTTATACCTAGCCTAGTGCAAGTCAACTACTAAGTCACATCAACTTAGTTTTAGATACATCCCCTCATGCATCTCATAATCTTGGTTTAGTATCCTACCCTACTAGAGTCAACGTATCCTACAACACCAACAAACTCGGACTACACCTTCTCTTGACCCTATTGATCATCCACATATAATGGATGAGAAGCTCTCATGTCCTCTCATGGCTTGGCTATTGGTCTTGAGCGCCCATGAGCCCAAGTTTATTATATGCAACTCTACCAATAAATGGCCCACACAATGTGGTTGTGCCCTCTCACCGGTTGATTATCTATCTTGAGTGCCCACCACCCCACATTATTGACACGGGTCACTCAACATCAATACCCACATTGATAAGGTGTGATATGACGAGATTCTAACCAAACTCCACTAGACTTCCTAGTTATGGCATCAAGTAATCATGAAAAGTGCCGAGGGGCATCATAAGATTGTGTCCCATACCACTTCCACTAATGTCCCAAGACACAAACACCCAAATAGGTATTCCCCAATTCACAATCATGACTTACATTGACATAGCAAGATGGATTCAATCACATTCTCAATTCACAAGTCAATCTAAGTCCATACAGTCACATGTTGATCCATATATCAAGAGCATCATTAATTACTTTTATACTAAAATTTTAGATTCAAAATAGTCATACCTAAACCTTAAAACAACAGCGTGTAAACATATAAGCAAGTTTCAAAACAATCAAGAATGTAACAGTGGTTGTGTGCAAGTGAATGTCCTCACCTTGCTATTGATTTGTAAACTTGTAAAATAGGTAGAAGAGTACGTTCACGCTTCCCAAAAAATCCTATGAACACGTTGGTTTATAGTTAGAAATAACCCTAGAGGTACAACGTTGAAAAGAGAAACAAATGACCAACACAACAGGGTGTGGTTGGTCGAGCTGGTTGCCTAGGGCAACTGGGGCAATCAACCAAAGCAATCAGCTAGAGCACAGGCTGGTCACCTGAGGTGACCAGGCTATTCAACCAGCCTCTATGTACGTACATATTTGGCTTAAGTCATCAGAAAGCTTCCCGATTGGGTTCTAAACTACTCCAAAAATACTCAAAAAATTTAGAATTCATACTAGAACATGACCTATCATAGTTTACCCGAGTAAGGGGACAAGGGATCCCTCTCAGACTATCACCATGGCTGGGTTTATGTTACTACTCTCTCACCACACCATTGGTATGAGTAATGGCCTGTGTCAAGGTTTTACTGAGCCCAATGCAAGTCAACTTCTCAGTCACATCTACCTACGTTCAGATACCTCCCCTCATGCAACTCAGACTCTTGGTTTAGTATCCTCCCCTACTAGAGTGAACGTATCCTATGACACCAACCAACTCAGACTATGCTTTCTCTTAATCGTATTGATCATCCACATATAATGGACGAGAAGGTCTCATGTCCTCTCACGGTTTGGCTATTGGTCTTGAGCGCCCATGGCCCAAGTCTATTATATGCAACCCTGCCAATGAATGACCCCTACAATGTGGTTGTGTCCTCTTACGGGTTGGTCATGGGTCTTGAGCTCCCACCACTCCCAATGCAGCCACGAGTCACTTAGCATCAATTCACACGCCGATAGGGTGTGATATGACGGAATACCTAACCAAGCTCCATTAGACTTCCTAGTCATGGCATCCAGTAATCGTGAAAAGCGCCAAAGGGCATCAGAGGATTGTGTCCCATACCACCTCCAATGATGTCTCAAGACAGAAACACCCAAATAGGTATTCCCCAATTCACAATCACGACTCACATTCACATAGCAAGAAGCTTCAATTACATTCTCAATTCATAAATCAATCTAAGTCTATAAAGTCACATGTTAAAGTATCATTAATCACATATTCATAAATTTTCAAAATCATAATCATCATTCATAAACCCTAAAACAACATCATGTAAAAATACAAGCAAGTTTCATAACAACCAAGAAAGTAACAATGGTTATGTGTAAGTGAATGTCCTCACCTTGCTATTGATTTGCAGACTTCTAAGTTAAGTCAAAGAGTATGTTCACACTTCCCAAAAAGTCCTATTAACTTGTTGGTTCAAAGTTAGAAATAACCCTAGAGGTTCTGACATTGAAAAGAGAAACAAAAGACCAATACTGCAAGGTGTAGTTGGTCGGTATGATTGCTTGGGGAAACCAGAGCAATCAACTAGAGCAGTCAACTAGAGTTGGGCTCATCGCCTCGGCGACCAGGACCAAACAATCAGCCTTTGAGTATGGACAGATTTGACTCATATCATTGGACGGCTTCCCGATTGGGTTCTAAACTACTCCAAAAATACTTAGAAAATTCTAAAATATTCTAGAACATGTTTTGTCATAATTTAGACATCAAACAAAGCGAAAATAATGAAAACCTAATGAATCCTATATTAGGTCTTCTTCAAAATCGATTTAAAAGATTCACGGATGAGCTAGAGTGAATGGGGATTCTCACTAGAGTAAAGAGGGTAGAAGAAGTAGGTCGATACAATAACTAGAAGCCTTCAACTAGGTCTGACAGTAGGAGGAATCAATCATAGAAGAGAACTAGAACGAAGAAGATGAATACTAACCTTTAATAAAGTAAATCGTTGTTCAAAAACCTTGTCGGATGCTCTCCATACTATCTTTCACCTTTGGGGAGTGCTCTTTGACAAGTTATGACGGCTTTAGATCATAATGACACATTTTAGAACGAACACACATTAAATAGGGCTTTAAAAATAAAATTTTCAAAATTATCATTTTTTCACAAAACCAAGTTGGTCGCCTAGGGCGACTAGGGCAGTCAACAAGCCGTTGGAACTTTTGTTCCAGGAACAAAACCTAGGCCTTCAAAACCCATGTTCTGCCCTAGTTCCTATTTGGACATTTTACACGTGTCATCACAGTGTACTTGATCCATCTACCCACTTTGTCAACATCTAAGTTAGAAGTCCTTCCAAACTCTAACAAAACTTCCAACTCAGCATCATCTCCATCTAATTCCATTGGTTTGGAATCCAATCCAATGATCTCTGGATAGCCCATAGTTGCCTTCTTCCTACACTTCGAGTTTTTGGACCTACAATAAGGATTTATGGGTTAGGGTTTTGGGGGATTTCACATCCTCCCCCTTTAAAAAAAAAAAATTCTCCTTGAAATTGGAAGCATACATAGGTTTCCAAAGAGATGGAGATACTTTGATCTCATCTCATCTTCTTTGTCCCAAGAAGCTTCCTTAGAGGGATGGTTCTTCCTCCTAATCTTTACCAATGGTATGGTATTGTTCTGCAATTGTTTGTTTTTCCTATCCAAGATCTTGGTTGATTTTTCATCATTGGTAAGATTTGTACCTAGACCTTCTAGTTTTTGCTGGAGGAGATACTCAGGATTTTCCACATATTGACATAGCATCAATGCATGGAACACATCATGTACAATGGCTAAAGATGAGGGTAAGGCCAGTTAAAATGCAACTGGTCCAACCTTTTCAATGATCTCATAAGGTTCGATGTACCGAGGGCTAAGCTTTCCTTTGATGTTGAATCTCATTATATCATTCATAGGTGATATCTTCAGAAAAGCTTTTTCCCCAACTTGAAATTGCAGATCAGTCCTTCTTCTATTTGCATAAGACTTTTGCCTTGATTGTGCTGTCTTGATTTTTTTTCTTCTGATCATATCAACCATTGCACTTGTAGCTTCTATCATCTCTAGACCTAGAATTCTTCTTTCTCTGATCATATCAACCATTGCACTAGCAGATTCTATTGGGTTTCACCCATACCTAAGCCTGAATGATCCTGTCTAATGCATATATGACCGTTTCGTCAAATTCCTCTCCTTGGTTTCGGATGTTTAATTTTGAACCTTGTGTCTCCATGTATCTATCTTTCTATATTCCTTTTTGTTGGGTGTATTTCTATATTTGTATTTCTTTAAATTTATGAATGAAGTTTTTCTTCTTACCATATATATATAATCACATGGGAAAGTGAAACCCCGCTCACATGGCCATATTTTTTTTTTGCGCGACTGGTGGCATGTTTGAAAATTTTTACAAAAATTTACAAGAAGTGATTAAGGAAAGGATAAAGAATATACAAATGCTAATTACGTACTAAATATATGCATACAATGCAAAAAGATATAGAGGGGCCTAGGAGATGGTAGAGGCACGACTGTAGGCATGCCATCTCAAATCCGTTCTCTATGAAATTAAGTAAAAAAAATTAGAAAAATAGGCCCTTGATCTTACATCCTTACCTCGTTTGGGTTCCCTTTTGGATTCCTGAAAAGATTAAAAGAAACTTAGAAAATAAGAAAGAAGGCACTCACCATAAAAAAAACTTGTTTTATTTTTTCAAATGAGGATTATAAGGAAACACTTAATGCAAAAGAGAGCACCATCACTTGGAAAGAGAGAGCAAAAGTGGAGAGCAAGAATGGAAGAAGACTTCACATAAAGATGCCTCTCTTACACTAGTCAAAAAGCATGTATATATATATATATATATATATATATATATATATATATATATATATATATATATATATATATATATATATATATATATATATATATCTTTTTCTAAGGTAAGAGACTTTGTGATTGTCATTATATAATTATTATTATTCTCATTATTTTTTTTTGAATACAGCCATTATACAATTATGAAGGGATCTAACTGTCATGGATCAGGACGTCTTCTTTACAAGTGGAGGTCGGTGTTCCATGATGGAAGAGCTTACGACAACCTTTGAAAAGAAAAGTGTAAGCTATCAAGAAAATAATAAAAACCTGAATTTTTTTTCTTTCTAATCTTTGACATATATATATATATATTTTGTTTGGATATCAAAGATTAGAAAGAAAAAACGCTTTTCTCTTCAAAGGTTGTCGTAACCTCTTCCATCATAGAACACCGACCTCCGCTTGTAAAGAAGACGTCCTGATCCATGACACTTAGATCCCTTTATAATTGTATAATGGCTGTATCGAAAAAAACAATAATAAGAATAATAATAATTGTATAATGACAATCACAAAGTCTCTTACCTCAGAAAAAGATGCCAAAAGATAAGTCCAGAACAGACCCCAAAGACCCATTTAAGTCCAACTTTTCTTTCAATCTCAGCCATAATTTCTGCCCGGATGTCGGACTTCATGCTAATAAATAGGTAGAGAGAGAGAGAGAGAGAGAGAGAGAGAGAGAGAGAAAGAGAGAGAGAGAGAGGGAATGGAGAAGCAAGAGAAAGCTTGCAGCGGCCATGTGCTGGTACTACCATACCCAAGCCAAGGCCACATAAACCCAACTCTCCAATTCTCTAAACGTTTAGTGTCAAAAGGCCTGAAAGCCACACTTGCTGTAACCGTTTTCATCTCCAAGTCCGTGAAATGCGAATCCAGTTCAGTTGGTATTGAAACCATCTCTGATGGCTTCGATGTTGGTGGTTTTACAGAAGCAGATAGTATCCAAACCTACCTTTCATGTTTAAAAGAAAGTGGTTCACAAACCTTAGCTGAGCTCATAAAAAAACAAAAAGACTCAGATTATCCTTTCAATTGCCTTGTATATGATTCATTCTTGCCATGGGCTTTAGATGTAGCCAAAGAGTTTGGCTTGGTTACAGCTTCGTTCTTCACTCAGTCTTGTGCTGTTGATAACATATACTACCATGTTCAAAGGGGACTTCTCACCATCCCACCACCTGACATGACTGGAACCATTTCAGTTCCTGGGCTACCACCACTAGAACCACAAGACTTGCCATCCTTTATCTATGTGCAGGGGTCTTATCCTGCTTACACAGAACTTGTTGTGAATCAATTCTCAAATATAGATGAAGCAGATTGGCTTCTTGTGAACTCCTTCGACAAGTTGGAGACTGAGGTGAGTATAAAAACATTATTTTCTTGAATTATTTTAGGAGATTTTGTCTCCAAAGAGTATTTTCTTTTCCAAAGCAAACTGTAGAACTTTTTTCTTTTCAATATTTAATGAGAAAGCCGAGTGTACACTTAGTTCAAGGCTTTTAGCTCCTGATATGCTAATACCGACTTAGAATTTGTAATATGCTAGATTTCCCCCTCCCAATCCCATGGAAAAGATCTCTCTCTCTCTCTCTCTCTCTCTCTAATGTGATGAGTATTATTTTGTATCTTTTATGTTTAGGAAGTGGAATGGATGGCGAAGCTCTGGCGATTGCGAACAATTGGACCAACCTTACCTTCCATGTACCTAGAGAAGGGGATAGAAGAAGACAAAGACTATAATATAAATCTTTTTAGTCCTGATACTACTATGTGTATGAATTGGTTAAATAGTAGAGAAACCGGAAGTGTTGTCTATGTATCGTTCGGGAGCATGGCTGCACTTGGAGTTGAGCAGATGGAAGAACTAGCTTTGGGTTTGAGGAGTAGCAACAATTATGTATTATGGGTGGTGAGGGCATCAGAGAGAGACAAGTTCAGTAACAAGTGTATGAATGAAGAAACAGAGAAGTTTCTGGTGTTGTCATGGTCTCCTCAATTAGATGTATTGTCTCACAAGGCAATAGGGTGCTTTGTTACACATTGTGGATGGAATTCAACTCTAGAGGGGCTGAGCTTAGGAGTTCCAATGGTTGGACTACCACAATGGACAGATCAACCCACTAATGCGAAGTACATTGAGGATGTTTGGGGAGCAGGAATTAGAGCTCAGGTTGATGACAATGGAATTGTAAGAAAAGAAGAGGTAGATTCATGCATAAGGGAAGTTATGGAAGGAGAGAGAGGGAAAGCGATTAAGAAAAATGCCTTGAAATGGAAGACTTTAGCTAAGGAAGCAGTGGACAAAGGTGGAAGTTCAGATAAAAATATTGATGAATTTATAGCTCAATTAGTATCCCCTAATTAATAAGAATCTGATTACTTAATAGGAACTCCATTACTTTCGTGACTTCGTCTTCCAATGATTTGCATAATCGGAAATTCCACCGAACCACACCCTTCTCCCATTTCTCCTCTTTTCAGATCTCCCCCCCCTCTAAATGTAAGAGTTTTGGTTTCCTTACGCTTCTTTGTATTACAATAGTATTTGAGTGCAAATAAATTGATGATCTAATGTAGACCATCTTATGCATATTTATTGAAAATGGTTATTACATCATAACGAACTGTATATGACAGTATACCATAACACATCTATACCATGTGTCTATTTATCTCTAAACCCTCCCTCAAAGTCAAGGGGCCTTCAAGGAGCTTGAGTTTGGATAAAAGAATAAGAAATCAAGGAGTAGAAAGAGACTTGGTGAGAAGATTGGCTAATTGATCAGTAGTAAAATTATACTGTATCAACAAATCCTTCTTTGCCACTTTATCTCTAACAAAATGAAAATCAACTTCGATATGTTTAGTCCTAGCATGAAAGACCGGGTTGGTGGAGAGATAGGTGGCCCCAATATTGTCAAACCATAATGTAGGAGGCTTTGTTTGAGGGATGCCTAACTTAGAAAGAAGATACTGTATTTAAGTAATCTCTATGGTGGCAAGAGCAAGAGCACGGTATTTACTCTCCGCACAGTAGACTGTTTCCAAGAGACTAATTAGAACCCAAAAATATAAGATACCCTCCCTGAGACTTACGATCATCTGGGCATCCTACCCAGTCAGCATCCGTGTAAGCCGTTATAAAATAGGAGGAAGGTGGTGAAATATGTAATCCAAATAGAATAGTTCCTTTGAGATATCTGAGAAGACGCTTGAGAGCAATCCAATGGTCTTCAGTTGGTGCAAATAGAAACTGGCATAATTTGTTGTCCAAAAATGAAAGATCCGGTCTAGTAATCATAACATATTGTAGACTAGCCACAAGACTTCTATACATAGTTGGATCAGTCAAGAGTTTACCACCATCTTTCGACAAACGAATGGACATGACATGGGCGTGTTAATAGGCTTGGCACCTTGTAAGTCAACTTTACAAAAGCAATCTAGAGATATATTATTGTTGTGAGAGGAGAATTCCTAGTGTCATAGGAATCATTTTAACACCTAGAAAGAATATAGCAAGGCCTAAATCTTTGAGAGCAAATTTAGAAGACAACATGTGAAGAAGCTCATTAATGGCGGAAGAAGAATTTCCGGTGATCAAAATATCATCAACATAGACTAGTACAAATAGAGGATCGTGGGATGATGCCGAATAAAGAGAAGAATCTGTCTTGGACCCTTCAGAGCCAAGAGTAATCAAGTTAGAACTTAGTCATTGAAACCAAGCGTGGGGTGCTTGTTTGAGCCCATGCAATGATCTTTGCAATTTGCACAACATAGCTGGGTGGTTGCTTCATGTTGACATCCTCAGAAATAGTGCCATTTAAAAAAGCATTATTTACATCTAATTGGCAAATCTTCCAAGTTTGTGAAATGGCCAAAAATAGTATAATCTGTATGGTAGTGGTTTCACTATAGGACTAAAAGTCTCTTCAAATCTAAACCATATTCTTAAGTATAGTCCTTTGCCACAAGATGTGTTTATGCCGCTCAATGGACCCATTGGATTCCTTTTAATTCTAAAGAGCCATTTACACCCAATTATCTTTCTATCAGCGGGTGGAGGAGTGAGAATCCAAGTTTGATTGGCTATTAGAGCATTAAATTCGTTGCCCATTGCTTGTCGCCATACTTCTAACTTAGAAGCCTAAGTGTAACTTGAGGGTTCCGAATTAGAAAGTCCATTGGCAAATAGAGCAAGAGGTAGTGGATACTTTGTGGCATAAAAACTTTTTGGAACTTTAGGGATGTGAGTCCCCCATCTTGGGAGCATGTGACCATTGGATGTTGACTAGCAATAGAGGGACTAATAGAAGACACAGTAACAGTTTCTGTCTTAGTATTATGAAACCCAACAATCTGTGAACCATTTTCAGCACTTGGTGACACACTTGGTGAACCATTTTCATGTTCATGATTGGGAAACCCAACAGTAGGTGTAGTTGGCGGCCCATTACCATCAATACTAGCTGGCGCAAAGTTAGTTGTAGCTGCCTTAGTATGTTTATTAATTACACACCCATTAGAAAATGAACAGGGTAGTGGCCCATCATTTAAAGTCAATGCATTTGTATTTGACAAACAAACAACCTCTCTACTAATATGTGCAGGATCAATAGCAGGGACAACATTTTGTGGCTGTCCATTAAAGGAAAGTCCATTAGGATGTAAGCTAGTTTTGTCATGAAAATTACCATTAAGCTGGAACCCAGATTTGTGTATAACATGCTGTCCAGATTCACCATTATTAAGAACAACAGATGGAGGACAGTAACAAAGGGAATGAAGAAGAGAAAGGAGCAGAAAATGAAGAAGTATTGGACTGAAAAGGAAACAATGATTCATCAAAGATAACGTGTTTGGAAATGAATATTTTGCCACTAGCTAGATGAAAACACTTATAGCCATGATGTTTGGGGTTATAGCCAATAAAAACACATGAAGCAGATCTATAGTTTAGTTTATGCTTGTCAAAGGGTTTTAAGAATGGGTAGCAACAACAACCAACAACACTAAGAAAAGTGTAATCTGGGACTCTATGAAATAGACCCAAAAAAAGAAAAAGAAAAAGAAAAAAAGAAGGAGAATCACATTATAATGGAGCAGAGGACAATCTATTTAAACTAAAAACTACAGAAGAGAAAGCATCAACCCAGAATTTCATAGGTAAGCTTGACTAAGCAAGTAAAGATAGTCCCATTTCTACAATTTGTCTATGCTTGTGCTCAACTCTACCATTTTGTTCCAAAGTATATGGACATGAAAGACAATGTTGAATACCACATCAATCAAGAAACTTGGAAAAACTTTGAAATTCCTTACCCCAGTCAGATTGAAAAGCTTTAATAGTAGAGAACTAATTTTCAGCAAGAATTTTAAAGACTAGAAATACATTAAAGGCTTCATACTTACGAGATATTGTATATAACCAGGTAAAACGAGTAAAATCATCAACAAGACACACATAAAATCTCTGTCCATCTCTAGAGGCCTCATGAGCAAGACCCCATAAGTCTGAATACACAAGTTGAAGAGGTATTGTAGTACAATAAGTAAAAGGCAGCTTATGGGATTTACCAAACTAACAAGAACTACACAAAGATAAAGAACGAGCACCAAAACAAGGAAGACCAAACTGAGAAAGAACCCTATTAGCAGTGCCATAATTGTCATGTGCTAAACGTAAGTGCCATAGATCAATGGAAGCTCTTACAGCTGAAAAGGCAGCAATCGAGTTAGAAGGAAGCTACTCCACAGGAAGATGATAAACACTCTCTTTAAGAGGCCCAGTCACTAGGATACGTCCCGAGAAGCAATCCTTAATAGGGAAGCAAGAGTCATGAAATTCAAAGAAAACATAATTATCAAAGGTAAACTTGCTAATAGATAAAAGGTTATGAGAAGCAAATGGAACATGAAGAATCTGAGATAGTTGAAAAGGTTTTTCTGAAACAACATTGTTTGAATTACCAACATGCTTTATAAACAAACCTGTGCCATCCCCGATATGAACAGAGTCATGCCCAAGATACTCTAAAGGGGACTAACGAAAGACAAATTAGCTGTTATGTGGTGAGAAGCACCCGAATTTGGAAGCTAGTGTGTAACACCTCTCGAGCCCAAATTGGCAAGGTTGGTCTGCGGTGTTGAAGAAACAATATAGTGTGCTTGAGGCAGAGAATTACCAGAATTCTTTTGAAAACAATGCTTAGCTGTATGTCCTTGACGATCATAGAGTTGACAATAAATTAGGGGATGAGAGTTTCTTCCAGCTGACCTACCAAATCCCCGACCAGAAGCTCTTCCATGAAATCTTGGAGAAAAATTATTGCAAAAATTTGCAGGGGGTCGTGAGTTTGCTGATAGCTAAGAATCATTCAGGAAAAGTTTGAACTACCTGAGCAGTAACAATATTGGTCAAATCTTGAAGTGCAGAAGCATGTCTGATTTCTTCACAATACAAGAGACCCTGTAAATATTGAAAACCATTTGGTTTTTCTTGAGTTGTCACAGATGTTACAAAATATTAGTACTCTGGACTTAATCCTCCAAGAACAAATGAGACCAATTCAAAATATGGTACAGAAGTAGATGCAAGAGCAAGGGCATCAACTAATTTCTTAATCTTGAGAAGGTAATCTACCATGGAATCTCCGCCTTTCTTGATACTATGCAACTATAGATGAAGTTGCATCAAACGAGCTTGAGACGAAAAAGCAAATATAGTGGCCAATGCCATCCAAACAGCAACAGAGGTTTCCAAACCAATGACTCAAGAGTGTACCGATTCAATTAGAGAAGAGAGAATCCTACTTAAGAGAAGCTGATCTTGTTTATACCAGGTAAAAAAATGTTGGATTTGCCATCGGATTAGGAGAAAAAGAATCAAGAAACGGCGTCAGTCGTGGATGCATTCCATCAATGAAACCAATTAAACCAGAGGTATTTAGCACAGGGAGGAACTGCGACCACCAGACCAGATAGTTATCGCCGGAAAGCTTGATGGAAAGGTAATGATGAACATTCGCAAATGGGAGAGAGTAAGACGGATCTACAAATTGCATATCAGAAGTCGATGAATCTGAAGTCATCATGAAATAGAGAGACGATGGAGAAGAAACCTAAAAGGAGGAAAAGCAATAATCGCCCAAGAACCAACAAGAAAAACTAATGTAGGATCGAACAAGAAATCTGATACCATATTACAATAGTATTTGAGTGAAATTTAATTGATGATGTAATGTAGACCATCTGATGCATATTTATATATATATAAAAAAACGTTATTACATCGTAATAGGATATGACAGTACACCACATAACACGTGTATAATATGTGTCTATTCATCTCTAATACTTTGGATGTAAATGAATTTCAGGTGGCTTTTATACTCGACAAACTTTGCTGCTGTTGAAGCACACTGCCCGATGTATCTTCTTACCCCATATAAGTCACCGACTGAGAATCCCAAAATATATTCATAGAACACTAGGAATCCAAAAGATGTATTTGTGAACCACAAAGAAGAAAGAGACTTTCCCTAGTGGGTGATTGCAACAAAGACAAGAAGGCATTTTTTTTTTTTATGAAATTAATAATTTTTGTGAAAAATAAGACAATGACTATCTTCTTGTGGCAATAAGCTCTCACACACCACAAGCTTCCAATTGCATATCAATCACCTGTTCCTTTCTGCCACAACATGCTTAATGCCACATGACCCGAGGGCACATAGTTAGTTTGACGTATTAGTATATGAATAAGTTAGTGAAGATCATCAAGATAGGCACATTTCTCATACTCTATAAGGTCAACAGCATGTCCATATTGTTGCTACATGAAATTTTCTTGCTTCCATCTTTGAAGGTTTTAGTGCTTTTTACCAAAGGCTCCTAAACATTACTCCCCTACAAAAGGAGTAACAACTCTTCTATTTCTAGGTGTTAGAGATAATGTTGTATCATTTCACGTGTCTATAATTAATTGTAGCACTTTATACTTCAAAAAGTCCCGTCTCAAAGGTTTCTTGTACAAGAAGAGTATGGAAGGACAACTTTTCTAAACAACTTTACCCATAACAATTTTTGCTAGGAGGTTGCTTTGATAGTTGCATCTTTGGGTATAACTGAAGTCCATTGACCATTGTGCCTAGGCTCACCACTAAATACTTTCTACGCTACAAAAAAACACATTTTTAGCAACGGTATCAAACCGTCGCCAAAAGTCAATGGCTACGATTTCCTACTGTCGCCGCTGACATCGCGGAAAATCCGCGAAGATTTTTTGGTTGCAACTAGGAAAATGGTTTCGGCGACGGTTTATATAAAACCGTCGCCAAAAGGGGGATTCATTATTTGGCGACGATTTTATAGAAACCGTCACCAAATATCCCATTTTTTTAGCGACGGTTTCCCATAGAACCGTTGCCGAAAGCGTATTTTTGGCGACGGTTGCTTGTTAACTGTCACTTGAAAATGTATTTTTTATTAATATTTTATCACATTTTTAGCGACAATATAGAATATAACGGTCGCCAAAAATATATTTGGTTTTTTAAAATTAATGAAAATCATCATCCTAATCCAAGAAAAAGACATACACCTAAAATGACAAATAACATTTAAAATTATCAAAATCTTAATATGTATGCACTATTTTTCATGTACTTAAGGAAAAATATTGTATAACAATCAATCATTATATAATATAATGAAAAGTACATGAACCACCCGCAATTCCAAATGAATAAAGATATATAACATGTTACTACAACATAATGAGAGGAAAGAAAAATATTAGTATTTTTACGAAACTTGCTTTGAAAATTACTAATGTTTCTTGTTATATTAACATATTCCTGACAATGCTAAGTGCCTCCACGAACTTGGATATCAGTTGCATCAAGTTCATACCCTCTGGCTTGGCAAATCAGCTTTCTCATTCACTTCTACATCAATTCAAGTTTCTAAAGAAGCAAATTGGATTCATTTTCTATACCTGAAACACACAACAAAAAATCAAATAATTTCATATAGAATCATGACCACACAAGGAAAATCTATATCCATATGTTAAGCTCATAGGTTTCTTCTTCTTTTAAAAGAAGAAGAAACCTCACAAGAAGACAATGAATGCATGCCACATAAAAACCCAATGGCCCATGCTCCCTTTGCACCATGTTTGCCAGGATTTGCAGTATATGGGGGCTCATAGTACTAACTCTACTATCAAGAGGTCCACATGTGGGGTACCCTTTCTTTGGTCTTTTTTGCTGGGAACTTTCTAGCCATGTAGACAAAATCTGGTTCTAAGAAAGGGAAGAAGGATACATTCAAACCTGTGATCTTTTGTCAAAGATATATGAACTTATTCTTTCCCTGTTTGTCACATAAGGAACTTACCATCTATCTGTAAATTATAGCTTTGTGTTATTATTAAATAGAGTTGAGATGAAAGCCCTTCAACTAAGCGTCTTTGCATTCATATCCCTTTGTTAATGTGCAGTATCTTCAAACTGAAGGAACGCAATGAAGTGGGAAACTTCCATACAGTATTTCAGTTGCAACAATTGAAGGGGAACAAATACCCATCAACGACCAAAACAACTTTAACTAATTCTACGAAACAAATGCAGGAAAGGATGCCCAAAAGATATAGAGCATATTATGATGCTCAATAGTCACTCAAGGTTACTCACAAAATGGCCTTTCTATGCATACATTTAATGAATGGTGGTGGTACTCTCTTGCTCCCCTTTTGTTGCTTCAAGAGTCGGTCTTCTCTGATAAATGGAAAAGACTAGTCTCTAGAAGAGCAAGGCTCTCTTCCCCACCCACACCCCTCCTCTCACACTCAGATTCTTTCCTCCTGCTAACTATCCTACATGACAATGCTAAATACATTTTCTACACTCATATATTACTGGAAGATTCACAAACTATATGGTTTTCTTCTCATGCATCTTCTTTTACTGAATTTGGAAGAACTACAGCCTACTTAATTTTAGAAACTGCACTTCAGAAAGCATTCACCTTGATCCACTAAGCAAAGTTACAAAAAATCAAAGTATTCTCATAAACTAAGAACAAATACTGAAAAATGCAGCAAACCTATATGAATTAAACTTGCCTAAGATGAACTGAAGCACAAAGGCACAAATAAAAGGGAAGGGAAAACTTCCTAGGATATATGATACGAACCAAAGCTTAGTTCCTTCTTGTGGAGAGCCAATTCCAGCAGAGCAGGTTTCGGTTACGCCAAGACCACTTCCAGCGAAGGGATTTCGGTTACCCCAGGACAGGGACAGGAGGCCACAACCGAAGCGCTTCTTACCAGTACCAGAGCACGCCAAAAGCCAGCTCACCTAACTAATTATGCTCTGTAAATGAAAAAGGGAAAAGATCATAATAGAAGCATGAGAGTGAGGAATTTGTGAGAACGGTAGATAGTGCTTTTGGGAAATTTAGAGGGCAATTTGAAAATGCCAAAAGCCAGCTCTCCTCTCTGAGTTTTCCTCCGTTCTTAAACCTCTTTCGTTGTCTGCAACTGATCTCCCATCATTGGGTGTATCAATATACCAGGTAAAAAAATTATACGAAAAAAGATTAAAAAACCTATCTGCAACTGATAAACAAATTTTAGAAGGACACAAGAGATGGGAACCCCAAATCTCATGAATCCAAAATAAAATCAAGATGTTTGAGAGACTTGCGAGCCAAGAGGGATGGAGAGACAGCACGAGCGAGAGAGACCTGCGAGCGTGAGCAAGAGAGTTGGCGACCAAAGGTAGCGAGAGCCAGAGAGTACCTGGCGATAGTGCAAACAAGAGGGAGAAAGCGAGAGCGTGAGGAGGGAAAGAGCGTGAGTGAGAGGGAGAGAGAAATCGCTCGTGAAATCAAAGCGGGAGAGTGGAATGTTTGGGCGCAATATATTTGATATTTGGCGACAGTTTTCCGCAAACTGTCGTTGAAAATAACAAATATTTCACCACAGTTTTCCTTAAACCATTGGAGAAGCCTATCTTTTGCAACGATTTAACGTAAACCGTCGCCGAAAATGACCATCCGCGACGGTTTAAAGCAAATGTCGCCGAAACTAACAATATTCCATGACGGTTTTATATAAACCGTTGCCGAAAATGACTATTCCACGATGGTTTTATATAAACCATCGTCGACAATGACCACATTAGGCGACGGTTACAAAAGAGCGTCGCTGAAAATGAATTTCCTTTTATATTTGGTGACGTTGTCTTTAATCGTTGGTGAATGCCTCTATTTCGCGACGGTTGCCAAAAAGGTCTCTATTTCGTGACGGTCGCCGAAAATGCCTCTATTTAGTTGGTGGAATAACCTATTTGGCGACAATTGTTGTAAAGTGTAGGAGAATGCCTATATTTGGCGACGGTTTTAAAAAACCGTCGGTAAAAATTCATATATGGCAACTGTTTGTAAAAATCGTTGCAGAAAATGAATACATGGCAATCTTTTATTTGGCGACGGTTTAGAAAAAACCGTCGGGAAAACTTCATATATGGCGACAGTTACAAAAAATACCGTCGCAAAAATAGGTTTCTTTGTAGTGCTACTTAATTCCGCATATAATGTTCTTTCACAAGGGAAGATGGAAGGGGGTAGAGGATGAACCTAGTCCTGTTGCACACTTTGCCTTGCGTCCTGCCCCTGATAAAGGAGTCGATTAAATGAAAACATCACATGATTACTATAACCCCTAACATCGATCATGGGAAACTATCATGGCTTAGACTATCATTTTATGCTCCGGTCTCTCGTTTGCAAGATTCGTTGTGTAGGATTAAGTTATATTCTTACTCCCCTAAAAGGAATTGTTTGAATTTTAGGCCGCACGTGGTTATATTCGGAGTCTTGTCATACTATTATACTACTATTACAACAACATTCTTACAAATAAATAAATAAATAGAGGGTAATTTTGATTTGGACCCCATGAGTTGGACTCAAGTCACTTTTAATCCAAAAAAGAATGACGTCTTGCATTTGTCTCCCTATAGTACCCAAAAAAAATCAATTAAAGACAAATTGATTTTTTTTTTCTAACACAAGGATTTCTTAAATTTTAAATTTACAGAAGAAAGTCTTAACAATCTGCAAAATGCCCTCAGTACTAGGAGCTCAACCACATCATTCCCCAAAAAGCTTTCAATAAATGATCAAGAAGCTTGGCCTTAGTGCCTTCGGAAGGGTCTGCTTCACCACAAATAAGGCCATGAGAGATTCATTTCTGGATGCAATCAACAACTAGATCAACAATCTTAAGTGATGTAGAGACATCAACTGTAATCAAAGAACTGACAATCAACTCAGACTCCACTAGAGAGAAGCCAATGGAACTGCCATCTTATAACAGACCTGTCGGGTTATGAAAAACCCACCGAATAGAACAATCAACAAATAAAGAAAAGAAAAACACAAGAATTTACGTGAAAAACCCTTACAGGAAAAAACTACGGGCAAGAGAGAAAACTTCACTATAGATAAAGAATTATACAAGAGGGAAGATTTTGGGATGAATTACATGTGGAGGGGGAGGCATCCTTTTATAGCCTCTCCCCATCCCACCTTCTCCCACATCTACTTGAAGTGGGACTAAAACTCTCAACAAACTCCCACTTCTTTTACATGTGGGGTAACAACTCCCACTTCTACTATATGTGGGACTAAGACTTTCAACAATCTCCCACTTGGAGATTAGATTGAGAATCAATTAATCTCCACACCATTCTCTATCTTGTCGTCACCATGTTGTTTACGTCTCTGTCAAGCCATACAAGGATCTGCACCAAATGAACTTGCCAATGTTGATTGACTTTGTCAATGCATCTGCTAGGTTCTCTTTCCTGTGGATTTTTTGTATATCCACCCTTCCGTCTTCCACCACTTCAAGAACAAAATGGTATTGTACTTCTATGTGTTTTGTCTTGGAATGAAAAGCTGGATTCTTTGCAATGTGCAAAGCACTCTGACTATCACAATACAAGAGAATCTTCTCTTGTTTGTGCCCAAGTTCTTCCATGAATCTTCTTATCTAGTTTGCTTTTTTACAAGCTTGTGTAGCTGCCATATACTCAGCTTCTGTTGTAGACAGTGCTACAATGTCTGTAGTTTAGATACCCAACTCAAAGCTCCTCCAGCTATTGTAAACACATAGCCAATAGTGGATCTCCTTTTATTAAGATCATCTGCAAAATCAGAATCAACATATCCTCTGACAGTAAATTCAGATCGTCCATAACATAGAGCAACATCCGAGGTTCCTTTAACATATCTTAGGATCCTCTTTACAGTAATCCAATGCTCTCATCTTGGATTCGCCATGTGCCGACTAACCACTCCCACTGCATGTGCAATATCCGGTCTTGTACATATCATAGCGAACATCAAACTCCCCATTGCTGATGCATACAGTACTCAAGAAATCTCCTTCCTCTCTGCTTCATTGCAAGGACACATACTTGAGGATAACTTGAAATTAATAGGAAACGGGGTAGAATTTGGTTTACAATCTTACATATTGAAGCGGTGCAAGATTTTCTTTAAGTAACTCTTCTAAGATAACCAAATCTTTTTGTTATTTCTGTCTCGGTGAATTTGCATCCCTAGAATCTTGTTTGCGGGTCCCAAATCCTTCATTTCAAATTCCCTAGCCAAATGAGCATTTAATTCTACGATATGATTTTTGTTGGGGCCTGACACCAACATATCATCAACATACAACAACAAAACAATAAAGTCATCACCACAAAACCTCTTGTAATACGCACAAGGGTCTGAACCAAGTCTGTTGTATCCAATGCTCAATATGAAGGAATCAAATCTCTTATACCAACATCTCGACGCCTGTTTTAAACTGTATAGAGATTTGTTCAACCTGCAAACCAAGTTCCTCTTTTCTAGTTCTTCAAAACCTTCTGGTTGGAGCATATAGATTTCCTCTTTTCTAGTTCTTCAAAACTTTCTGGTTGGAGTATATAGATTTCCTCTTTAAGATCTCCGTGAAGAAATGCAGTTTTTACATCTAACTGCTCAAGATGTGGATTAAAAATAGCACAAAATGCCAGAACTATCTGGACAATAGTAAGTCGAACCACTGGTGAAAAGATTTCTGTAAAACCGATACCTTCTTTCTGAGCAAACCATGGGCAAGAGAGAAAACTCCACTATAGATCAAGAATTATACAAGAAGGAAGATTTTGGGATGAATTACATGTGAAGGGGGAGGCATCTTTATATAGCCTCTCCCCATCCCACCTTCTCCCACATCTACTTGAAGTGGGACTAAAACTCTCAACAAACTCCCACTTCTTTTAGATGTGGGATAATAATTCCCACTTTTACTAGATGTGGGACTAAGACTTTCAACAGGATCAGGCAATCAATTCTCTTTGCTGAGAGAAGTTGAACAATCGTCAAGTGAAGCTAAACTATCGACGACAGATCTGCATTTTTAAACGAGCTCGGAGTGTCTTCTCCACGAACTGTTCTTGATAATCTTCAGGAGAGCCAATGTTATTACCTGATTCAAACGGGAAACGGCTTGCGAAGAAGCCACTCCTACCCTAGTCTAGTATGTTAGGATAGCCAATATTATCATGGAAAACTGAATATTTTACTATAAAATTGCAGAGTATAAAATATACATGATACTTTAGCGGAAGAAAATGTCAACATGACTTCCGATTAGCCTTCCTTTCTATAATCTAAATCCTTGTTCTTAGATTGATTCCTCTCTATTGCCCATTCACTTAATGTGTATTCTTGATAGAGAGAATGATACTTATTTTCGGGAGAGAGAAAACCAACCTAATTTATAACCTTTTATCTTCAATCCGGTACGTCCAACGAGTTACCAATCCAATGCTTGAGACTAAACCATGTATAGAAGCTTTCAATTGGTGATGATGGACTTTTATTAGTTGCATTATGGGGACGAATATCTCCTTGATAACTGAGAAATTAATTGAAATAAAAACCCGTTATGGGAATAAACTTTATATTTTCCTTAGATTATTTCCAACCTTTATGGAAACGAAAAGTCTCCTAATTAATTAGGATATTAATAAAAATAAAATGTTTTATGAAAACCGAAATGTTAAGTCCCCTGTAATTTTATTTCTAACATTCTCCCACTTGGCCTGATTAATCATAATGCCAAGTAACCATAATATACATATAGTACATAACATCTTTAGCATCAACAAATGATGAAGTGGCAGGTGTGTCGCATTTGTACTCACAACTGCACGAGGTCGCCTAACTAATATAGAAGTAAGAGGGTTGTCATTCCCATGAGGATCGTAAAGAATCAAAATCACGTACTAACTTCAAAAATACATTTAATTATCTAGTCGAACGAATTATGAAGTATTAATTAAGCCAGTAGTTGAAATTAATAAAACATGCAGGAAATAATGAAATGGCTAATGAAAACACAGATCAATTAATAAAATCATTAGGTGTTCAATTTCACCAAATATACACAGTTTATTGATCTATTCCTCCCTTTCTCATACAACCAATTTAATTTTCACATTTGCTGACAAGATTCTTTAAATTAGATTACCTCATCTGTTACACATGAGGATCCCAAACATATCAAACTCACCTACCAATTGTGTGTAGGAGATCAATTTAACATGTTGTACTGAACACAATAAATCCAAAAATAAAGTCTAACAAACCACCTAACCTATTATGCATTAGATGTAATTTTTTATTCTTCAATCCTAAGTCTAGCATGCATTCATCACTGTTACATGAATGAAAATAGAACACAAAATTCATAAATATTAGCCAGACATTAAGAATAAAATTGAAGGAAACAAGAGGGAGGATTGAATTATATATATATAAACTATCTCATGTAAGGATCCATCTGGCCCTAGCAACAAAAATTTAAAACATTATAGAGGAAGAAGAAGAAGAAGAAAATAAGAAAACATCAGTCTAGCGTTGAAGAAGAAGAGAATTCTAGCAGCAATCTCTCTCCAAATTGTCCTCTGCAGCAGCTCCTCTAGCCCTTATCTCTCCAAAATCATCCTCTATACCCTCCCAACAAAAAAATGTTTTTCACGGAGTTCTCTTACTCATTTATAGACTAGTCTCCTAGATTGTAGGTCTCTTTGACTCAATCCAATACATTCTGGAGCTTTCCTAAACTAGAATCCAATATGACTCACTAATGAAACGGTTATTTTATGTGAACAAAAGTGAAGAAGAAGAAGAAGAAGAAGAAGAGAAGAGAATTAACATGGTTTGGTGTTTAACCTATGTCCACAGATTAATAACAGCTATTATAGTTTTCTTATTGATGATGCAATTGATTTGTACAAGATACATATAGAGAAGCTCTATAGTTTTCATCGACTTACAGCTCTTTTAAGTTCCGCACGTCTAGGTTAAGTGCAAGAGTTCCACTGTTGAGGTATTTTACTCAAGATAGAATTCTTTGGCTTTGGAAAAGGACTACCTTGGTCGATTGACCCAACTTGAGGTGCTTTGCTTGTGAAATAAGTTCATATTTATCTTCTTGATTCTCTCATGCGACTTGTTGTGGGAGAGTCCATGTAAGGCTCAATTAGGGTTTCCAACAATTTCCCCCAAGCTCAACAGGAGAGGAGAGATGTTGAGATTGGTAAGGAAAAAAATGAACCATTGATTAGCAAGCAGTTTTGTAAAGATATCAGCCATTTGATCTTTGGTAGAGATAAACCGAACTTCCAACTATTGCTTAGAGACCTTGTCACGCACAAAATGGTAATCAATCTCCACATGTTTGGTGTGTGCATGGAACACTAGATTGACTGTTAGGTATGTGGCCCCCACATTATCTAACCACAAGACTGGGGCAGTGGGCAGAATGATGTTGAATGCTTGAAGCAATGGCCGAAGCTAGGTGAATTCAGAAACTACATTTCCTAGGCTTTGTACTCATATTCGATACTGGACCGGGCCACTGTGGCCTATTTTTTGGAACTCTAAGAAATCAATTTTCTGCCTAAGTAGATAGCAAACCCACCCGTCAATTTGCGATCATTAAGACAGCCAACCCAATCTACACCTAAGAAAGGAAAATGATTTGAAGTTCGAGTATTTAGGCAGAAGTAGACCTCTTGTAATTGTACCCTTGAGATAATGAGGAATCCTTTTAATAGTCAACCAATGATCACTAGTTGGACTATGCATGGCATGGAATACCTTATTAATGGCGAATTGAATATTTGGGCTGAGTAAGAGTAGCATATTATAGGGCCCCACAATGCGTCTGTATAAATTGGGATCTTGAAGAGGTTCCCCCGTGAACCCACTTAACTGACTAGAGGTAGAAATTGGAGTTTAGACAGGTTCGAAGTCTGTCATTTGTCAAAAGATTTGAGATATACTGGGATTGGCTGAGGTGCATGCAATTCATTAAGATTCCTAACAACCGACATGCCCAAGAAAAAATGAAGTAATCCCATGTCCTTAATAGTAGATGTTGCTAGTAAGAATGATGTCATAAGCATAGATAAGGATATAAATTGCCCCGAAAGCCCCTGTATAGATAAAAAGAGAGGTGTCAATCTTGAAGCCCTGAAAACCATATTCCAGAAGAAAGGTACCTAGCCTTTCAAACCATGCACGTGGGACCTGGTTGAGACCATACAGTGAGCGATGCAATCAACACACATGAGCCAAATGATGAGGATCAACAAACCCCAGAGATGTTTCATGATTACCATTTCCTCAAGGACCCATGGAGGAAGGCATTTTGAAGATTAGTTGGCGAATCAGCTAGGACTTAGAAACTGCACAGTACCAACCAAATAGTTGTGGGATTCACTACTAGGCTGAAAGTCTCACTATGGTCAAGGCCTTCCTACTAGTTGAATCCTTTGGTAACCAAGTGGGCTTTATAGCGGTCAATGGACCCATTTGCCTTTCTTTTAATTCTGAAAATCCACTTACAACCAATGATATTTCATGTCTAAAGGGGAGGAACTAGAGATCATGTGCCATTGCAGAGTAGGGTAGTAAACTCCTCATCCATGACTTAATGCCAATGTGGGTGCTTATTAGCAATTCTAAAACACATTGGTTCAGTTTGGTCAGGATCCATAGGGATAACTGTGGTAGTGATACTCTTAGGTGGAAGAATCTCAATCTTGGTTCAAGTGAGCATAGAGTGAGTGTTAAGAGGTTGACATTGAACCACTAATTCAATTTGAGGGCTTTAGGTGGGGGTAGGAGTCTCTCAATCAATGGAAGAGGGGGAGTGAGAGAGAGGCCAGGATTGGGGATGTGGCCAAGGTAGGTGGGGGAGAGAAAATTGGAGGGGGTAGTAGGGGTGGTGGCCCAAGTATGGATAGTAGGGTTGGAGAAGAACTGGTGGGTGATGGAGTCTCTTCACTAAAGGGAAATTGCCACTCATCAAAAACTACATGGTGAAATATTATCAATTTTTCAGTCTACCTATCAAAGCACTTATACCCATGATGTTGGGAACTAAATCGTAAGAAAACATGGACACCTGAATGAAAGTCAAGTTTGTTGCAGTTAAAGGACCTGAGAAGAGGGTGACAAGCACACCTAAAGACTCACAGGGTTTGGTAATTAGGAGTTTGGCCAAAAGCTTAAATAAAGGAGTTACATTTCTAAAAACCTTAGTAGGCATCCTATTTATCAAAAAGACGGCAGTCTCAAAGGCATGGTTCCAATACTTTCAAGGGGTGTGAGAATGGGCAAGAAGGGTCAAGCTAGTCTCAATAATATGTCTTTGTATCCGTTCAATAGCCCCACTTTGCTCATGAGTATGAGGATAAGGCAACCGGTGTTCAATGTCTGTGATACGGAAGATTTCTACCCGACCGGGTTTGACCCGGATGGGGCTCCACATGCTAGTTAATCGGGAAAGATGCCGATCATCCATGACCAAAAGCGTAACATACGCCACATATATAGCAATCATCCTTGATATAGAAGGTCAACTCAGTAGCTGATTGAATGGGACCAACGACAAGGAAGCATGATCCTAGGAGAAACAATAGCCCTTGTCGGGCTAACTTACCAAATACGTATAAGGTAAGTTAATCATTATAAGATAGGGGACGCATCTCCTTGGTAAGCAAGCGAATACACTTTGAGTATAATCTTGTGTAGCTTTTGCACGAGTCCTTACTCTGTTCATTATCTGACTTTGCCATCGGAGGCGGCTGCCCGACACACAAGCCGGCTCGCATCTAACCTTTCTTGCAAGACTCATCGTCCCGGATACAAGAGGAGGCTCAGTCGGATCCAGAAGCATAATTGATCCGCATCAGTTTGGCGCCGTCTGTGGGAACGACAAAATCTTCAAGTCATGCCAAGAGGAGGAGGAAATAATGGACGTTCCCGAATAGAAAATGTTGGCGGGAATCAGATTCCCGAAGATCAAACACATCAAGACGATGGAGTCCACTCAACCCGAGTTGAACAGGATCTAGGGTCAAGATGGCATCTAAACACTTGGCCTTAAACCAGTGTTTGGTCCATGTTCATCTCGACCAACTAATTACATTCAAGGTGGGTAGCAGCATCATAGGTAAGATCGAAATTGATCAATGCATATTCCACCACTGCTGGGAGCCACGCTAATACCAGGTGGGCATGCATAGCACAAACGGCAAAATCTTGCCCAGATTGAGGAGATAATTCTGGAGGATGTTCAACACCTCAAACAAGAAGTTTCTGCTGCAAGAGCTTCTTTACAATTACAATGCATTCAATACTTCTACAACTAGTTTGCTGGAATTGAATCTAATGGCCTCTGATGAGCCCGTCTATATCATGTTCTCTCAAACATAAGAAGAGGACAAGAAAAATCAGAGCAATCAAAGCTAAGTTTGAAAGTTCGAACGCGAGCAAACTAGTAGCAAGTGAGGTTAAGAGACCTCAAAGCTTCAGAAGATATTCTACAATGATTGTGATGCATCCCCCGTGGCGAATTTGTACAACTTAAAAAATTAAGAAAGAATACAATAGAGATCGCGATGTTCGTGATCAAGATCATCATCGGGAGCGGAAAAAAGACTAAGATCGTGTTGCTCGTGATAACGATCGTGTTGCTCTGATAACGATCGTGTTGCTCGTGATAATGATCGTGTTGCTCGTGATAACGATCGTGTTGCTCGAGATAACGATCGTGTTGCTCGTGATAATGATCGAGATGATCGAGAATTTACAATGATCGAGATGATCGAGAATTTACAACGATCGTGTTGCTCGTGATAATGATCGAGATGATCGAGAATTTACAATGATCGAGATGATCGAGAATTTACAATGATCGAGAGGATCGAGAATTTACAATGATCAAAGACATCGGTTTGAAACCCGTGTGGATCCTTCTACAATCCCGGTCATCTTACACCTTTTTTAAGGTAATAATTTGAATTGGGTCCACCCCGGTCATCTTACACCTTTTTTAAGGTAATTATTTGAATTGGGGCAATCCCATTCATCTTGCGTCTTCCATAAGGACTTGCACCTTTTTTAAGGTAATTATTTGAATCGGGGCAATCCCATTCATCTTGCGCCTTCCATAAGGACTTGCACATTTTTTAAGGTAATTATTTGAATCGGGCCAATCCCATTCATCTTGCGCCTTCCATAAGGACTTACACATTTTTTAAGGTAACACCTTTTTTAAGGTAATTATTTGAATTGGGGCAATCCCATTCATCTTGCGCCTTCCATAAGGACTTGCACCTTTTTTAAGGTAATTATTTGAATCGGGCCAATCCCATTCATCTTGCGCCTTCCATAAGGACTTACACCTTTTTTAAGGTAACACCTTTTTTAAGGTAATTATTTGAATTGGGGCAATCCCATTCATCTTGCACCTTCCATAGGGACTTGCACATTTTTTAAGGTAATAATTTGAATCGGGTCAATCCCATTCATCTTGCGCCTTCCATAAGGACTTACACCTTTTTTAATCTTCCTTACTATCCTGCACGATGTAAACAACGTCCGGAATAGGGGGCTTATGATACGGAAGATTTCTACCCGACCGGGTCTGACCCGGATGGGGCTCCACATGCTAGTTAATCGGGAAAGATGCCGATCATCCATGACCGAAAGCGTAACATACACCACATATATAGCAATCATCCTTGATATAGAAGGTCAACTCAGCAGCTGATTGAATGGAACCAACGACAAGGAAGCATGATCCTAGGAGAAACAATAGCCCTTGTCGGGCTAACTTACCAAATATGTATAAGGTAAGTTAATCATTATACGATAGGGGACGCATCTCCTTGGTAAGCAAGCGAATACACTTTGAGTATAATCTTGTGTAGCTTTTGCACGAGTCCTTACTCTGTTCATTATCTGACTTTGCCATCGTAGGCGGCTGCCCGGCACACAAGCCGGCCCGCATCTAACCTTTCTTGCAGGACTCATCGTCCCGGATACAAGAGGAGGCTCAGTCGGATCCAGAAGCATAATTGATCCGCATCAGTCTGAATTAGTCAGGAAAGCAAAAACGGAGTGATACAATCATAATGTAATCTTTCTATATTTTCTATCGAATAGCTTTTCAACCAGCTTCTTAAATCATTGAAACACACGAAGAACTTCAGACTTCAAAGTTATAGGATACATCCAAATGAATTTGCAAAAGGCATCAACAAAAATCATATAATACTGGTAACCCTCAACAAATACAATGATGAAGGCCCTCGCACATCATAAACTAAGTCCAAAGGGTTCTCAAAAATAGTTTTAGAAACCTCAAAGTGGAGTTTATGAATCTTTCCTTCCTAGCAAGCACTACAAACCGAAAATCCTTGTCTCTAGTAAAAGGCAAATCAAAACTAGGAATCAAATGTTAAACAATTTTAAAACTCGGTTGGTCCATCCTTGAGTGCCACTATGATAGATTGGTCTTTTCTCCAATAAAGGCTTGCTTCGGACTCCAAACGTCAAGTTGGTAAAGCTCATTATTGTTCCTGCCCTGCAGAAGACACTTTTCAATGATGTGATCCTTCACATAACAGACATCAAGAAGAAATTCAAAAAGAACATTGTTATCTTTAGTAAACTGAGAAACATAAACCAAATTCTTCGTAATAGCACATACATGTAAAACATCATGAAGTATTAAAGAATGTGACTGAGGGAAGTGGAGATTACCAGTGTAAGCAATTGGAAGAATGGTGCCATTATCAATCTAAACTTGATCACACCCTGATAGAGCTGAGGAGCTTGAAAATATTGCATCTCAGATGTCATGTGGCACACCTAAATCAGGATACCAAGCAGGGTCTCCAATACTAGAAGGAGCATAAACCGAATAGTTTGTTGCAATAGAACTTGTAGAACCACTTTGAAAGGCATGATTGAAAAGATCTCAACAGTCTAAGGCTTTATGACCCATGCGATTACAAATCTGACAGATCCCCACTATTTCCAAAACTTTGAGATGCATTTACAGTTCGAAAATCAGCTTGATTGTAACCTTGAGAAGTGGATTGGTGAGATCTATTTGGGAAAGGTCTTCCACCGCCAGATCTACCTCTACCATTGGAACGACCTCTATTGGGAGAGAAAGGATGCCAAATAGATCTAGGAGCAGAGGGAGGAGCTCTGATGGCCAAATTGACCAATGGTGGTAAATCAATAGATGGTGTCTCATTATTTCCTTAGCAACATTCTGCGCAACTCATTATAAGTAATGGGATTTTCTCAAGTAGAGACAGAAGTCACAAAGGCAGCATATTCAAGACCAAGCCCATTCAAAACATAAAGACATAGATCTTCATCAGATAAACTCTCACCAATAGCAGCCAGTTGATCTGCTGCAGATTTAATTGTAAGAAGATCGTCATGAAAGGTGTTACCTCCTTTCTTAATGTTCTGAAGATAGAGTTGAAGTTGCATGATTCGAGCTAGATTGGTGGTGGGCAAGGAACACTCTCATCGATGATGTCATATAATTTGTAGGTGCAAAGGGGCCCCCCCCATCCTCCTCATCCATATACTTCACCCAAAAAAAAGAAAAAAAAAAAGAGGGAGGGGAGGGGGGGGGCCGCCCCCCCCCCCACCCCACCCAAAAAAAAATTATTAAAAAAAAAAAAAAAAAAAAAAAAAAAAAAAAAAAAAAAAAAAAAAAAAAAATTTTGATTCCCCCCCCCCCCCCCCCCCAAAAAAAACCCCCCCCCCCTTTTTTTTTTTATTTTTTATTTTATTTTTGTAAAAAAATAAAAAAAAAAACCCCAAAGTTTTTCAACCAACTACCACTTTTTTTACTTCCCCCCCTTTAGGTTAAGTGTAGGAGTTCCACTATTGAGGTATTTTACTTGTTAATGACTAAAATGGTCATTCTATATCCCCGGTCTGAACCGGCGGTTGCACGATCCGACCAGGTTCGCAACCTAACAAGGTCCGGCCAGGCGGTTCATGGTAGGACCGACCATACTACTAAGTCTATCCGAATAGCAGTATGAGATGGCCTCATGAAGGTAGACTCCTACCACCCAATAAGTGGAGAAGAGAGTTAGTTAGGTAAAAGGACTCTTCTAAAGAGTTACTATCCTATAACAACTCATAGCAGGGTTATTCCGAATATAACTCCATCACCATACACTATATAAAGACCTCTGGTAAACCCCAAGAGGTAGGTATTCATATTTCATGTGATCAATTACTTGAATTCTCTATTAAGTAGTTGAGATCATATTATTGGTACTGACTTGTTCGTCGGAGACGTACCTCGACCCCCCAAGGTCGAGCTCGTATCTTGCAGGTTCGTGACAGGGAAGGACGAGCGAGATTCCGTATCGACAATTGGCGCCGTCTGTGGGAATTGCATCAAAAAGTCATGGTGCGGTCGAAAGTGAAGGCTGTAAATCAGAAGGAGGTGGAGGATGATGCTTCGAAGGGAATTCCTCAACCTGAAAAATCGGTAATTCCCGATCAGGTGGAAATTAATTCCGACCAAGTGGAGAAAAATACCGATCAAGGGGAGAAAAATCCCAAACACTCGAATCATGGAGCATTAGCAAATCAAGTTGAGACACTCCAGAAGGAACAAACAAAGCTTCGGGAGGAATTATCCTCCTTGAATGAACTACTCAGGATGGCCGTGGGTCATATAATTGCCCCTAATGCAGATCCTAAAAATACTCAAAAAGTATTTGAGGGAAGCAAGAATAACCACTTGGTCATTCATGATCGAACGCCTCGACCATCTCTAGAAGACGGACAAAAGTCAAAAGAGAAGGTAGGCGAAAAATCCCGGGCATCTGAGAAAGAAATTCCAAATAAAGATCCTCTGATCAACGAGGATCATGATCGAGGAAGTAGCAACGATCCTCTCAAAGAACCAAAAAATAAGAGAGTTGAGTCCGGACCGAGCAAGCGGGAAGATCGTTTGAGCAAACAAATCAAAGAGTTAGACGAGAAGGTAAACAAGTTAAACGATCCAAAGAAAGAAGAGCTATATGCTTTTCTAAAAGAGGATCCTTTCATCCAAGCTATCTCTGAGGCGGAAATACCAAAAAGCTTCAAATGCCCAACTTTCATACTGTTCGACGGATCACAATGTCCAAAACATCACATCACTCGCTACAGATCGACCATGTCAATTTATAAGCATAATGAGGCAGCCATGTGCCAAAGTTTTGCAGCCTCTTTAACCGGTTCCGCATTGGACTGGTTCCTGGCACTGCCAAGCGGTTCGATTATGAGTTTCGATCAACTAGGATGAGTGTTTGTGCTGCGCTTCCAGGGAGGAGTTGGGTTGAAGAAAAGAGAAGATACTTTGTTTGCTATAAAACAAGGTAGAACGGAATCTATCCGAAGTTTCCTTCAAAGATTCAATAATCTTACCATGCAAATTGAAAGCATGGACGAGAAAATTGCCTTTCATGCGTTATACCAAGGAATTACTCATGAAGGATTGCTAGAGCGACTGCTCCAAGATATGCCAAAAACATATGCGAACTGAATCAAAGATGTCATAAACAAGCAGAGATTTCGGAAACCATAGAATCTCGAAAAAGAGAACCAAGGGCCGAAAGAAGAGGCAATCGAGAAAGGGCTCAACCGACCAGGATGTTAGGGATAAGCTCGACCAAGAAAGGTCGAGCAGAATCTCCAAAAAAGCAAGAGATTAGTAATCTTCCACCACTGAATACAAGAATATCCGAAATCTTGATGCAAATCAAAAATCAAGGACATATGAAGTGGCCGGATAAAATCCAAGCACCACCAGGAAAACGTGATAAACGAAAGTATTGTGAATATCACAAAGATCACGGCCATTGGACGGACGATTGCAAAAATCTAAAGACGGAGATAGAAAACTTAATCTCCCGAGGACACTTAAAGAAGTATATCCAATCTAAAGAAGATGGCCGACCACAGGACAACCCTATCCCGAAGAGAGAAAGGTCGAGCCACATAGAAGAAAGAAGAAGTCCGGCCAAACGCCGACCTGAGGAGGATGAAAAACAAAGAAAAAGATCTCCAGTCTATACTGTATTTGGTGGTCCGACAGAAGAATCAAATCGACAAGCAAAAAGAAAAGTACGATATATTGGGAATACTGAAACCCATAAAAACATATCTACTGAGCCAATAATTTTCTCTTCCAAGGATCTACGGGATATCACAATCCCTCATGATGATGCCTTGGTAGTCAAAATTCTCCTGGAAGGAATTGAAATACATAGAGTATTGGTGGATACTGGATCGTCAGCAGACATACTATCTTTAGACGCATTCAAAAAGATGAAGCTAAAAGAAAACATGCTCGTCCCATGCGAAACCCAACTTTATGGTTTCATGGGATCATCAACCCGAGCAGAAGGAACGATCCGGTTAGAGCTACGGATTGGAGAGCACCCACGAGATAGAATTATACAGACTAATTTTATGGTCGTACGAGATTTATCAGCATACAATGCAATCATAGGACGACCAACCCTCTGTGCACTTGAAGCAGTGGTCTCCTCGCTACACATAAAGATGAAATTTCCAACCACTGAGGGAATTGGAGAATGTGTAGCCGACCAGAAAAGTAGCCGGCAAAGTTACAATGATTACATGCGGAAAAAGAAAAGGACGACCTCGACCATGACCATTGAAGTGAGGGAAAAAAGAATTCTGATGTTTTCGCTTGGTCGGCTGAAGACATGCCAGGGATCGACAGGGAGGTGGCTGAACATAAACTCTGTATTGATCCACAGGCAATCCCGGTTGTTTAGAAAAGAAGAAACTTCGCCATTGAAAAACATGAAGCCATTCGAATTGAAGTGCAAAAGCTAAAACAATATGGCTTTATAAAACGCACAGACCACCCGCAATGGCTAGCTAACGTGGTAATGGTCAAAAAAGCAAACGGGAAATGGCGGATGTGTACTGATTACACAGATCTCAACAAAGCCTGCCCAAAGGATCACTATCCACTACCAAGAATCGATCTTCTTATAGATGCAACGGCAGGACACGAAATGCTCAGTTTCATGGATGCATATTCAGGATACAATCAAATCCTTATGCATCCTGAGGACGAAAAGCATACGGCATTCATGACTGATAGGGACAGCTATTACTATAAAGTAATGCCTTTCGGTCTAAAAAATGCGGGAGCAACATACCAAAGAGCGGTAAATAAAATTTTCAAACAGCAAATTGGTCGAAATATGGAGGTGTATGTGGACGACATGCTGGTGAAAAGCATCTCAAAAGAAAATCATCTAACTGACCTAGCAGAAGTATTCAAAGTACTCCGAAAATACAAGATGAAGCTCAATCCTGAAAAGTGTGCTTTCGGGGTATCTTCTGGTAAATTCCTCGGGTTCATGGTATCCCAAAGAGGAATCGAAGCCAATCCTGAAAAAATCAGGGCAATTTTGGATATGAAAGCACCCAAAACCATTAGAGAAGTCCAATGCCTAACTGGTCGGGTGGCAGCACTAAATAGATTTATTTCCAGATCAGGGGAGAAATGCCTGCCATTCTTCAAAATTTTAAAACAGGTAGCAGGTCAGAAAGGAAACATTTGGAATGATGAATGCCAGGGAGCATTTGAAGACCTAAAAGACAAACTATCCCGACCACCATTGCTCGTTATGCCGACCAGAAAGAAGGAGCTACAACTATATTTAGCCGCTTCGTCGGTAGCGGTTAGTGCAGTCCTCGTGCAAGAAGAGGGTAACATACAACAACCTGTCTACTATGTCAGTCATGTCCTAAATGATGCCGAGACTCGCTACCCAGAAGTGGACAAACAAGCCTTGGCACTGGTTATAGCGGCAAGAAAACTCCGTCCATATTTCCAATCTCATCCCATTACAATGATGACGAATTTACCACTCAAAAAAATCCTTCACCGACCAGACCTGGCAGGAAGGATGGTGACATGGGCAGTGGAATTGAGCGAACATCAAATAGAATTCAAACCCCGACCAAGCATCAAAGCTCAATCCCTGGCTGACTTCATTGTTGAAAAACAAGAAACAAGTCAAGAGGAGGACGAGCAAGGGGTAGAATCGATCAAAAGATGGACTCTGTTCGTGGATGGATCGAGCAACTCGCAAGGAAGTGGAGCAGGCCTATTAATGAAGAGTCCTGGGGGATTTGAAATAAAATATGCCCTTCGCTTCAAATTTAAAGCATCCAACAATGAGGCTGAATATGAAGCTATGTTAGCAGGACTCAGGATGGCAAAAGCTCTAAGCGTTCAACATCTAGAAATCAAAAGTGATTCACAACTGATTGTAAATCAGGTAAAGGGAGTTTATGGAGCCAAAGAAAGAAGGATGGAGAAATACTTGAACCTGGTCAACAACTACAAACAGTACTTTAAAGAGCTAGAAATAACTCAAGTACCAAGGGTTGAAAACGACCAGGCCGATTCATTATCTCGCTTGGCTACGGAAGGAATGAATGTCCAAGCACCAGTGATTTACCTTGAAAAACTGGATAGACCTAGCATAAACAAGGTCGACTACATGCAAATTTCAACCGACCTGGGATGGATGGAGCCGATCATACATTATCTTGACAACGACTAGCTCCCAGAAGACCAAAAAATTGCTCGGACAATAAGACAAAGAGCAGCCAGATTCACCATCAGGGATGGACTGTTATACAAAAGATCATTCACTCGACCACTTCTAAGATGTTTGGGACCACTAGAAGCTACAAATGTGTTAAGAGAAGTTCATGAAGGAACCTGCGGGTCTCACGTAGGATCCCGAACACTCTCTAATACAATTATACGCCAAGGATTCTATTGGCCGACCTTAGAAGAAGATGCCAAAGACTTCGTCAAGAAGTGTGACAAGTGCCAGGCACATGCAAAGATCTCCCATATCCCCGCAGTTCCTTTAACATCAACTCTATCCCCAATACCTTTTGCAAGATGGGGAATAGACCTGATAGGGAAGTTACCTAAAGCATCGGGAGGAAGAGAATACTTGGTAGTGGCAATAGACTACTTTACAAAGTGGGTAGAAGCTGAACCCCTTGCAACTATCAGTACCGAGCAGATGAAGCGTTTTGTCAAGCATAACATATCGTACAGATATGGAGTTCCAAAAATATTAGTAACCGACCATGGAAAGCAATTCGAAAATGCAGCATTCTCAACATTCTGCAAAGAACACGGGATTGAGCATAGATTCTCTTCAGTAGCTTATCCCCAAAGTAACGGCCAGGTTGAGGTTACTAATAGAACCATGCTCGATGGGCTAAAGAAGAGGCTCGACCAGATGAAAGGGAGATGGGTGGACGAACTACCTAGTGTACTGTGGTCATACCGAACAACTCCAAGGACGACCACAGGAGAATCTCCATTCCGACTAGCATATGGAGCAGAGGCCAGAGTCCCAGTTGAAATCCAAATTGGATCCCTTCGAGAAATAGAATTTGAAGAAGAGGCAAACATCGAAGGAATGCAAACCAATCTAGATCTAATTGACGAAATAAGGGACAAAGCCCAGTTTCGCCTTGAAGAATATCAAAGAAGAATAGCGACATATTATAATGCCAAAGTTCGAAATGAACAATACTTGCCAGGCGAACTGGTACTTCGCCGAACAACTGCTTCAGATCCAACCAATCAAGGAAAATTATCCCCAAATTGGGAAGGACCATACATAGTCATACGACAAGTCGCTCCTGGAGCATATCATTTACAAGATCCGGAAACGAGCAACAGGATCCCTCGATCCTGGAATTCAAACAATCTCAGGAAATACTATCAATAAAAATAGTATCTGAGAAAGTCGTGAACATGACAAAATTTTGAGCATTTTATTCCAGTTTTCCTATTTATTTCAGTGTAGACAACATGGGAAATTTATAATCCCAAGGAGTCAAATTAGTTTTTATATATAAATAAAGACATTCATACAAATTACTACTCAACTTCAATAAGACGAAAAGACCTGAAAATCTCAGGCAAAAAAAGACCTGAAAATCTCAGTCAGAAAAAGACCTGAAAATCTCAGGCAGAAAAAGACCTGAAAATCTTAGGCAGAAAAGACCTGAAAATCTCAGGCAGAAAAAACCTGAAAATCTCGAGGAGGAAAAGACCAAAAATCTCGAAAAGCCGAAATCTCAAAAAAAAAGACAAAATCTCGAGGCGAGAAAAAACCCGAAACTCTCGAAGATTCCTAGGAAGGCCCTACGAATCTTAAGGCATAAAAGACCTACACTCAATAGGCAATAAAGACCTAATATTTCTTAGGCATAAAAACTCAAGAATCATACCAAGTTAACATGCCCGGGAGGAAGGGGTTATGAACGAGCAGATGTTGACGAACAACTACTTAGTTCATGATCGAACAAAACCTTACTGTACCGAACAGCATGGCTTGAGATGATACAAAGGCAAGCCACAAACGAACAAGGGTATTAAACCGACCAAGTAAACTTGATATAAAGGGGGAATATGCCAAACAAGGTTATCCTACCGACCAAGTATACTTGTACAAAAAGAGGGAAAATACCATGAATAAATTATAGTGAATAATTTATAGTTTACATTGGCAAAATAACACATCCACTACAAGTTCATCATTGTCAAAATGTTGTTCCTAAACAATAAACAAAAGATTGCCCAAAGCAAAAAGGAAGTCTATTCGGCAATTACATCATCGGTTGGATTGGTGGACGGCAAAAGATCGACTGGATCGGTACTCGTTGAGAGTCCGGCTTCATCTTCTTGATCGACTGGGTCGGTACTCGTTGAGGGGCCGGCTTCATCTTCCTCCTCAGGGGCCGGTTCCCAGTCGGAGTCTAAAAAATCTTGCACGCCCACCCTCTTCGGTAAAGGAAAAACGTCCTTACCAACTGCCCATGATGGTTGGGGAAGCCTTAGCTCATCGAAGATACCTGGGTCGACATATTTTTGTAACAATCCAAGGTCGATTTCCGGATAATTTTCAATGACTTTAGTAAAGGCATCCTTCCGACCATACTTAAAGCCCGGGGCTGCAACTTTGGAAACAAATCCAATACAACCCTTAGTACGTACCCACCTTTGAATCACATCCCGACGTAGTTCCTCGGAAAGATTCTCAAAAGAGGCCGGGCAAGCTCGAGCGAGTTGGTCGGTCAAATCTCTTATAAATTGATCCTTTTCCTGCTCGAGCTGCGTAAGGGCAACATCTTTGTCTTCCAAAGAAATCTTCAAACTGGCAACTTCACGCTCAAGAATGGAAATGTGCTCTTCGGCAGACAAAGCACGAGCATCAGTGATCGCCTTCTCATCCTTCAAAGCAGCGTTTTCACTGATTACATTCTCTAACCGACCACTTAAATCCTTGACTTTATCGTCCAGATGATAAATAGTGGATTGATCCTTCCGAGCAGCTTCCAAGTTGCCTCCCCAAGCCTGGGTTAAAGCACAAACCAACCTACCAAGAAAAAAAGCAAAAATAATAAAAAAGGAGGACTGTACGAGAAAAGCAATCTTGTGCAGAAACCACATACCTTGTCATTATATCTTCAGTACGGGTGGGTCCAATTTTCCGAAGAAACTGCTGATCGGTGGGGAGCAAAGCTCCCGGCAACCATGCCTTGGCAACTTCAATACCATCAGTAGTGTTGTTTAAAACGTGAGATCCAGCTTTAAGTGATCCACTGGATGAAGCATCTACAGATTGAGTACTCGGAATATCCCGAGGAGGTATAGAAGGGGAGGCGTCCACATCTTCTCCCGAGCCTGCAATGAAGGATGAAGGAGCTTTCTTTTTGCTCGGCCTAAGAGGAATGTCTGGCACATCAGCCGATCTCTTCGGCCCTGATTGAACTTGTTTTCTTCTATCTAACCGAGTTAGCTCAGGTTTGGTAGGGATCCAAGCTTCAACTTCTTCCATATCCTCATCAGCTGCCCGGGAAACATTTGCCCGATTAAGCATCACTGAAAAAAGGATAGAAGAATTACTATCGAACACAAAAAGATAGTCGCAAAAATAAAGATACTACAACAAAGAATACTCACCAGGAAGGAACCCCCAAAAACGTAGTATATTGGGGTATTCCGGACAATAGCCGTGAACGGCAAACCTGTTCTTATCCTCGGTTGGAAGCCGAATAATCTTCTCCCTGGCACGTTGCTTGGCTTCAAAAAGGATAGGGATGTCATTGGAACCTGTAATCGGTCCTCGAACCCAGAAGATGGGAAAAGAGGGTTTGGATGGTGGCCGAACAAAAAAATATTTGGGACGCCATCCCTTAGCGTTGGATGGAAGGGTTCCTGTCCCGACAAAGTTGCCTTCCCAACCACATTGGGAAAAGGTACGTTTTGAAAGGTAAAACCAACCATCTTGTTCCTGCTTCTTTGCCATGAAGAAATGAAGGAATAAGGCAAGGGAAGGTCGGACACCGACCTTTTGACAAAAGCCCCAAAAGCAAATTATGTTGCGCCAACTGTTCGGCACGAACATACCCGGGCACATGCGGAAATGAAGCATGATCTCCCGAAAAAGAGGATGAACAGGAAGACGGAAGCCACTCTTAAGGGCATCCTCATACAAGGCAAACTCCCCGGGACAAGGAGAGTTCGCCCTCTCTTCGGGGGTGGGTACATGGAGCATATGATCGGAAGGAACCTCATATTTTTGTCTATGATAATCTAACCTTTCGTCGGACATTTGGGAAGGAAGGAAATCTGGGCCCGAGGAATACGGATCATAATCTATATGGTTGGGATTTAAATCCTTAACCTGCTCAAGTTTATATTCTTCAAGTGTCAAGCTATCTTTCCACCTCTTACGTTCAGCTTTGAAGCGAGCTCGGGCACTAAGGTGTTCGGTCCTAGGTCGAGAATCTATTTCAGTCTCCTCACCATCATTACTAGAAGTTTCTCGACCACAGAGATCGTCAAAAGTATCTTCAGGCTGGTCACTTTTAGGAAGCCCGGGACTAGGGAGATGTTCGGTTTCTGGTTCAACAACTGAAGAACCAGAAGGTTCTTTTCCTAAGTCTCTCTTACGGTTTTCTAAGGTAGATCCCCTCTTCAGGATTACCATGTTATCCTAAAGAAATAGAAGACAAACGATGCAAAAACATACACAAAAACAAAAGAAACAAGCAAAAAAACACAAACTTATAAGACTCTGAACCACTGCTTCAAAAAATGTATAAAAGAAACAGAGGACAAAGAGCTTATTGGTTGACGATAGTACGACGAAGAAGAAGGAGAAAATGGGTGATAGACCTCCTCCAACAAAGACCAAAGCTTGAAGCAAAACAGATCGACCGTCTTCAACGAAGAAAAACTTCACAGTAGCAGAGACGAAAGGAAATGCAGAAGTAGCAAGAAGAAGAAGAAATAAATAGGGAATATGTACTTATAAAAGCCCAGATACTAATCTGAGGGATGGTGTAAATGAGTTATCAACGGTCAGAACTCATCATCACTGAATATCCATATCGGATGGTTGGGGCAACATGAAGATGAAAGATGGGAAACGAAGAGTCTCTCCATCAATTCAAAATTTTTACATCCAACGGCTAGAACAACACGTAGGTGGACGATTGAAGATGAAGAGCCTCTTCATTATGATGACTGGCATTTATTACGAAAAGACAGCATTGACACGTGTCAAGCATACACATAGTTCGAAGAACGTGCTTCGGTTTCCGCGCAAAGAATGACGGCTACTCATGAATGGGATGTTACAAATTTCGAGGAAAAATGTGTTGATCGAGCCGACCATACACCCTCTAAATGAAAAATATTCCCTTGAGCCGAGAACATAGTTCTCGACCACAATGGACTAGGGGGCTTATGTTAATGACTAAAATGGTCATTCTATATCCCCGGTCTGAACCGGCGGTTGCACGATCCGACCAGGTTCGCAACCTAACAAGGTCCGACCAGGCGGTTCATGGTAGGACCGACCATACTACTAAGTCTATCCGAATGGCAGTATGAGATGGCCTCATGAAGGTAGACTCCTACCACCCAATAACTAGAGAAGAGAGTTAGTTAGGTAAAAGGACTCTTCTAAAGAGTTACTATCCTATAACAACTCAAAGCAGGGTTATTCCGAATATAACTCCATCACCATACACTATATAAAGACCTCTGGTAAACCCCAAGAGGTAGGTATTCATATTTCATGTGATCAATTACTTGAATTCTCTATTAAGTAGTTGAGATCATATTATTGGTACTGACTTGTTCGTCGGAGACGTACCTCGACCCCCAAGCGCCCCGCTTCCTCCCCTGTCCGCAGCCGGAGGGAGGCGGGAGCGACAGCCCCCAACACAAATATACCACAATTTATTTTGATTTTTTTTTGCTTCGAATACGCTTAAGCCCATTGAACCAAATTCCAAGCAACAATCTTTTATTTATTTTCCTTTATATCACCGAAAGGTAAAAAAAACCCCGCCCCCACCCCCCCCCCCCCCCCCCCCCCCCCCGGGGGGGGCGCCCCCCCCCCCCCCCCCCCCCCCCCCCCCCGAGGGAGGCGGTGTGCAAAAGAAAACTTATTCAGCTACAAGCACGCCCTAATCCTACTTATGGATTAGGGTAATTACCCTAATGATGGCAGACTCGAATTGATGGCTGCGGCTAATCATTATAGAAGGGATAATCATCGCATAACCTAAAGGGTTATCTCAGGAGTCCTCTACTAGTCCAAACTAGTAGAAGTCTATTGCTCAACGGATCTAACTGTTAAGATCCAACGACTACCCGAAGAAGGCTCAAGTGCATCCAACGAAGGAGATTCGAAGGTACACTCTATATAAACCTCACTACCATACGAGGTGAGGGGATCGAAAACACACAATTTGAGACTCAGGTTCAGATACATACTGATAGACTTAAACTATCAGCGGCTTACGATCTAGATCACCTTTCACAGTTCTTCATTCCTTAGCTCTGTGCTTCTAATAGAGCCGTTTGTGATTAAGTTCATCAACTGACTTAGCCTTCGGAGGTGGACTCCCGACCCCCGCGGTCGGGCCACATCTGACGCTTTTGTTTTGCAGGTCATCACGAGGAGATCTAAGGGCTGAGCAGATTTTGGACGCATCAATCTCTTTGCTTCTCTCATACGACTTGTTGTGGGAGAGTTCATGTAACACTCACAAAAAATAATCGCTTTCTAATTACAATCTGACAAAAAAGGAAATAAAATCCTTTAAGCCTTTAGATCACCCTCCTTCCTACGTTTCTACTTTGGGAAGTCTTCTAGAGAGTTCCACTCTCTAAAGGTGGCATCCCAACTTCATACACAAACTTTCTTTTTCTAAGTGCAATAACTTCATACACAAACTTCCTTTTTTTGAGTGCAATAAAATCCTGGTTAAATTTCTTTCAAATATCCATAATGCTCCTGCAAGATTTGGTTGATGATTTTCTTCAAGTACAACTAATAAATCTTGATTCGGATTCGCTAGAAAATATATAAAATTACTAAAATTATAAAAATTAAAAGCGAAAGGTGCCAGATATTTTCATGCAATACTAGGTTAAATTGATATAAAGCAATTGTGAACACATACAAGTTTAGCCAATTAATTATCCAAAATAGTATGCACGACATGATCTTATCAAAGTGTGAGTCATGGCCATTGTGCACTATCATTTAGTGCATTTTCTTTCATGTACTAAGACATCAACAATTCATCATATAGCATTCATAACATTCATAAAGTTATAAATATTAGCATAGTAACATAATGGTCCACATAATGTATTATAACAGAAGCATCTCTCCGAACTTTACAATATGATCCCCACATCTGATATGGATATATACTTGGGAATACCACTCTTCAGTGGTAAAATCAAGCATAAACATTGTGAAGGTCTCATCGATAGAGTAAATAACAGACTTCAAGGTTGGAAAGCTAAATTACTTAGCTATGCAGGTAAATCAGTTCTCATCCAAGCTGTCTCTCAAGCCATGCCGAGCCATTTTATGTCATGTTTCTTGCTGCCAAAAAAAACTCTTCTTTCTATGGAGCAATCAAACAGGAAATTTTTCTGGTCTAATGGAGAAAAGAATCACATTCACACTGTCAGATGGAGTATTATTTGTCAACCAAAGAGGAATGGTGGTTTGAACATTAAGAACCTTGAGGCTTTCAACTATGCACTTGTTGCAAAAAAAGTCTGGGAGCTTATTACAGAAAAGGAATCCATGTGGTTTCGGGTTCTCAAAAACAAATACTTCAAGAACTGCTCCTTTCTTCAAGCTACCACACCCCACAATGCATCTTGGGGATGGAAATCCCTCATTAAAGTTCGTGAGATGTTACTCATAACATCTTCTATCAAGTTGGAAATGGTGATAGTATCAATCCATGGTGTTCTAGATGGATTAGTCCTCTGATGAAGCAGCTATACATGAACCCCCTCCCACCTGAAGCACCGCCTAGAGTCTCTTATTTTATTGATCATTCAACTTATACATGGCGTAGTGATCTTATTTCTCAATGGTGGGATCCTGATGTTGCAAATGCCATTTTAAGCATACCATTGACACCAACATGTATGCAGGACAGGATCATATGGGACCAAACTAATACTGGTCACTTCACAGTAGCCTCAGCCTATAGATTATTTATCACCAGAGATCCCAAGCCAGATCAAAACCCATGGCTAAAGCTATGGCACCTCCCACTGAATCCTAGAGTGTTAAACTTCATTTGGAAGCTGCTTCACCAAAGCCTCCCATCCCTGAATCTCCTTTCTAACAGAGGATGTAAAATTCTGGATATATGCTGTTTTTGTTCATCTGATAATGCAGATCTTAATCACATTTTCCTTAAATGTGACTTTGCCAAACAGGTTTGGGGTTGCTTTAGAGTTTGCTGGTGGAAATACAATGTTGATATTGATAAACAAGTCTCACACTGGATCAGTACTGCCAAAAAGCTCCCTCAGGAAGAAAATGCTTTAACTCTCCATCTCATTACATTATGGATCATCTGGTCAAATTTCAACAAAGCAGCTCATCAGAAAACACACAAATCTCCAAGACAGATCTGGTGGCTTGCTCACTCCCTGAATGCAGAATCTTATAAGATGCTCAATCACAGAAGGAAGGAAAAGAAGAAGAAAATTAGCTCCTGCTGGTTACCTCCTCCGCAGAACTTCATCAAGTTCAATATTGATGGATCTTCTAGGCTGGATTCAAATGGTATGTTCTCAGCTGGCATGGGAGGTGTAGCCTGAGATAACTTAGGCCACACCTTATTATGCTTTGCAATCTCCAAACACAACCTATCTGCTCTCCAAGCTGAAGCTGAAGCACTTAGATGTGCACTCCATCTCGCCATCAAGAACAACTTCAAGAAGGTTATCTTTGAGGGAGACAATGAAGCTATCATCAAGCTTATAAATCGCAAACATGATCAAGAACCCTGGATCATCAAGCCTATGCTGGAGGAGATCCGATCCTTAACGCTCAAATTTGATTTTATCACCTTCAATCATACATTGAGAGAAGGAAATCATGTAGCCGACAGGCTTGCCTCCCTTGCTGCCTCTCACTCTTCTTTAAATTTTATTTCTGCCAATCCCCCACCCTTACTAAACTGGAATTTGTATTTTGATGCTACAAGTTGCCCCTTCCCTAGGGGTTTTCATTTCAAATAAATTCCCCTGTTTACCGAAAAAAAAAATATTATAACATGACGGCTGAATATAATGCAGCATTAGACAAGCTTGGTAAAATTAAGTAATGTGTACACAACCATAAGAAAACAAGAAAAACATAATATGTGTCAGAAACATAATGAATAGTGGCTTCAAAACATGCCATAAATTTGCTTCCATAGTGGATAAAGCAATGATGGACTGCTTTGCACTTTTTCATGATATGACTCCTTGCGTAAACATAAACAAATAGCCAAATCATTTGCAAGAAGTAAGATATCGTCAACATACAAGACCAGAAAAATAGACTTACTCCCATTGATCTTTCGGTATATGCACCAATTAATGGTGTTTTCTCTAAAACCAAAAGATGGAACATTGGTATTAAACTTAATATACCATTGTCGGGATGCTTGTTTAAGTCTATATATTGACTTCTTAAGTTTACCCACCACTCTTTCTAATACGGAAGATTTCTACCCGACCGGGTCTGACCCGGATGGGGCTCCACATGCTAGTTAATCGGGAAAGGTGCCGATCATCCATGACCAAAAGCGTAACATACGCTACATATATAGCAATCATCCTTGATATAGAAGGTCAACTCAGCAGCTGATTGAATCGGACCAACGACAAGGAAGCATGATCCTAGGAGAAACAATAGCCCTTATCAGGCTAACTTACCAAATACGTATAAGGTAAGTTAATCATTATAAGATAGGGGACGCATCTCCTTGGTAAGAAAACCAATACACTTTGAGTATAATCTTGTGTAGCTTTTGCACGAGTCCTCACTCTATTCGTCATCTGACTTTGCCATCGGAGGCGGCTACCCGGCACACAAGCCGGCCCGCATCTAACCTTTCTTGCAGGGCTCATCGTCTCGGATACGAGAGGAGGCTCAGTCGGATCCAGAAGCATAATTGATCCGCATCAGTTTGGCGCCGTCTGTGGGAACGACAAAATCTTCAAGTCATGCCAAGACGAGGAGGAAATAATGGACGTTCCCGAATAGAAAATGTTGGCGGGAATCAGATTCCCGAAGATCAAACACATCAAGAAGATGGAGTCCACTCAACATGAGTTGAACAGGATCTAGGGTCAAGATGGCATCTAAACACTTGGCCTTAAACCAGTGTTTGGTCCATGTTCGTCTCGACCAACTAATTACATTCAAGGTGGGTAGCAGCATCATAGGTAAGATCAAAATTGATCAATGCATCTTCCACCACTGCTGGGAGCCACGCTAATACCAGGTGGGCGTGCATAGCACAAACGGAAAAATCTTGCCCAGATTGAGGAGATAATTCTGGAGGATGTTCAACACCTCAAACAAGAAGTTTCTGCTACAAGAGCTTCTCTACAATTACAATGCATTCAATATTTCTGCAACTAGTTCGCTGGAATTGAATCTAATGGCCTCTGATGAGCCCGTCTATATCATGTTCTCTCAAACATAAGAAGAGGACAAGAAAAATCAGAGCAATCAAAGCCAGGTTTGAAAGTTCGAACGCGAGCAAACTAGTAGCAAGTGAGGTTAAGAGGCCTCAAAGCTTCAGAAGATATTCTACAATGATGGTGATGCATCCCCCGTGGCGAATTTGTACAACTTAAAAAATTAAGAAAGAATACAACAGAGATCGCGATGTTCGTGATCAAGATCATCATCGGGAGCGGAAAAAAGACTAAGATCATGATAATGATCATGTTGCTCGTGATAACGATCGTGTTGCTCATGATAACGATCGTGTTGCTCTTGATAACGATCGTGTTGCTCGTGATAACGATCGTGTTGCTCGTGATAACGATATTGTTGCTCGAGATAACGATCGTGTTGCTCGTGATAATGATCGAGATGATCGAGAATTTACAATGATCGAGATGATCGAGAATTTACAATGATCGAGAGGATCGAGAATTTACAATGATCGAGAGGATCGAGAATTTACAATGATCAAAGACATCGGTTTGAAACCCGTGTGGATCCTTCTACAATCCCGGTCATCTTGCACCTTTTTTAAGGTAACACCTTTTTTAAGGTAATTATTTGAATTGGGGCAATACCATTCATCTTGCGCCTTCCATAAGGACTTGCACCTTTTTTAAGGTAATTATTTGAATCGGGCCAATCCCATTCATCTTGCACCTTCCATAAGGACTTACACCTTTTTTAAGGTAATTATTTGAATTGGGGCAATCCCATTCATCTTGCGCCTTCCATAAGGACTTGCACCTTTTTCAAGGTAATTATTTGAATCGGGCCAATCCCATTCATCTTGCGCCTTCCATAAGGACTTGCACCTTTTTTAAGGTAACACCTTTTTTAAGGTAATTATTTGAATTGGGTCAATCCCATTCATCTTGCATCTTCCATTAGGACTTACACCTTTTTTAAGGTGACATCTTTTTTAAAGTAATTATTTGAATTGGGGCAATCCCATTCATCTTGCGCCTTCCATAAGGACTTGCAAATTTTTTAAGGTAATTATTTGAATCGGGCTAATCCCATTCATCTTGCGCCTTCCCTAAGGACTTACACCTTTTTTAAGGTAACACCTTCTTTAAAGTAATAATTTGAATCGGGTCAATCCCATTCATCTTGCGTCTTCCATAAGGACTTACACCTTTTTTAAGGTAATTATTTGAATCGGGTCAATCCCATTCATCTTGCGCCTTCCATAAGGACTTACACCTTTTTTAAGGTAACACCTTCTTTAAGGTAATAATTTGAATCGGGTCAATCCCATTCATCTTGCGCCTTCCATAAGGACTTACACCTTTTTTAAGGTAATTATTTGAATCGGGTCAATCCCATTCATCTTGCGCCTTCCATAAGGACTTACACCTTTTTTAAGGTAACACCTTCTTTAAGGTAATAATTTGAATCGGGTCAATCCCATTCATCTTGCGCCTTCCATAAGGACTTACACCTCTTTTAAGGTAATTATTTGAATCGGGTCAATCCCATTCATCTTGCACCTTCCATAAGGATTTGCATCTTTTTTAATCTTCCTTGCTATCCCGCACGATGTAAAAAACGTCCGGAATAGGGGGCTTATGATACGGAAGATTTCTACCCAATCGGGTCTGACCTGGATGGGGCTCCACATGCTAGTTAATCGGGAAAGTTGTCGATCATCCATGACTAAAAGCGTAATATACGCCACATATATAGCAATCATCCTTGATATAGAAGGTCAACTCAGCAGCTGATTGAATCGGACCAATGACAAGAAAGCATGATCCTAGGAGAAACAATAGCCCTTATCGGGCTAACTTACCAAATACGTATAAGGTAAGTTAATCATTATAAGATAGGGGATGCATCTCCTTGGTAAGAAAACCAATACACTTTGAGTATAATCTTGTGTAGCTTTTGCACGAGTCCTCACTCTATTCGTCATCTGACTTTGCCATCGGAGGCGGCTACCCGGCACACAAGCCGGCCCGCATCTAACCTTTCTTGCAGGGCTCATCATCCCGGATACGAGAGGATGCTCAGTCAGATCCAGAAGCATAATTGATCCGCATCACTTTCTTTACCTTCTATCGAAAAACCTTCTAATTAATCCATGTAAATTTCTTCCTTAAAAGCACCATTAAAAAAGGCAGTGTTCACATCCATTTGGTGTTACTCTAAACCATAATGAGGCACCAATGCCATAATTATTCTTAACGAATTGTTCTTCAAACAGGAGAAAATGTCTCTTTGTAATAAATATGTCTTCCTTGGGGGTAACCTTGGCAACAAGCCTAGCTTTATATTGTTCAACATTACCATTAGAATCACATTTTGTCTTAAATACCCACTTACAGTTTAATCTTTTACAATTTTCTGGTAATTCGACGAGATCTCAGACATCATGCTATTTCATGGATTTCAATTCTTCTTTCATAGCATCAATTCATTTATCAGACTCCTCACTTTTTAAGGGGTGGGAAAATGAAATTAGATAATCATTGATTCCTATGTCATAATCTGATTCTTGCAAAAAAAACCATATAGTCATCAGGAATAGTGACTTACGTTTCCTTTGGAATCATCTTAATGCTATTCTTTGTGGTTCATGTACATTAGCATTTTGTGTGTGTTTAATTTATATATTGTTCAATATTGCTGATTGTTGGCATAAAATTTGATGAAGAATCAGTCAGCATTACATTGAGTGAAGGAACATGCGGCATAATAGAAGATGAAGGATCAATTATGGGTAATGAAACAATTAACCGAGTTTCCTTTATTTCAACTATTTGTCGCTTGGAACTCCTGCTAACTTCACCATTCTCAAGGAATCTTGCATTACCAGTTTCTACAACTCTTGGACTATGGTTAGGACAATAAAATACATAACCTTTAGACATTTTAGGATAACCAATAAAGTACCCATAGATTGTTCGAAAGTCTAATTTTCTTTCATGTGGACTACAAATTCTCACTTCTACTGGGAAACCCCAAACATGCAGCTACCTCAAACTATGTTTCCTTCCCGTCCCTAATTCAAAAGGAGTCTTTTGAGCTGCTTTAGTAGGAACCTTATTCAATGAATGATTAGTGGTTTTGAGAGCGTAAGTCCCAAACTTTTGGGAAATGAGGATTTACCCATCATACTCTTGATGTCACATCCATCCAACCGATATGCATTTACTTGAATATCCGGGTGTGATCCATAGCCCCACATATCAGGTCTCTGACAATCACCAACCATTCCACACAATAGTCCAATCATTAGCAAGAATAGATCAATGTAATAATATTAATAAAGAAATAAATCCAGTATTAAGGATCTCAGAAGGAACTAAAACTGAATCAGAGTGCGCAAGTGATGTCAAATATAAATTAAACAAATGGAGAGATTAAAGAAAAGTCAAAATTTCTTAAGTGTTACATTAAGTATGTGTCCTTAAGTAAAATATAGTCAACATTTTTATTGAGGTTTTGGGTCTCGCATGAGAGCTCTTTCGGTTCTCCTATGTTCTTCGGTTGCGATCTTGTTTTTGAGAGGTGATTTGCCGCTGCAACATGGAGATTATCTGGCGACTTGGTGTGCACTTGACGGCCGATGGAGGAGCTATCTGATTCCAGTTTGATTACTCTTTGTTGTATGATTTCCTCTCAGATTTGTAAGTATTTTCAAACAATCTCCATATTAGATTGGACTCGTACCTGAGTCTCGGAGACGTAGGTCTTAGGACCGAACTCCGTAATCAAACCATTGTCTCCTTGTAGCTTTACTTTGGTAATTTCTCAAGTCAATCACATCAGCGATAACACGATGTTATTACCTGACTCAAATGAGAATTGGCTTGTGAAGAATCCATTCCTGGCTCAATCTGAGATAGGGAATCAACTTACAAAGAAGCCACTCCCGGCCTAGTCTAGCAGGGTTCCTGATGCAACAAATAATAATTAGGGTTTTCAGCTTCAAAAAGAGGGAGTTAGCTCCCTCTCTTTTATTAAAAAGAAGAAAACAAAAAAAAAAAAAAAAAAAAATAAAATAATTATTTCTTTTTTTTGAAAGTGTGTGTTATTAATAAAAAAAAAAAAAAAATTATTTTGAAAAGAAAACCAAACCAAACCAAAAAAAGGGGATTATAAAAAAAAAAAAAAAAAAAGGGTTTTTTTTTTTTTTTTTAAAAAAGGTGTTTGTTTTTTTGTTTAAAAAAAAGGGAAATTTTAATTAGCAATTTAGGTTTTCTCTAGTTTTCTTTGCTTGCATTAGTGAGATTTAAATTTCTAGATTCAATGTTTAGGTTTAATCTTTTTATGTAATGCAATTCAAGTTCAAGCTTCAAGTTCAAGTTTCAATTTTTTTAGATTCGTTTTTCTTTAGGTCTAGCAATTGCAGATTTAGATCATTCTAGATCTAGATCTGGTTGTTAGGGTTGGTTGAGATTCGAATCGTTTGTTCAATTCGCAAGTAAGTAACCTTCTTTATTAATTTTCTCTCCTCCCTCCATTCCCACTTCTATCTACCCCTCCATATTCTTAATTTAGGATTTACTTTCAGTATTATTTATTGTTCTCCCTTCCCCTGGATCCTTGATCAGAGATGCCTACAGTCGTGTCTCTCTTTGGTTAAGGCTTCCTTTTCCTTTTATTGTTTTGTTTATTGCTTTGTTATTTACTTTCTGTTATCTACTTTCTGCCTATTCATTCATCATCTCGAACCACATAACCGGAGCAAGCCTACAGTCGTGCCTCTGCTTCTGGTGACGGGTGGTGTTGCATCTGCATTTTAGCTATGAACTAAATTTTACTGACTGCTTTAACATACTAACTGGTTTTACTTTTTTTTCCTTTTTATTTTTATTGTTCGCATTTTTTTTCCTGTCTTTTATTTATGCATTGATTGTGTTTAATTTATTTTTCGTTTTCATTTATTTTTTTTTGTAGGTATGTTTTTGTTTTGTTTTTTTTTTTTTTTTTTTTTTAACAAATTGTTTCTTTCCACCATCTCGCATTACTATTAAGAAGTTGAATTATAAGTGGCATATCTCCTTGAGATCGACCCGTTAGCTACATGATACCATGCACTTGCGGTTATTTTTAAAATTCAAAAAGAAGTTTTTGGCGCCGTTGCCGGGGAGGTATTAATCCATTTTTTTTTTTTTTTTTTTCATTCTTAGGTAAATCGAAGTGTTCAAAAAAAAAATCAAAGATATTACTCTTAACTTGAGTAGAAACAAAAACGTATAGTAGTCCCCACTCTACTGCAGAATCCCTAGGATTCGATTGTAGGTGGCTCCGAAAACTATACGGATTTCCTTGCTGTCAAACCTATACAGCGCTCAGCAATACGGCAACCTTACAGCTTTGGAATCATTGTTTCAATCTTTGTGGTGGGAAATTCACTAGTTTCCTTTTGTTTTTGTTATTTTCTTTTCTTTTATTCTTTAGTTAACTTATTTTTATTTAAAGAAAAAAATCTCATTCTTTCATAAGAGCCATTAATTGCATTAGGGAGTTAGTGCATGTGTGTCTGGACTCATGATTCTACAAATAGAATTGTCCGAGTGTCTAACTTGACCATGGAAGGTCTACCTCCACCACCTCCACCTAAGAGTCTTAGGGATAGATTTTATCCAACCCGATTTGCACAACCTTCCTGTATACGTTTACCTGAAGTGAGGGGTAATAATTTTGAGCTCAAATATGATTATCTATCTATATATGTTACCCCAATTTCATAGGTTACCTGATCAAGATGCATATTTATTTCTTAGGGAGTTTGAAGAAGTTTGTGTCCTTATGAAGGTACAACAACTCACTGATGATGCCGTAAGACTACGGTTCATTACATTTGCATTAAAGGATCAAGCCAAAAAGTGGCTTTATAGCTTACCTAGGGATAGCATTATCACATGGGAACAATTCACTATCCTATTCTTGAAGAAATTCTTTTCTTTCTCTAAGACGAATAAAATAAGAAATGATATTCTTCAATTTCGTCAGAAACCCAATGAGTCATTTGCTAAGGTAATGGAAAGGTTCCAAAGCCTTCTCCAAGAATGCCCTCACCATGGTATAGAATTATGGCATTTATGCCAAATAATTTATGAGGGTATCGATTACCAAACAAAGCAACTTTTGGAATCAATGTGCCCCACAGGATTTACATCATTCACTGATGATTCCAAAGCTTGGGAATTTCTTTTAGATGTAGCAGATAGAACTAGAGAATGGGAGTCAACCCAAGAGTCTGAAAGGACTAGTAGGGGATATTTTGTTGATAACCAAGTTCATAAGGAAGCACAAATAGATAATCTTTTGAAAAAGTTAGAGACTTTGGTAGTTAAAGTTGCACCACCACCACCAAGTCAAGCACATTTATTTGACAAATCTATTGCTATGTGTGCATGGTGTCAGTCTCCTACACATGTAATTGAGGAATGTCCTAGCTATTCTGGAGGCAAACATGAGAATGTCAGTGCGATGTTTCCAAACCCGTACAGTAACACGTACAATCCTGGGTGGAAGAATCATCCTAACTTTTCATGGTCTCAAGGGCAAAACCAAAATGGATTAAGCAATTATTCCACACAAAATCACTTTGGTGCCCCTCAAAAGCAAAGTGCCAAATTTTCTCATAATCCAAATGTTCAGTTCCCTCAAGCCCCAAATTTCCAGAACGCCAATTTAGCTAGGCCTGTCAATCCATCTATTGTGCCTCATATGCCTCACATTGCACAAAATCAATCATCACTTGGTTTCAACAAAGGTAACAATCCAGAGTTTTCTCGTCTCTCTTCCTTAGAGAGGAATATGGAAGTACTTTCCAGCACCTTCATTACTTCTATGCATAATATGGAAAAACAAATTTCCACTCTTGCAAGTGCTTTGTCTGAGCAAGAAAAAGGTAAAATGCCTAGCCAACCTGAGTTAAATCCTAGGATTCAGATTCAACAAAGACCACCAAATCAAGTCAACCAAGTTGAATCCTCCCATTCTTCTTTAGCTTCAATTAATTCTGTGTCTGCATTGAGAAGTGGGAAAGGGTATTTAACAGGTGAGTCACATATTAATGAAAAGAGCGAGATTAGTGACCACTATGATGAGGAGAATGTTCAAGTATCTCCTAATAAAAGTTTGTCTGAGGAACCCATAGAAGTTGAGGATGAGCCAATTGCTTTAGTAGTACCTAAGTTTGGTGAACCACTATCAGAAACTATGAGAAAAGAGCAAATTTCAAATGAGAGTCCTTATGTTCTTAAGGCTCCTTATCCTACTCATCTAGTTAATAAGAAGAAGACTGCAACTATGGAGAAAATTTTTTATGTCTTCAAAAAGATAAAAGTGAATATCCCTCTTTTAGATGCCATATCCCAAATCCCCGCCTATGCGAAAGTGTTGAAAGATTTATGCACTCATAAAAGAATCACTAGCATTCCCAAAAAGGCATTCTTAGCAGGTAACATCAATTCTATTATTACTCAACCAGCAGCAGCCAAGTATAAGGATCTAGGGAGCCCCACAATAGCTTGTGTCATAGGCAATACACACATTGAACATGCTTTACTTGATCTTGGTGCAAGTGTGAATCTTTTGCCTTACCATGTTTATAAGCAATTAGGATTGGGAGAATTGAAAGCAACTAGAACTACTCTTTGGTTGGCAGATAGGTCAATTAAGATTCCTAAAGGGATGGTTGAAGATGTTTTACTAAAAGTGGGAGAATTTATTTTTCCAGTTGATTTCATTGTGCTAGATACTAAACCTTTTTCAATCAAGGATGAAATCCCAATAATTTTAGGAAGACCATTTTTGGCTACTAGTAATGCATTAATCAATTGTCAAAATGGCCTCTTACGATTATCTTTTGGAAATCAAACTGTAGAGTTTAATATGTTCAGGATAGGGAAACAACCACAAATAAAAGAAGAGATCAATATGCTTGAGGAATCTTTTGATTTTCCTAATGATGTGATTACCAACTTTGAGATTGATTTTGATTCTGAATTTCAAGAATGTATGGATATGTTGGATGATGATAGTGAAACTTTCTTTTCTGAAGTCTTAAATTTTCACACACCTTTGGAGCCTATTAAACCTCTATCCATCTCCATCTCCATTCCCAAGCCCTCAATAATTGAACCCCCCCCCCCCCCCCAAGCTAGAATTGAAAGAGTTGCCTTCTAATTTGAAGTATGCTTTCCTGGGACAAGATAATCATCTTCCTATCATTGTTATCTCTGATTTAACTTCTGACAAAGCAGAAGAGTTGATCACACTGTTGAATGATAATAGAGAAGCATTGGGTTGGTTTGTCACTCATATCAAAGGTCTAAGCTCTTCCATTGAACAACATCATATTCATCTTATGAAGGATACTAAACCTTCTAGAGAACCTCAATGTATGATGAGAATTTTTTTTAACATTGTGAATGTTTTTCTTGAGATCTTTAGAGATGATTTTTCGATTCACGGTTTTTCTTATTTGGAGTGTCTTTCCCATTATACATTGATATTGAAGATAAGACTAAAGCTTCCCATGATAAGCACATCTTGACTGAAAGGTATACCCCTCATTTGTCTTCCTTGTTTAGCATGCATGCATTGAGGACATTGCATTACTTAAGTGTGGGGGACATTGCATTACTTAAGTGTGGGGGGGGGGGGTATAGCTTCGTTGTAGATTTTAACTTTGACTTTTGGTTATTATACATATTCTTTCAATTGCTATGACGTGTGAAATGAGAGTGATTTTGGTACCCATTGTGAACACATAAAAACCCTGTTGAGAGGAAGGTAACTTGTATATATATGTTGAGATATGACTTTCCTTAGAAAAATAAAAGGCCCTTAACTTAAGGCGTTGGACCATCTATGAGTTTTGTGGGTCCTTGTTTCTTTGACTAGAAGCTGAGATCAATTTTGTGTATAGCATATGACAGGAAAAAAAAAAAAAAAAAGGAAGAAGAAGAAGAAGAAGAGTAGAAAGTAAAAGTTGAATTCCCTGGAACTAGACAGGGCACTCCGATTCAGGAATCGAGGTGACTTGATCGAAACTCTTAGGAAGGAGATTATTGAAAAGAACTCTCGCATCATTGTCTATGTGGGCATATGCAAAGCAAAGCTACAAAGTAACTTGGGTTTCTGGTGTTTGCTCCACCATGTCATTCAAGCCAACCGTAGTGGAGTAATGTAGAGTTCACTACTCAAAAGAAAAGAGAGAGATAAATACAAGTGTCATCAATGCCTTGGTAAAATTGTTTGGTCAAAAATACTTTAAAACCTTAGTCCTTGGTCCCCTTACTTTATGGGCGGTTTCGCTTAAAGGAGAGGTGTACTTGAAAGATATAAGGTGAGTCTTTGATTAAGATATATGCTAAGTCTCAAGAATCAATGTGGGGTAATAAAGTTCAAGTGTGGGGGATCTTAAATCAATGGTGAGAAAAATTGTCATAGCTATTGATCCTGTATGAGTACTTACCAATTGTTAGAGTTGGAATTTGCAATGTTTTATTTTGAGCTAAAATTGGAATTTTGGATGTCATTCACTGCAAACATCCACGAGACAAAACTCGTCCTCTAGGGGTAACCTAGTGGTTTAAAGGCCTGTTGCACATGCTAAGTGTAACCGTGATTCCTACGAAAGTGAGTTAGGATTTATTTTGTTGCACTAGTTTCTTACCTGCATTTGTATTTTTCTTTAATTTTTGCTTGAGGACAAGCTTAATCTAAGTGTGGGGGAATCTGATGAGCACATTTATGTGTGAAATCTTAGGGCATAAAACATGCATTTTATACACTTAGAGTGGAGTTACCTTGGGTTTTATGTTGTTTTTACAGATTTTAGGACTTTTCAAGATTTAAGCAAATATTTGGAGTTTTGGGCTTGAATCATGCTATTTTACACGTCAAGAAGTCCATTCAAATTCTCAAATGCGAAAATGGGCCTGATCTGGAGCATGATGGGCTAGAGATGTGTGATTATGGGCCAACTCCGAAATATTGAAAAGATAAAGAAGACAAATTTGATCTACGGCTGCGATTTTAAATCAAATCTACAGAGATATTATTGAGAGAGTCCAAATGGAAAAGAGTCCTTGCATACCTCAATATCTTATCTTGGATTTAATTAAAGAAAGAAAAAGAGGAAAAAGAATTATATTCAGAAAGAAAAAGAGGAAAAATCCCATTTTTGAATGCCTCTGTCCAGTTTCGATCAAACCCTTCATCGAACGGTCATCCGATGTTCGATCGTGCTGATTTTTTGAGGAGAGCTTCACGACTACTTAAACCTCAAATCCAACGGTGGAATTATGCATCTGATCTCTCTAAGTTGGTGCGATTACTACGTCAAAACCCTAATTGGCTGAGTCAGATAGAAACCCTGAGTTTTATTCAAATTCAGCCATGCTTCATATCTCATGTAAACTATATAAAAGGAGAGCATACTCCATCAAAGGAGAAATGTTCCAGAGCTTAGTAGAAGCATTCTTTCTTCTCTCTTCAGTTTATTTAGGTTTTCTCTAGTTTTCTTTGCTTGCATTAGTGAGATTTAAATTTCTAGATTCAATGTTTAGGTTTAATCTTTTTATGTAATGCAATTCAAGTTCAAGCTTCAAGTTCAAGTTTCAATTTTTTTAGATTCGTTTTTCTCTGGGTCTAGCAATTGCAGATTTAGATCATTCTAGATCTAGATTTGGTTGTTAGGGTTGGTTGAGATTCAAATCGTTTGTTCAATTCGCAAGTAAGTAACCTTCTTTATTAATCTTCTCTCCTCCCTCCATTCCCGCTTCTATCTACCCCTCCATATTCTTAATTTAGGATTTACTTTCAGTATTATTTATTGTTCTCCCTTCCCCTGGATCCTTGATTAGAGATGCCTACAGTCGTGTCTCTCTTTGGTTAAGGCTTCCTTTTCCTTTTATTGTTTTGTTTATTGCTCTGTTATTTACTTTCTGTTATTTACTTTCTGCCTATTCATTCATCATCTCGAACCACATAACCGGAGCAAGCCTACAGTCGTGCCTCTGTTTCTGGTGACGGGTGGTGTTGCATTTGCATTTTAACTATTAACTAAATTTTACTGACTGCTTTAACACACTAACTGGTTTTACTTTTTTTTCCTTTTTATTTTTATTGTTCGCATTTTTTTTCCTGTCTTTTATTTATGCATTGATTGTGTTTAATTTATTTTTCGTTTCAATTCGATTGCATTAGACGGATAGATTAGGATCGTTTAGTTTAGTTAATTAGTTAAAACAAATTGAATCATTCCACTCTCGCATTACTATTAAGAAGTTGAATTATAAGTGGCATATCTCCTTGAGATCGACCCGTTAGCTACATGATACCGTGGGCTTGCGGTTACTTTTAAAATTCAAAAACAGCTGCCTTTGTTTGCTGGAATAAAGGTGGGGTGGAAAATTTATCTAAAAAAACAATTTTTTCCTACTTTTCCATTAATCCTAAAAGTGTATATTGTTTGGTTGCTTGGGGTGGGAAAGTGAGAGACAAATCAAGAAATTTGTCTAGTGAGGTGGCAACCCAACTTTCCCACTCCAAACCTTTTCAAAACCCCACAAAAAGTGTGGAATTTTGTGAAAAAATGTGGAAAAGTAAAATGTGGGATCCACAGTTAATATTTTTCCACACTTTCCTTTCCTTTCCTTCTCTTCTTCTTCTACCCACTACACATGGGGCCCACATGTTTTTTTTCCCACCCTTTGTCTCCCACCCTACCTTTACAAACAAATGCAGCCTTAGGGTTCTTTTGTTGTTCCATGATCTATCTTGCCCTGGTGAATATAATTAGGGGCGGACCTACTAAAGGGCTAGGGGGGCCATGCCCCCCAGCGGATTTTTCAAAATTTTAATTAATTCCCTTAAATTTTGGATTTTTTATATTAGTTTTCTTCATTTTTTCACCTTTTTCTCTTGTCACATGTGAAATGTCATTGTTCCCCCCCCCCCCCCCCAAATATTGAGAACAACTTTTAAATGTAAAATAATGGGTATAAAAGTCATCTCTAGTTAAAAACTAATTCCTCAATTCCTATTTATTCTCCCCATTTCTCTCTCACATCTTTTCTTCCTATTTATTCTCTCTCTTTCTATAAACGTGGATTAAAGGAAATTTTTGAAAAAAAAATCTTATTAGATATTCAAAGTGTCATTTATAATTAGAAATTAACTCCTCAATTCCTATATTCTCTCATATCTCCTCTCTCCTCTTTTTTTCCTATTTATTTTCTTATGTTTCTTCCTTCCTATTTATTTTTCCCTTTTTATAAGCGTGGGTTAAAGAAAATTTGGGGAAAAAATCTTCCCCACAATTAGGTACTCTTTCTATTTCTCAACTTATTTATTGTTTCTCTTTTTTTTTTCTTCATTTTTTTATATTGTTTTATTTGATTTTATATTCTTTGTTTCTTTATTTTGTTTACAATTTTTGCTATTTGATTTTATATTATAAATAAAATGTCTATAGTTAGTAAGGTAAATAAATACCATTGGTTGCATTTCTTACCTTAAAAAATTTTTTGGTTTGCATCTGACATTTTAGGGTTGAAGCCATGTGTTTTTTTTTTTTTTTTTGGGGGTGCTGATGCTTTAATTTATCTATATCTGGTTGAAAAAAACTATCATTATCAATAGTTTACCTATTTTTATCAAATACATGTGGGCCCCACAAAATATATGTGAGTTTATTCCTTAATATAATAAAATAATTCATACGTGGGACCCTCAATGGGTCTTAAGGACCCATACAATGTGTAGCAAAAAACCATTGGTGCTTTCCCAATCTGGACTTCCATTTTCGCCCCCCCCCCCAATATTGAATCCTGGTTCTGCCCCTGAATATAATTGGAATGAAAATGCATAAATAAACAATTTTTTTTCTTATATTAATAGTTTTTATTTAATTTAAATTTAAATTTAAGTAACACTTCAATGTAGAAAAAGATACTATAATTGCAATGCTAAGAAAGAAGGGGAAAATTAAATTTTTTATCCCCTAAACCCATAAGACATTTAAGTCATTAATGACTGATGTCCAAAACTTAAATTTCCATTCTTAAGTATAATATTTAGGCTAAAGTGTTGCTGAATGGACGTGTGAATAGGTTAGCTGAACAATTTTAAATATTCATCGTCAAATTTGTTAAACTACATCTAAATCGTCCAATAAAATTTCTCTTGTTTCTCCCATTATTTATAAGGGCAAGTTAAGTTTAACTTAATATCACCAATTGTCGATTCTTATTGGCGGTAACGTCTCTTTCTTCTTCCTCTGTTCATTCTTTATCGACTTTACTCTTGAAGTTAGAACAACATCATCAGTTAGGATAGTGGGAGACGGGATAGGTTTCTAGAAATTGGACGAAACAAAATTTGTTTATAATTCTGATGGACAGAAATTCGCTTCCAAGATCGAATTAGCTTACCACATTAGATTACCTGAGAGAGAAAAAAGAACAAAGTAGGCTCTATTTGAGTATAGATTAAAAATGAAAGATGTAGAAACCCTTTATAATAAGGCAACGGAAGAGAACGAATGGATACTTGAAAAGATTGAATATGCAACTGGTTACAAGAACTTGGATGGATAGGATTTTGAGTTGTTGGTGTTTCTCTTCACCAAAATCTCTCGACCGTGATGTTTTGATAAAGGGATCAATTGGGTAAAGCCCTTGGCAACTACAACTGTAATATTATTCTTTTGATTATTCGAGTTTGGGCATCAATTTGCGTCATCATGTCATGATATTTTGAGAAAACTTCTTTTCTTGTTGAGAGTTAAACACCAAGGTTTTGAGAGAATTTCTTCTTCATTTTGTTGAGGGTTAAACAGTGGAGTTTTGAGAAACCTTCTGCTTCACTTGTTAAGAATTCAACAGTGAAGGTTTTAAGAGAATTTCTTCGTTACTTGTCAAGAGTTAAACCGTGGAAATTTTGAGATAATTGTTTCTTCCCTTCAGAGTTAAACAATGGAGATTATGTTAATTTCTTGAAGAAGAAAAAAAACATTCTGGGATTCTCAACTATCTGTGTTAAATTATCTCTTCACTGTTGCATATCCTATTCTTTTCAAGTGGGTTTCCAAGGCTTTGCCCTGACTAATCTGGTGTTCGACTCGGGTCACACACCTGACTGTGGTGGGTGAGTCTCCCAGCAGGAATTTTTTGTATCCACAAGGTTTCGATACCGGAACCTTGCTTAAGCAGACCAAGCTGCTTACCACTTGGAACAAAGAAGCCTCGTGGGAGAAAGAGGATGAAAGGCAAGTGAAGTATCCTATCCCCTTTGGCACCTCGTCAATTTCGAGGATGAAATTTCTTTTAAGGGGGGGAGGAATGTAAAATCCCCCGGATTTCTACCCCTTTAACCCGTGGCTTTGAGACCGAGAAAATCAGGCCTCGAGTTGACGACAAATGTGGGCCATTCAAGTGGAGCCCAAAGGGTTGGAAATGGAACCAATGTTGGTGCATGACCCTTGTGATGACTCATCAACTCTCCTAAAATTTAATTGAAGAGAGAAGATTAATCATGATGGTGTAAAAAGGGTGATCTTGGAATGGCCGTAGATCGATGATGGAGAATCCGATTGACGCGAATAAGGTATCAAAATGAAGAGCGTCGAAAGACCTTTCCAACAAGCCAAAAATCACCGGAATCGGACTTGTTTGGCCCCTCGACCAGGGCCGGTCGGATGGGGCCAGTTCAACGGCCGGTCAACCGCCCCCTGCCCAGTTCAGGGTAGAATCGGGTTTTCCATGTTTAAAACCCTATTTTGAGTTCTTGTTCTCTCATACTTGCATTTTAGGAGGCTTGTACGAGGCTGAGGCTAAAGGAGAGGAGAAACCAAGGGAGAGGAAGGTTTCTAACCATTTGGAGGTGTGCCGACACCCAAATCATTGTGGAATCGTTAGAAAATGTGAGAATCCTCAAACCCTCTTCTCTAAGCTTGGTTTTATGAGGTGTTATTCACAATAAATGATAGATTTGAGTAGTTGTTGCATGTTAGGTCTAATGAATGCTTGTATTTAGTTATATTTATACTTCCTTATAGTTTAGAAGTGGTTTGTGCGAATCGTTGTGAAAGATTTCGCGTTTTGACTCTCAGAGACGGGCGATTCGCGAGAGCCAAATTTGAGGCTTTTTGATTCAGAACGAATTGGATCAAATTGAAGGTACCCTTAGGAAGAAGAAAGGAACAAGGAGGCCTGGTTCTCTAGTTATCTCTACTGGAGGAGATGACAGTTCAATGTTGTACATGGTAGTAAGAGAAGACCATAAATCGCGTTTTAAATTCTTCGATTCCAAAAGTTTCTTACTTTGTCCTCAGTTGGATAATGACCATTCTTATTGCTTTGTCTATTTGGTTTCATGCGATGGAATATTATGTTTCTCTTCATTAGTTCCTAACCCTAGGGATATTGGTTTCAAACATATCATGTACCTCATGAATCCGGTCAATGGAGAACTAAAGAAGCTTCTACCTTTCCCAGTGGAATTTTGTTATGATCCAGGCTGGGGAACGCGTAGCCATGGGGGATACTAGGTGGAATCCCACACCTAGCACTGAAGAAGCTCCTAGAAGATTGTCAAAAAGGGTAAGGAGAACTCCAGCGTATCTCAAGGAATATACCTAGTAGCTTAAGAGTATGTTTGGTGACTATTATCTCTGTTTGTTTCTATTATCCTGTGTTTGGGCACTCAATTGATGCTCCTTGTAACCGTCTTGGTACGGTATAAGATACCCTATAGCAATGAGTAACACAACAAGATAGTTTCCTTCAATCCTCTCTAAAAGACTCCTCTGGGCTCTGTTCTTATTTCCCTGGCTTCTTCTTCTCGATTCAAAGCTGAAACTCTATTCTACAGGAAGGATCACAATAATTTGGTCTGACCTGCTGGATCTCGACCATGGCGGAGAACACTCGACTACGACAACTGGATGAAGCGGTGAAGGGTTTGAGTAATGCATCTAACATTCAAGGGCAACAATTAACCGAACTCCAACAAGGAATGGAAGATCAGAAATCTGCTTTCACTTCCTTGGCTGTGGAAATCATCGCCCTCTCAAGCAGAGTGGAGAAATTTATGAGATCTCCATCTTCATCACAGCCAATCGATCTCAATACACCATTGAATAGTCATATTTTCCCTGCTCACCCTGACCTTGGAACAATCCAAACAAGGGCCACCCGATTGGACTTCCCTCGATTTAACAGAGCCGAACCAGATGACTGGATATTCAAGGCTGAGGGATTTTTTCAATATCACTCCACCAGAGAGAAGAACAAGTTGTTACTTTCTCAATTCCACATGGATGAAGTGGCTTCTCGATAGTTTTGATGGATGCAAAACGCCGGACAACTCACGACTTGGGCAGGTTTCACTCGAGCTTTGATGACTCGATTCGGCCCCTCCCCCTTTGATGAACCTCATGGAGCCCTTGCGAAGTTAGCACAAATTACTACTGTCAGTGAATATCAGGCGAGATTTGAGGAACTGGCTAATCGAATCACATGCTTACCTTCCATATTCCTCATCAATCGTTTTATTTCGGGTCTCAAAATAGATATTCGTCATGAGGTAGTAGCATCTCGACCAGCAGATATGGCAGACGCCGTCGGCATGGCCAGATTAATTGAAAGCAAACTACAGGAGACGAGACGAGGACCCATACGAGCCATTCCTATTTCCAGTCGTCCTCCTCTGCTGCCAAATCCACCGGCCAAACCATTTGCAACATCAGCGACTACATCCTTGGCGTTACCCATCAAGCGATTAACGCTAGTTGAGATGCAATCCCGACGTGAAAGAGGATCATGCTTTAACTATGAGGAGAAATTTGCTCCAGGTCATCGCTGCAAGGCCCAACGGCTACTCTTATTGGAACATGATGAAGTGGGAGAGCCACCAGGAGGGGTAGAATTTCCAATTGAGGAAGTCGTGGAAAATAACATAACCGAAGAACCACCAGTCACCACTGAGTTATCTTACCACTCACTCACCGGCGCAAATTCAACCACCACCTTGCGATTCACCAGCAGCAGTAATGGAGCCCTAGTGCAAGTATTGGTCGACGGCGGTAGCACGCACAACTTAGTGCAAGGCCGAATCGCACGACGATTAGGGTTACCAGTGGTACCATCCTCAGCGGTAAATGTCTTGGTAAGAGATGGCAGCAAGCTCACTTGTGAAGGCTTGATTAGGAATCTCCATCTTAAGGTACAAGATCATTTAATTATTATTGATGCCTACGTTTTACCTGTGTTTGGAGCGGATATAGTGCTAGGGGTGCAATGGATGGCTAAGTTGGGCCCAATAGTGTTTGACTATGGCCAACTTACGTTACAGTTCTTGGATATGGGCCGTGAAATTATCCTTAAGGGAGAGTCCAATGAAGGTCCAGCCCAACTAAATGCTCGATCCTTGAGACATTTGACTAAGGACCAAAACTATATTACTTTCTTCAAATTAGAATTGCAAAGTGAGAAGGCCTTGCCCATTGTGCCAATGGAATCTACACTTCAAATCATATTGTATCAATTTCAAGAGGTGTTTAAGGAACCCGATGGGCTTCCTCCACCTAGGGCCCAAGATCATTCTATCTACTTACAGCCCGGGGCCAGCCCAGTAAATGTGAGGCCCTATAGATACCCCCATTTTCAAAAAAATGAGATTGAAAGACAAGTGACCAGCATGTTAGCCAATGGAATCATACGGCCAAGTATAAGCCCGTTCTCATCTCCCGTGTTGCTAGTCAAAAAAAAAGATGGGACTTGGAGATTTTGCGTCGACTACCGCGCATTGAACTCCATCACGGTTAAAGACCGATTCCCAATACCCACTATCGAAGAACTCTTTGATGAATTACATGGGGCTCGATTTTTTTCCAAGCTAGACTTGTGATTGGGCTATCATCAAGTAAGGGTGTGAAAGCAAGACGTGGACAAAACGGCCTTTCGAACCCATGATGGGCATTACGAGTTTCTTGTGATGCCATTTGGGCTCACAAACGCTGCCTCAACTTTTCAGGCCATACTTTTCAGGCCATGATGAATAAGATATTTTAGGCCCACTTAAGGAATTTGTACTAGTTTTTTTTTATGACTTGTTGATCTACAGTACGAATTGGGACGAACATTTGAAGCATTTAGAAATTGTATTGGGCCTTTTGCGAGCCCATCAGCTGTATGCTAAAATGAGCAAGTGTTTATTTGGAAGGGAGGAGGTGGTATACTTGGGACACATTGTATCAGCCTGTGGGCTAGAAATGGACCCAGAGAAAATAAAGGTTGTATTGGGATGGCCCACTCCAACGACCATTAAAGAAATCAAGGGATTTTTGGGATTAACTGGATATTATCGCAAGTTTGTTAAAGCTTATGCACAGGTGGCAGCTTCCTTAATCAAACTACTTAAGAAGGGGGGTTTTCTTTGGAATCCAGCAGCAGAACACGCCTTTCAGGAGCTGAAACAACGCCTAACTCAAGCACCGGTTTTGATGCTGCCGGACTTTTCCAAACCTTTCACGGTAGAGACGGATGCTTCCGGCGTCGGAGTTGGGGCAGTTCTTACACAAGATGGGCATTCGATCGCTTTCTACAGCAAGAAGTTATCCCCAAGGTTGCAAGCTACATCCACTTACAACAAGGAAATGCTTGCCATCACTCTCGCTGTTGCACGATGGCGTCAATATCTTCTTGGTCGCCGATTTTACATTCTTACAGATCACCGAAGTTTGAAAGAGCTTCAATCGCAAATTATTCAGACTCCTGAGCAATAGATTTGGCTTGTCAAATTATTAGGGTTTGATTTTGAGATCTGCTACAAACCTGGTAAGGAAAACCAAGCAGCAGATTCTCTTTCTCGCGTACCAAATGCAACCCTTGCAGTCTTACTCACTGTCGCTCCAACCCCATCATTTCTAGACGGTTTAATAAAAGAAGTTGTTGACTCCGACGAGCTTACCAAATTAATTTCGGCAGTGGCAGATGGGTCAGATGATTCCTCATCATATAAGTTTCGGAATGGGCTGTTATATCACAATCAACGGTTAGTACTACCTTCTACTTCTCAGTACAAGTCATATTTTTTGAAGCAATTCCATGATTCTTTGATCGGAGGTCACTCTGGGCACCTACGCACTTTGAAACAAATTAATGCAAATGTGACTTGGAAGAGAATTAGTAGCGATGTCAAGGAATATGTTCAGAAATGTTCAATCTGTCAGCAGAGCAAACATCAAACCACGTCCCCTGCCGGTTTACTGCAACCCCTGCCCATTCCCCAGTTGTTATGGGAGGATATCTCCCTTGATTTTATTACGGGGTTACCGGCGTCTAACAGAAAAGTGGCAATCCTAGTGGTAGTTGACAGATTATCAAAGTATGCCCATTTCTATTCCTTAACTCCAGGGTACACCAGCCGGCGCGTAGCAGAGGTATTTGCTCAAGAAGTGTTGAAATTACATGGGATACCTAAGACAATTATCAGTGACCGTGATCCCTTGTTTTTAAGTGGTTTTTGGACGGAACTTAACCGGCTACAGGGAACTACGCTGGCTCTCAGCACCGCTTATCACCCTCAGACAGATGGCCAGACTGAGGTGCTTAACAAATGTTTAGAAATGTATTTGCGAAGCTTCATCTCTGACAGCCTGAAGCAATGGGTGCGGCTTCTTCCTTGGGCTGAATTGTGGTATAACACCTCCCATCATACAGCAATTGGAATGACCCCATTTCAAGCTCTCTATGGGCGTCTTCCACCAACTCTAAATCGATACATCTCAGGCACTACTCCGAATGCTGTTGTAGAAGACGAGTTGGGTGATCGGAATCGTCTCTTGGCAGACTTAAAGACCAATCTACAACAATCTCAATCAAGGATGAAGACTTATGCCGATATGCGACGATCCGAGCGCACATTGAGTGTGGGAGAATGGGCATATATCAAACTTCAGCCCTACAAACAAACATTGGTTGCTCAGTGCTTGCATCCCAAACTATCTCGCAGGTACTTTGGTCCATTTCAAATTTTGGAGCGCATAGGTCCTGTCGCCTATCGCCTTGCCTTACCTGAATCCTCTCAAATACATCCGGTTTTTCATATCAGCATATTAAAACAACATCATGGTCCACCCCCAGAGGAAGTTGTGGTTGATCACTTACCACCACCTACCCTTACCCCTCTGGCTATCCCACAGACCAGGACTATTTTGCAGGGCCAAGGCCAAAAATTGCAATTTTTAGTTCAATGGGAAGGTTACCAAATGGAAGATGCCACTTGGGAGGATGCCATGCTCTTTCACAATCAATTCCCTGCTTACAACCTTGAGGACAAGGTTGCCCTTTCAGACAGTGGCAATGTTATGATCCAGTCTGGGGAAGGCGTAGCCATGGGGGATACTAGGTGGAATCCCACACCTGGCACTGAAGAAGCTCCTAGAAGATTGTCAAAAAGGGTAGGGAGAACTCCAGCGTATCTCAAGGAATATACCCAGTAGCTCAAGAGTATGTTTGGCTGACTGTTATACTGTTTGTTTCTATTATCCTGTGTTTGGGCACTCAATTGATGCTCCTTGTAACCGTCTTTGTACGGTATAAGATACCCTATAGCAATGAGTAACACAACAAGATAATTTCCTTCAATCCTCTCTAAAAGAGTCCTCTGGGCTGTGTTCTTATTTCCCTGCTTCTTCTTCTTAGATTCATAGCTGAAACTCTGTTCTACAGGAAGAATCACAACAAATTTTCTTATTTACATCACATTTGGGTCGGACTTGGGTTTGAATCCGTGAGCAGAGACTACAAAGTTGTCAGGATTTTGTACTATAAGAATCTACAACTACAGTTAATGAGCAATGTTAGCGTGTACTCTTTGAATTCTGATAACTGGAGAATACTTGAAGATATACCAGTACCAGTCATCGACATGGACACTAGTTTTATTGGAGGCTTGGTGTTGTGATCCACGCTGGAAATGACAGCAAGGAGGCCACGCTGGAGGGACAGCTCAAGGACACCATGGCAGGAGGTGAGAAGACTCCAGAAGCACCACGCCGTTCAGGAAGAGTAACACAAACACCAGGGTATTTGAAGGAATATGCTAAATGAGTAAAAGCTGCCAAATGTCAAGATCTGAAGGGAACAATGGTTATGGAGAAATCGATTTGCATTCTTAGATGTAAGGCAAGCAGTAGCGTAAGAGATTGTATAAATCCCAAGAAGGCAACCCTAATGTGGAGAAGAATTTATTTCCCTATTATCCTTAAAGTTCCTTTTCTCTGTTTCTTCCTTTTCTGCTTCTCTGTTCTACATTCTTCTGATTTCTAAGAAAGGTCACAACACTGGTCCGACCTGCCGGATTCTCAGGATGGCGGAAGGCACACGAATGAGGCAAATGGATGATGCTGTGAAGAATCTCACTCTCACCTCTACAGCACACGGAGAAGCCATGACGGAAGTGCAGAAATCGATGGGTGAGCAGAAAATGGCCATAGATGAACAAAAGGCAGCACTCACAACAGTTGCTCTCGAAGTAGCAACACTGGCTGGGCGTTTCGACAACTATATGCGGCTTAATACTTCGTCACCAGTACCAGCAAGGAGCGGTTCGTCTACTCCAGCAACGACTGCTGTTACACAAAATCCAGTGGATTCTTCTGCAAATCTCTTCGGAACAATTCAGGGGCGAGCTTCGAAGGTCGATTTTCCTCGGTTTGATGGTTCCGATCCAGAAGGGTGGCTGTTCCAGACAGAGGGATTCTTCCAATACCATTCCACCAGGGAAGATCAAAAGCTGTTGTTGGTTCAGTTTCACATGGACGGCGCCGCTCGACAATGGTTTCGTTGGATGAAAAATGGAGGGCAAATCACTACCTGGGCAGCGTTTGCTAGAGCAGTGGTAGCTCGATTTGGTCCGTCGCCGTTTGATGATCCACTCGGAACGATGACTAAGCTAACGCAGGCAACTTCGGTGAGTGAGTACCAATCCCGATTTGAGGAGTTAGCAAATAGAATCTCCGGATTGCCCTCTCAGTTCTTAATCAGCTGCTTCATCTCCGGGTTAAAAACTGACATTCGCCATGAAGTCCTTGCAGCTCGGCCATCAGACATGGCGACCACAGTGGGGTTAGCACGCCTACATGAAAGTAAGCTATATGAATCCCGTCGAGGGCCTATTCGTGCCGTTCCGGTGTCTACAAGACCCCCGTTACTGCCAACACCTCTCGTGAAACCACTCGCCTTGCAGTCTTCATCAACCACAACCATACCCATCAAGAGGCTAACACCTGTTGAAATGCAGCAACGACGCGAGAAAGGTTTGTGCTATAATTGTGAGGATAAGTATGCACCAGGGCATCATCGTTGTAAGAAGTCGTTCTTCTTAGAAGCAAGAGAGAATGCCGAAGCGCCAGATGTGGGAGAACCAGTAATCGAAGATGGCGATGATATTGGCATGGGGGAGGTGGCCGGCGTGACAACAGAAATTTCCTATTATTCGCTAACAGGGGTCAATTCCACCACCACTCTACGATTCACAGGGAGTATTAATGGTAAACAAGTGCAAGTATTAGTGGACAGTGGCAGTACGCACAATTTTGTGCAAGGTCAAGTTGCAAGGCAGGCGGGATTAGCAATCGAACCCACCACATCAGTGACTGTGCTTGTCGGGGATGGAAGCAAAATGACCTGCGAGGGAGTGATTCGTGGACTTCAGTTAAAGGTACAAGGCCATTTAATTTACATTGATGCTTTCATATTGCCCGTGTTTGGGGCAGATTTAGTTTTGGGAGTCCAATGGTTGTCACAATTGGGTCCAATAGTCTTGGACTATAAGCAGTTAACCCTCCAATTTCACAATTGTGGCCAAGAGGTCGTGCTTCGCGGGAAGCCCAAATAGGCCCAGCCCAATTGGATTACCGCAGCCTAAAGAAGGGAGCAGAAGCCCAATCATATGTTACTCTTTTCAAGTTGGAATTGCAGTGTGAATGGGGCCAACCAGTAGAACAGTTAAGCCCAGATTTACAAAATCTTTTAGACCAATTTCATTTGGTGTTTGGAGAACCAATGGGCCTACCACCTGAGAGGGTCCAAGACCATCATATACATTTGCTGCCGGAAGCCCAACCTGTTAATGTGCGCCCATATAGATACCCACATTTTCAGAAAACAGAAATTGAGCGTCAAGTAACTAGTATGTTGGCAAATGGAATTATACAGCCTAGCATTAGCCCTTTTTCATCTCCAGTATTATTGGTCAAGAAACGGGATGGAACTTGGAGGTTTTGTGTGGATTACCGCGCCTTGAATGCCATAACAGTCAAGGATCGGTTTCCCATACCTACTATAGATGAATTGTTTGATGAGTTGCATGGATCTAAGTATTTTTCAAAGTTGGATCTTAGGTCTGGTTATCATCAAGTCCGTGTACACAAAGAGGATGTGGCTAAAACAGCATTTCGCACCCATGAAGGGCACTATGAGTTCCTTGTTATGCCCTTTGGGCTAACTAATGCCCCATCCACTTTTCAGGCTATGATGAATGCTTTGTTTAAAGCCCATTTACGCAAATTTGTGCTTGTTTTCTTTGATGATCTCTTAGTTTACAGCACGACATGGGCTGAGCATCTTAGACATCTTGAAGTGGTATTGGACCTCCTACAAGGCCATCAACTCTATGCGAAACGAAGTAAATGTTCCTTTGGGCAAGCTGAGGTAGAGTATTTGGGCCATGTCGTCTCCGGACGGGGGCTGGAAGTAGATCGAAGCAAGATACAAGCAGTGTTGCAGTGGCCCATTCCGAAGAATACTAAAGAAATTCGAGGCTTCTTAGGGCTTACGGGGTATTACCGTCGTTTTGTCAAAGGATATGCGCATGTGGCCTCACCACTAACTGATCTATTAAAGAAGGGAGATTTTGCATGGAATCTAAAGGCGGAAGAGGCTTTTCGGGAATTGCAGAAATTGCTCACTCAAGCACCTGTTTTGGCCTTACCTGATTTCACAAAGTCTTTCACTGTGGAGACCGATGCCTCTGGCACCGGAATAGGCGCGGTTCTTGCACAAGATGGACACCCAATTGCCTACTACAGCAAGAAGCTCTCCACACGCTTACAGGCAGCCTCAACTTATCATAGAGAAATGTTAGCAATTACCTATGCTATTGCTCGATGGCGACAATACCTGCTTGGGCGCCGGTTCTACATCTTAACAGATCAGCGAAGTTTGAAAGAGTTGCAATCTCAGATCATCCAAACCCCCGATCAGCAGGACTGGCTTGTCAAGCTACTGGGCTATGATTTTGACATTTTGTATAAACCAGGGAAGGAGAACCAAGCTGCTGACTCACTGTCGCGAGTGCCCGCTGTTACTCTTTCTGTCCTTTCAGTAGTTACAGCTTCGTCTGAATTGTTAGAAGGGCTGAAACAAGACCTTGAGACATCTGTTGAATTGCAGCAGCTTCGTCAAGACTTGCAGGAAGGTGTCAAGGATGGTCTTGAGGAGTACCGTACCAAGGATGGTCTCTTGTTTCATAACCATCGACTGGTACTGCCTTCCGACTCCAAATATAAGACTCAAATCTTAAGGGAATTTCATGATTCAGCTGTGGGAGGTCACTCGGGCTACCTCCGTACCCTTAAGCGACTATCAGCAAATTTTACTTGGAAGGGCATCAGGCAAGATGTTAAGAACTATGTGAAACATTGTGCTGTATGCCAGCGCAACAAGAGTGAGCACCTTCGACCTGCTGGGTTACTACAGCCGTTGCCCATTCCGCAGCAAGTTTGGGAAGACATATCCTTAGATTTCATTACTGGCTTGCCGACATCCAATGGAAAGATCGCAGTGATGGTGGTGGTCGATAGGTTAACTAAATATGCCCACTTTTGTGCATTATCGCCAGGGTATACCAGTCACCGTATTGCTGAAGTATTCATTACAGAAATTCTGAAATTACATGGTTTACCTCGCACTATCATCAGTGACCGTGATCCTCTTTTCCTAAGTGGGTTTTGGAAGGAGCTTCACCGCTTGAACGGCACCACTCTTGCACTAAGCACAGCCTACCACCCGCAGACCGATGGGCAAACTGAGATTGTGAATAAATGCTTGGAAATGTACTTGCGCAGCTTTGTCTCAGACAACCCCAAGCTTTGGGTGAAGTATTTACCATGGGCTGAATACTGGTACAATACCTCGTTTCATACAGCCATTGGAACCACACCATTTCAAGCACTCTATGGCAGACCTCCTCCAACACTGATCCGTTACATCCCTAGCAGCACTGCCAATGCCGCTGTTGAAGATGAACTCATGAGCAGAGATCAAGTGATAGCTACTTTGAAGACCAACTTGGTCAGAGCTCAAGCACGCATGAAGAATTATGTGGATTCGAAACGCTTAGAGCGGCAGTTTTCTGTGGGTGATTGGGTGTATGTAAAGCTTCAGCCCTATAGGCAGACATCGGTTGCCCAGCGAATGCATCCAAAATTATCTAGCCGTTACTTTGGCCCATTCCAAGTGGTGGAAAAGGTGGGACAGGTAGCCTATAAACTCTCCTTACCCGAGCACTCACAAATCCACCCTGTCTTCCACGTTAGTTTGCTCAAGCCCCACTTTGGAGAACACCCTGACACAACCGAATTTCTGCCACTTCCGCCTACAACACCAGTTCCTCAGCGTATATTACAGCAACGCACCATCATTCATGGGCGCCACCATAGGCCTCAAATCTTGGTTCAGTGGGAAGGTTATCTCCAAGAGGATGCAACATGGGAGGATGCCACCTCTTTTCAACAGCAATTCCCCACCTTCAACCTTGAGGACAAGGTTGTTCTGCCACAGGAAGGTAATGTTGTGATCCACGCTGGAAATGACAGCAAGGAGGCCACGCTGGAGGGACAGCTCAAGGACACCATGGCAGGAGGTGAGAAGACTCCAGAAGCACCACGCCGTTCAGGAAGAGTAACACAAACACCAGGGTATTTGAAGGAATATGCTAAATGAGTAAAAGCTGCCAAATGTCAAGATCTGAAGGGAACAATGGTTATGGAGAAATCGATTTGCATTCTTAGATGTAAGGCAAGCAGTAGCGTAAGAGATTGTATAAATCCCAAGAAGGCAACCCTAATGTGGAGAAGAATTTATTTCCCTATTATCCTTAAAGTTCCTTTTCTCTGTTTCTTCCTTTTCTGCTTCTCTGTTCTACATTCTTCTGATTTCTAAGAAAGGTCACAACACTTGGCCATAGTTATCAATGGGGTTTCTCATTGGATATCATGTTCAAGGAAGAAAATATACTCGTTTAATCTAGTACATGAGGTGCGAACAGAGTTACCATCACTTCCCGTATTAAGGAATTATCTACGTCTTTATGAGATGGGAGGAAGCCATCTTTCTGTTTTCTGTAAAAAACCAGAAGAAAGTTTTTGCCTAGTTGAGATGTGGGTGATGAAGGAAACTGGTGTTCAAGAACCTTGGAGTATACGTGGAACCATAGATCTTGATCATCTCGATAGTTGGAATAGTGGATTAGGAAATCCTTGGAATTATACACCAGTAATATGACAATGGAACGATGATGAGATTCTGTTGCAGCGTAATGGGAACCTAGTTTTGCACAGCACCAAGAACAATAGCAAGAGGAATTTGGAAATTGATGGACTTCAAACTACTAGGTTCATGACACTGAGTTTTACTGAGAGTCTTGTTAGACTAGTCTTTTTATCTCTAACATTATCATTGAGAGAGCCAAGTAGTTCCTTTTTTTTTTCCTCTGTAGAATTGAGATAACAAAGGTCAAAGACTGGTAAAGTAGTAACAAAAATTCATTTTTGAAAGAAATTCATGAAAGCTCTATTTTAAATTTATTTTTTTTATTGGCAGAAATTGTCCAGTACTTCTCAGATTATCAAAACAGAAAATGTCATACAAATAAGAATCCTATCTGCATTAACAAACCAATTTACATCTCCTGCACAAGGTTACATACAACATTACTTGATCTACAGATCTTTCCACTTGAAATCTTCTTAAACGGCCACTTGAGCTGCTGCAAGCCTGGCAATAAGGTCATGCTTGGGCTCGAGATTGAGATGTAGACCGAAATTTTAATCTTGACCGTCCATTTCACAAAAATGTGTGTTAATACTCTTTAGAAACGGACAGCGAGATCTCAATGTACACTGCAAGTGTTGTGCATTAATTGATCAAGTCCAACCTTGGGAAGGAATGCTACAGAAGAGGGTTCTCCATGTTTTCCACATATTCTTACCTGCTTAAGGCTGTCTTGCCTAACGTTTCAATGAACATGGTATTTTGAGGTTCTGTTGGGGCATCTCAAATTCCAGCGAGGAGACCTTAAATTTTTTGCTATTAGATTTGCACCTAACATGGTTAATTTTTGTTCAGTGTGCATGGACACCTCTATGATCAGTATATCATGCAGACTTTGAGGAAACGGGAATCCTGACTGCAATCGTTTATAAAACCATTCAACTTATTGAAAGGGGGAGAGAATACACACCACCCAAAATGCCTATGCAGTTTCCCAATCCAATTGGGTTCTGATAAATGGAGAAAGATAGAAGGTTGTTGCTGCTTCATACCTTTATGTCATTGGCAATGAAAGAACCCTTACTAGCATCTATTAATCTAATGCAACCTTCTAATATTTTAGTCTCCAAATTACACAATGATCACAACCAACAGAGAAAATCAAGAGTATCTGGGAAGAGCTTCTTTTTCAAAAAAGCAGCCACATAAGGTATTTTAGGTTCTTTGTTTATTCCTGTAGTCAGCTGTCTATAAATCCACTGGAAACTTGACATTATATCCATCCACAACATCTAGCCCCATCTGATCTGGAAACATTTGCCCAACAAAGGTGCCCAAACTATTGTAAAAAAACTTTGGGAACCCAGCAAAACATTCTCTCAAAAGTTCCATCTGAAATAGACGAACACATCTGAAAATGAAGTGGTCACCTTTGATTATAGCTCATCCTAGGAGAAAACTTAACGATGCTCCATCACTATTGGTACCTTGATAGCTTTACCATTCCCTCGAACAAATGATGCTTCTAACCGTTTATCATTATTCAAGGACAATCACACAGAAGTAGACTTCCTTAACAAATTTTTATGGACCAGGTATGCTGTTACAATCAAGTCTTCAATGGAGCTTTCTTTTCTCTGTCAGATATTCGAGCAGGAGCATTGGAGTGTGACTTAACCGACCTCTCCCTCCCTCTGCTTCCTTCTCCTGAAAAGAATAAATCGTACATAATATCAGAAATTCGTCCGATATGGGTAGAAGAGCACAAAGAAATTAAGAAACAGCTATCCACCATAGAGTTACCGAACGTTTGAACTTGGCAAATAATTAATTCCACTTTGAAACGAACAGAACAACTAAAACTGCACCTTTTCAACCAAGATGACAGTTCAAGTTGCAAGTTATGTTAAACTTCACTGAGTAACAAGTCATACGACAATTACATAGCTGGTCTAACTTCACCAAGTAACAAGTCAAACTACAATCACAAAGCTGGTTTAACTTTACCCAGTAACAAGTTAAACTACAATAACAAACCTTGTTTTTCACCATTTCGAAACACAATGAATTTTACGAAGACAGCCTGGATAACATGTGAAATGCCACAAAGAAACACATCCTTTTCCTTCACAATCTGAACCACATCCTCATCTTGGAGAACATGAGAAAGGCCACAATGCTGTGGATAGTGCCTTGCACTTGTGCCCCATACAAGCACGTATTTCACCTCCTTCACCAAACTTCTATGTATGTGATTACAGAAGTCTCTACCGTACAGCCACCTCTATCCTAAAATCAGACAACAGAGAAGCTCAGTTCAATAAGGACAACCTTCTTCACCGAATGTCTGACAACCAAAAAAAAACTTACTCAAGCACATGACAGATTCTTGCAGAAGAAAGAACTACAGGTTCTTCAAAATCAGGCTGCTGCCCTTGTGGCTTTGTGTATACTCTTACAAGCCCCATTGCCTCCCACATCTTTGCCAGTAGTCTGTCTAAATTCAGCTGTTCAAAAAATTAAAAAAAATGCATGTGAATGCTTCTCAAACAATAATATGAAACGTCATGACAATGCAATTTCCATGTTACTCTTTTGTCCTCTACATAGAATCACTCAGGTAAAATAGAGAAGAATCTCAACAATAACTTGAATCAATGATGGAAGAAAAGAGCAGGTACTGAAATCAATGCTCTAATACCATGTGACAGTATTAAAACCTGAAGTCACTGCCTCCTAGCCCATAAAGTGAGAAGAAAGAAAGAACGGAGAGAAAAGAACACAGCCACGTTTAGAGAGAACAGAATACATCTCTATTCTTGGAGCGGAACATTTTGTAACACTAAATATGATGTATATACAAGTAAGGACATGCTAATGAGTGAATTACAAACAAAGGCTCAACAACATAAAGACCCCTGCGGAACTACTAATCTCTTAGCAGAACTTACCCTCAGGTTGCAACCAATGACAATTGAATTTGGCTGCCGAGCTAGTCTGTCAACATCATCAATACCAACAACATCAATTTTGTTGTAGACATATATACACTTCATGTACTTACGGTTTCCCTCAATTACATCAATGAGATCATCCACTGTGGCATCTTCACGGAATAACACCTACAGTTGAAATCAACAAAAGACATGAGATTCAGACAGGTAAGCCATATATTGTTCATAATAACGCCTAAAGTTTTTAACCAATTCACAAGTTAATCGCAATGTTACCAAAACAAAGTTATACGAGGTCAATGGCCAAAGAAAAATATGGATCAATTACAGGACAGCACACTAGCCATATAGAGCAGTAACATCAGAATACACCAGCATTGTGAATCGGCTAAATCAGATGAATAGTTCCTAGAATTCAAAGGAACCAGGAGGCATTTTATACGAGGAAGAACATATTTTCATTTTCAGGAATCTTTTTGTCTCAGCATGCCTACTAGATTCCCAACAGCTTGAAGTCCTTGGGTGAAATAGGAGCCTACTTATAGCTATTCAAAATATCTTGATCCACTTCCAATAATACAAAAGGTAGCACCTGCTTTGGCCAGGAAGCTGACATTCACTAAATATAGAAATAAATATTACAGGATAATGAGGAAAATCCTCGTATCAAGAATACAATTGAACCGACAAGATTATCTAGAAAAGGACAGTAGCTGTCACCATGTCTAGACAACCCAAAGTGTTGAAGGGGGACCCAGACAAAGGACAACAAAGGTGTCGAAAGCATCTGCCTATGCAACTAAGGTGCATGGACACCAAGTGCAGGTCCCTTAATATCTCCCATCTTGCTTTTGTTGACGATCTTATAATTTTCTCTAAAGCGGATCATCTCTCCATATCATCCATCCTCTCAGCCCTCTCGCAGTTTGAGTTCCTCTCTGGCCTTCAAGTCAATCTCAACAAGTCCACCTTATTCCTCTCTAGTGTCCATGACCATCTTCGAGCCACTCTCCTCCTCCTCTCGGGCTTCAAGCCAAGATCCTTTCCTGTGACCTATCTTGGTCTCCTGCTCATTTTGGGTAGACTCACTCGTCACCACTGCCTCCCCATGCTTGACAATATCCGTAGGAAGCTGCAACTCTAGAAGGGTAAGCTTCTATCCTTTGCTGGAAGAGTGGTCCTCATCAGCTCTTTGCTTCAGTCCACCTACCTCTATTGGTGCGGAATTTTCTCTATTCCCAAATCTACCATCCATGCTATGGAGTCCTTATTCTGAGTTTTCCTTTGGAAGGGGCACGAAGCCTCGCGCTTTATCCATCTGATCAGTTGGTCCTTCATCTGCCACCCTACCTTTAAAGGAGGCCTTGGAATCCGCCGGATCGTTGATGTTAACCTAGCTTGCCTTCTCAAACTCATTTGGAAAATTGCCGCAAAGCATGTTCGATCTGGGTAAGGTATGTCTACTCTTTCCATCTCTTGTCTAACTCCCTCTAGACTGTTCCATGCCTTCCAACCCTTCTTGGGTCTGGAGGAAAATCCTTTTGTTGCAGCCATGTGCCGTCTCAGCTATTTCTACCTCCATCTCCACTAGCTCCTGTACTTCCTTCTGGTTTGATCCGTGGCATCCATTGGGCATTCTCTATAACCACTTTAGTCTTCACATTGTTTATGACACTCGTATCCCCAAATCCACGCTCTTGTCAAATTTCATCTCAAATGGGTCTTGGACTCAACACCCTCTCCCCATTCTCACATAGGTTTGGGAATCTCCCCCCCCCCCAATCCCTTTAGCTCAACTAGAGACCTCACCATTTGGCTCCCCTCCACCTCCAAAACCTTCACCACTTCATTAGCTTGGAACCTCTTCAGAGCCCATAGCCCTAAGCCCCCCTAGCCTCCATTGGTTTGGTTCAAAGGCTTCATCCCCCGTCACTCCCTTACCCTCTAGAGAGCCCTCAACCATGCCCAATCCTTTCTCATTAACCGCCACATCCCCGCTAACCTCAACTGCATCCTCTGTTGGAACGGTCTGGAAAACCTTGAGCACCTTTTCTTTTCTTGCCCCTCCTCCAGATCTATCAAGGGAAAAGCCTTTGCTTCCATTTGGCCCCGCTCAAGGCGATCATATGGGTTTTTTCGAGATTGGTCTTGGATTTTGAGAAACTTTTCAGGTTCTTCCATTTGAGATCGGATTGGTAAGCTAGTGTATAGTGTCTTGATTCATCACCTTTGGTGGAAGCACAATCTTTGAAGATGGACTTCCAATTCCCGCTCTATAGATAGGATTTGGAATGCCATCTATTTTGATGTATTTTCTAGACTGTTAGCCTTGCCCCCATCCCTCTGTTGACGATACCCAAGGAACAGGCTTATTGTTGTCCCCTGGGGTCTTAGTTCCTCTTTTCAATCTTCCGCTTAAAGACGTTTTCTTGTTTCTTGTTGTTTAATATATTTATTTATTCATCCAAAAAAAACTATGAAAATGACTCTTTTACCGCAAGAAGTTGCAAGACAAGGCCATAAAACATTAGAAACTCACATATCAGAAACCTCAGAACAAGCTCCTGTGATTCCTTTTTTTATGCACTTAACCGAAATTGTGGAATTATTTCCCTGATAGAGAAAATGGAAATAAAAAATATAAAAAAAGGAAGGTACCTCTACATTGTGTATCTTGTATTCATGAAGAATTTGGTAGCAAAGTTTCTCATCTACATGAGTCAATTGTAGTGTGCTGTTAAAAGAAATGCCCCCAGTCTTTTTCTTCTTGAAGTATATCTACAGAGATATAAAAAGCATGAACATAGTAAGTCCTAGAGAGTAATGAACAAATTCTCTTTTGTAGCTATTAGCATGTATTGATTACCTAAAAAAAGCTATTAGCATGTATTGGTCTCCAACCCCTCCCAAAGGGTCAAGATGACATCTCAAATGCATTAATTTAACTTAAGTTCAGAGGATCGAAGTAAGTCAGAAAATTAGAGATCATGTCATATGTTGTCGAACCCCCAATCCTGAATAAAGCACTTCGTTGTGTCTAGCTTCGGTTGGTGGCTCCCCTTCCCCATTAGCCTCTGTTTTATTGTAGGTCTTATCTTTTCTTTTTTTTAATATAACTAGCTCTTGCCTCTTCCCTTTGCTGGTATTCAGCCCTTCTTGTCCGAGCCTTGCCCTCCCCCCTTCCCAACTGGAAGAAAATAAAAAAAACAGTGCTCCACCCTTTTTTTCCTCTCTTTTTGGTAATGTAAAAATTAGTTCATCCAAAAGAAGCGGGTTGGGGGGAAGCAACAGAAAACAGTGGTCGGGTGCCAGTGAAAGCTCAATATAAAAGCAGTGTCATTCCATGTAAGTATGGAGTTAGTAATCACTCTCTTATTTGAACCTAGATGCTAGAATTCGTTGAGACAAGTTCAAAAGAACAGAAAGGTCGGAAGCAACCCAGGCCATCAAACTGGACCGATAATGGATTTATACGCTAATTTGAGTACTCAATGGGTTACAGGTGGCATGAGCTTTATATTTATGGATTAATGTCTACAAGCCCAAACATTAGGGATTCAACTCTTAGACAGGATCTATAAATTGGTTTTTATTTTGTAATGCTAACTTCAAATTTCAAAAGAGACTCAAGTAGTAAGGAATTTACACAACCATACATAAAGATTTACTATTTTTCTTGTTTCCATGGTGTTATTAAGGAGTACGGGATCCTATAGCCACTGCCAACAATCTAAGGAAAAAATCAGCCTTGAGCTTGTGATTTCTGTAAGACAAAGCATGGGTTTGTATAATTCAGAACTGCTTTACTGTGGGAAACAGTAGGCAAACCAAGGTGGGATCTCTTCTACAGTTAGGTGAGAGACCTAACATATCCTTCCTTCTTCTATCTACTTGATCTTCTACCTTTTTCTCTGTCTTCTCTGTCATTATTTATTAAGATCAGTTTCTGAACTCTACATCCCACCGTTGGTTCTAAGAGCCTTTATCAACATCAACCACTGGTTCTAGTGAGGGTTGTTTGAACTTCTACCATTAAACAGGACTCAGTTACAGTTTCTAATTCCATCCAATGTTAATGCAGGTTTCACTTTAGTTTCCAAACCTGATAGGTAGTTACTTTCTATTTCACTCTAGTTACACATTTCAAATATGCTTCTATCTTAGTTCGTAATGGCAAAAAAGGAAAGAAGAAGGAAAGGGGTGGGTGAAGAGGGCAGAGGGGAAACCTAAGAAGAATTAGAGTTGCCAAGGGAAGGAGAAGAAAAATCAGTAAGGAGCAGGAAAAGTGCACATGCACACACAAGCTCAAGCTTCAATTCGTTATTTTCCATTCCATTTAAATAAATAATTATTACATGAGTATTTAAAAAAAAAAAATATATATAGCCAATCACCAAACATCTTTAAAGGGATAGTCTTACTTGAGGTGGTCTCTTGTTAAAGCGCAAGCCTACAGCTTACAGCTCTCTTGTCAGTATTTGGCGGTGACCCTCACTCTGCAGCAAACAATAATTGGGGACCACAAGGGAGGAATAAGATGAAAAACAGGCAGAAATTTCAAGGAACACATCAAAGCTGATTGTTGAAAAGTACACCAGTTGTCTGGCTCAATATATTCAACTATACCAGATTCCATTATAGTGAAATTGCATTCTTGCAAATTTACGAAATTCCAGACTAGCTTTTAACCACTTCGTATGCTTTTTTCATGCTAAAACTTGACCACTGAGATGGCTGGAGCCACTGAATCACATGGGCCGCTGGTACCCATCCAAGTTTGCATGAGGGGAAAGAGAATAACCTTGCAACATAATGTACTTAAAGGCACTGATTCATTAAAAAATTTCCCCAAAAAGATCTAAAAGTTAGTCTTTTTCATTCTTAAAAGAAAATAAAGAATGAATGAAGCTACAGGATACAAAGTAAACCAATTAAAGCAAAAGCATATGCATCTAGGAGCTGCAGTCCACAAAATACAACAATTTAAATAGTAAATGAAGATATACAAAATAATATAAACAAATACAAAATTCCAGGACACCTGTCTGGGTAAGAAGCACCCACAGGCCATGCATCTGGACTCTGAAGTCATCTTGTCTGTGAATTCTTAAATAATAAAGGAGGTGTTGTTGGTGCTAGAAGGTGAAAATAGAAATTAAAACACTGTTTTGAATACACACGTAACAGTTATAGGGAGCTAAAAAACTAAACTTACTTTAGAAGCATCAAGAACCATCAGCACAATGTCTGATGACTGGGACACTGCAATAACCTGTCAGATGAGACTTCACATCAAATTTTGGAAATTTCAAAGGTAAAATTTTTCAATTAGACAAATATAACAAATTAGAGCAACATTTAGTTTCTCTATAGAGATCATCTCTACTGTCATAGGGCAAGAGACAGGAGATGCTAGAGAGAACTGATGTGAGTCTATACAAAAGTTGCTACATAACCAAATAATGACTTCAAAGAATTGCTTAGGTTGTCTACCTGCCTAACACGCCCCTTGCCTTCTGAAGCACCTTCAATGATTCCAGGAAGATCAAGAAGTTGAATTTTAGTATCATTGTAATGGATAATACCAGGAATACACGTGAGTGTTGTGAACTCATAGGATGCAGCTTCAGAATGTGTCCCCGTCAACTGTGTTAAAAGTGTCGACTTCCCCACACTGCCAACAAAATGTAAGTTCAGCTATCTGCAAAGATAAGGGAATCACAACCATGCAGTTTCTACAATAACCAACAAAATGAATAAAACCTTTTTTTCAATGCAATTGCATTAGAGAATGATCCCATATGGAAGTATAAACACTAACTTCAAAGGCCAACAAGGGATAGGTAGCAGTACAACAGCCTCTGACATTCTGGCACCATCTTCTTCCTTCTTCCCATTTTCACACTTGTCTTTTCCCCATCCTTTCATATCTCAAGCCAGCAACATCACCATGGCAATACCTGCAGGTGGTTTTATTCTTCCTACTCCAGCGTCTACAACAGAAAGCTCAGGTAAGTTTTATTTATATTTTCTCTTTTTCTTTTTCTTCATTGTCTCAGTTTCACAGTTTCCCTTTTTATGTTTCCCACACTCATATTTCCAGCCAACGATATCAACACAGCATTACCTGAGCTGGTTTTTCTTCTTCTCCTTTGGGTCAGCAATTCAAAGGAGTTAAGTGCTGCAAAGATGCTTCTCATCTACATGAACAGAAAATAAATACAAGTACCTCAAATACTCAATGACTTGTCAGTATTTTGCCCCTGCTCATGTTTTTATCTTCTTCTTCTTCCCTTTTTTTTTTTTTTTTTTTTTTTTTTTTGTTTAAAATTTGGTCCAATGATGCTTGCATGCTGCTGCTTATTATCTAAATTCTAGATAACAGAATGGTGATTAGTGGATTGTTTTTTTACAATGGGCACCCTAGACAATTGGGAGTCATATCCTGGATTCCATTTTCTTAACATCTATAGTTGAATAACTGATGATAATAATTAGTTATTTTTCCTAATATACTTAATAAGACTCAGTGAATCACTAAGTAAGAGAATCCTGATGTATTATTTTTTTTTTTTTTTTTTTATTATTATTTTTTTTAATATTATTTTACTTATTTAATTATTTAATTATTTATTATTATTATTATAATATTTTGGTTGATTTGAGGTGGCTTAGTGTTAGCTTTTTGAGCTATAACATAGCTATACATTAGAATGCATTAACTGCCTAGGTGGGCACCTTGTCGCCTAAGCATTCCAAATGCCCTAAACTGCCTTGCATCACCTCACAGTCATGAGAACCACAATCACATTTCATCCTGGCAGACAATTGGCGTCACCTTGGGGGAAGCCTACCGAGAAGCCCGTAAAATTTGTGAAAAATGTCGACTGATCCGTAGGCGGGCCGAATTAAAGTAATTTGTTCCAACCCAAGACATAAACAAAGACAGGAATAATCTTTCTTAAGAAAGGAAAGGGAGGGCTCTCTAAAGGACCCAATCTACAAATAAAGATCTGTTTTGACATGAAATGGATATATAAGACTCAAAAAATAAACTCCTAATACTAAAAGGGAAAGGCCTAACCATAACTTGAATTGGCTAGGAAACTGAAGCAGAGCTTGACCAGGGTCCTAATCCAGCCCCCAAAGTTAACATTAAAGTCACTTAAATAGAACCATTGGTTGCATCAGTTAAATTTAACAACAGAAGACCAAAGAAAAACTTAGTTTTGAACTGTTCTGCATATTTATTCCTATTGTGAATTTACAATTCTTCCCCTATTGTTATACTGTTATCCTAGTTTTATCATTAATATATAATTTTTAGTTCAGTTCTACTTACCATTTGATTTTGAATTACTGATAATCTTTCCAAAGCTGGAATTAATTCTGTGTAAAGATCTTGATTGGCTACTGTTTTGATCATTCAATTAAAGCACAACGTTACCAATATTGGCACATCTTAAAAAACTGCATTCCTTTAGATTTCCTACTGTTACATATACGATCACACAACAACCATAAGGGTCCTGACATCTCAATGTTCAATGGTCATCTCAAATAAAAAGTCTTGCCATCCCTTGGCCTCAAATCAAGGGCAGGGAAGAACATTTGCCCTTTCAACAGGGTGGACTAGCAATCACAACAAGAGGTAGGAAGCCTACCTTTAGATAAAACCATATTGTAAGCGTTGAAATATAGCAAACCTTGGAAATCCTATTAATGCAACACGCCCATGGCCAAATTTTGTGACTTCAAAACCCTCTCCAGCCCCACTAGAACCCTGTTCAATATAATATGCAGAAAAATAACAAACACTAAAATTATGAAAGGAGAGACCAGGAGGAATTTAAGCACATGTGGAAGGATATCTATATTCAACAAATCCAGACATAATTTGCAGCTTATTCAGGGGAAAGGAAGGAATCAAAGCCCACAACATTAAAAGCAGACAAAAGCATCAATAATGCTTGTACAATAAAGTGTCATGAAAATTGTTCGGACAGAATCTTTGGATGGGCACTATTCTGCAATTTTGCATGTTGCCTGGGGCTGCAATATTGTCACTGTTGGTAGAACCCAGCAGCTCAAACAGAATTGGTTATGATGTGAACCAAAAATCTCCCCTTGCCCAAAACCCACACACTGGGGGAAACCTCCCTAGGCTGGCCAAACCATGGGGGGGGGGGGGGGCAATTTTGTCCTTATTCCCCCTTAGACTAATTTCTAATTTCAGCATGTGAGTCTTAAGTTTTTAATTCCAGCATGTGTCAATTAGAGTCTTTAGTAATTAAGATTTTAGTTTCAGCATGTGTCAATTAGAGTCCGTCCATTAGATCTTTTATTATTTATTTGGTCGGTTATGATTAAGCGTATCCTAATCTATAAAGGAAACCCAATTAGTTTGGAGTCTTTTAGTAGGCTATAGATAGCCAATTCTAAGTTTCTTAAGTCTGACTATTTGAATAAGAATATCGAGTTTGAGGGCCGTGGTTCCTGTTTGAGGGGGCCACGGCGGATTTTGAGTAAAGTTTTCTTCAGATCAACAACTCTGTTTAGCACTCTTCTTCAGAGTTTCCAGCAAATGTTCAACCAGTTCCAGTAAGTAGAGCAAGCCCTAACCCCTTTCCCCTCTCCCTTCAATTCCAGCAACCCAGCCCCTCCCTCACCTTCCCCTGCCCCTCCCCTGTTCTGCACAGGGACCCCCAAACCCCCTTTCCCTGCTGCCGCACCTGAGCAGCAGCATACCCAGGCTCCCATGACACCCCTATTCCCTCCCTTACCCCCTACTATCCCTTTGGGAGGGCAACCCTCCCCAGCCCTATGACATCCTCCCTGCCCTCCTAACCCTCTCGACCCCACTTTGTCTCTTTTTCCTTGCAGCAGAAACAGAAAACAGAAAAGAATGAAGGAAGAAAAAGAAGAAAGAAAGAAAGAAAAAAGAAAGAAAAGGGAAGGAAGAGGAAGTGCAAGGAAGAAAGGAAAATTTTTTGTTTCCAAGATCCAACCCATATTGATCTCAAAATTAATTATGTTCTAGTCTACCGATCCTAGGAATAATACTTTCCATCCCCCATTATTTTATTGAATCCCATATTAGTTTTGGGTATCTCAAACCCTCCCTTGAGTGACTTGTCAACAATCCATATCAATCCTAACTTTATCCCTAGAGCTTTCCCATAATTTCTTTAAAGGCCCAGAACATCCCATAATTTCTTTGAAGGCAAACCCTAAATTTTAGGGAATTCGTCTTAGAAACACTAACCCTAAAATTGGGTTTCCCAAAGAATTCAATAGGGTGGATAAAAGTTGAGAGGAGCATCAAGGTCTTATGTGATCAACGTATTCCTTTATAGCTCAAAGAAAAATTCTATAGGACTATCGTTCAACCAACTATGATCTATGGTGCATAGTCTTAGGCTGTTAAAAAGAATACATAGACTTCAGACCAGGATAATGATCTTTCCCTCTTTATCTAGATAGGGTCATCGGGGAACATGTTATATGGAAATGAAAAAAATTTGACACGTAAAGACAATAGAAAAATAAGGTTATAAACCAAGATGAGGTAATGATGCTGTCTTTGTAATGAATAAAGTAAAGAATATAACCTGTGGCTTTATTTTTCTGTCTGTGCCATTTCGACTTCAATTTCTTTTATTTTTTTCTATGATACCCATCTTTCCTGGATATACATGTGATAAAAAAAAGAATTATTATCAACATCCTTACTCCACCAGCATGGCATCAAATCTGCCAGTCAAACAATGTTCAAGTGAACTTGATGACAAGAAACACACAAAAGAGACTAAATGAAAGACATCAAGCTGAGACATGGAACCTGATTGACAAAAAATCAAGTAAATACAGATATTTCTGATGCTGACCCAGTAAATTCATGATAAAATAATTTAGTACAAAATCAGAATCAGCATCATGAAGTTTGAGTATAAATGAAATGTGGCATATTGCTTTTTAAATTGCATTACGGAAAAGAATAGCATTGGTCAGCTATATCAACAGCTAAATCATACGAAGGCATCTTTTAAATGTTAATAAAACATTTTCTTGTAACTTTTCATGGAAATATTTGAGAACTACTTAGAAAAAGATGAGTGGGGGTGGCCAAAAGATTCAATGTTTGCAGCACCATCATCACGGTTCACCGACAGGGCCAGCCCAAAATCCGCAGACACACACACACATGCACAAATAGGATATGCCAAAAATCAGAAATGGGTACATTTGTATTTAACACTCTTAAATGCAAGGAGAAGTTCATCATCAAAGAAAAGTAAAACCTCCATCTTCTAGAACATTTCAGCATGCAGTACCCAAAAAGAAAGATCTGCATATCATGCCACTGGTGTGGCATTTGAAGATGGCTTGTGAGTTTACTTGTACTCTGAGTTACACAGTGATCTGTCTGCTATGGAGTTACAGTAACTCAGCTTAAAGAAGGCGAAATATACTGTACATCCATCGAAAATCATCAGCTGCCATGATTGAATATGTTCAAAGTTCACAAGCACAGGAAAATTTGGCATGACAATCTGTGGAACTCAGCTTAAAGAAGGCAGCTGGGCTGGTTTTCCAGACAGGACATGCTTGGTGAGCTTCAGAAAGGAGCTTTTAAGACTGCCTTCCTCATCTCTGCTGTTGTTCTCTTCCTTTCCTCCTCGTGTTCTTATTCTTCCCCTGCCCCATAATCACCTGCAACTTTGTATGACAGACAGGAAACCTCAGCTTCACTTTTGACTGAAATGCTCTCACGTGCTACTTGATGCCACTTACTTGGTTTTAAGTTTTAACATGGATTACCTTCCATCACATGCTGTGCACAGAGAAAATCTTAGGCAAGAAAGATCCAGTATCGTGCAACATATAATAAACGTCACAGAGATTGAAAGTAGCTAGTAAGTAGCATACTCTTTTAACTGAACTGGCAATTACAATATAAGGAATTCTTGTACAAAAACCAAACTACCATCTCGATAAAAATCACAGACTAATATGCACATCTAAAAGCTATTGGCTGGAAATGGCATAATCCTTGAGTTTGTCCCTCCAAATTGCTTGCACCTCATCAGTTCGGAACCTCTGAGTGAATGTTGATTCCTCTAAAGGGGTTATCATACCATGTGCATATGCTAGGAGACCAGTGTATGCAATCATTGCTCCATTGTCAATGCAGTACCTGTCATCAGTAGCGAACAGCCGACCACCTCTCTCAGAGCACATTACTTTCATCATCTCTTGCAGCCGCTCATTGCATCCTACACCTCCCACGATAAGAACATCCTTCTTGTCGCAGTGTGCCATTGCTCGCTCTGTAATCTCCACTAGCATTGCAAATAGTGTCTCCTATGGTTCATCATAAAACATTAAAGCATCTTCATTACTTAGTCTTCACTGATCAAATGCTAGATTTTTATATGTACCCAACTCATAAATATTCTTTTGAGTTTTGGCTATAGAACATTCATATTTCTTATTAGTTACCAACTCTGTAGATCAGTGTAGATGGAAGGATTGGAACTACAATCTTACCTGTAAGGAGTAGCACAAATCTGCAGGGGTGCACTCATTGTTTTTGAGTTTCTCCTCAGCAGTGGCTTCGATAAAGCTCAGTATCCCACTAAATGAAACATCCATCCCTTTGACAACATAAGGCAGTTCGATAAACTGTACTCCCTCCTTGGCAAGCTGGAGCACAGAAAGAAAAAATCTATAAGCATCAGAACAAAGAGCCGTTTCTCTATGGGAATAATATATCCAAGCAGGCGTACTTTGAAACTACTGTAAATTAGCAGCAGCACATTATATATGGCTTGATACTCTACATGGTTAAAGGTAGACAAGTTCATCTTGAGTCTTGATATTCATGTGACAAATCTGACCATTGCATAGATACAGCTAGGATTTGATTGGTAATGCGTTAGATTTCAATACTAGTTTAATCATATAACCTGCCCTCAAGTATGGCTACCCTTTTCTTGGTAATCCTAGGATTATGTGAACAAGTAATCTTGGGGTCTGTCAATCCAAATTTTGAGGCACATCCACCATGCCATGTGACTATGGGGTAGTGATGTAGCAAACCTTATCTAAATGTTCATGGAGGTTAAAATCAGTATAAAGAATGACATGATGAAGTTAATGCAAATACACAAATTAAAAGGAAGATCCAGCGCTATTAAGAGAACTCGTGGGTTCTTTCCCTTCACAAACTAAGCCGCACATATGAGCTACTGTCGTATATCAATTAATGGCACACAGTACAACTTCATAATAATCCAACTTGAAAAACCATACATATCCATTCTACAAACAGTGGTTTGCATGAAAAAACATAAATCCATAAATAAAAGATGCATATTTAATTCTTCAGATAATATACTGCACCAAGTCAATACCTGCTCAATGTTGTATCCCGGGCTTGGATCATTGGATAATGTTAGAACCCTAGCAAACCTATCCAGACAGTTCCCAACAGCAATGTCAATGGTCTCTCCAAAAATACGATATCGTCCCTCACTATACGCAATCACCTGCGTATTTCCACCACTAACATACAACACAACCGGATCATTAGCCCCTGTCACAACTCTCCCCATTTCAATGTGAGCAACACAGTGGTTCACAGCAACAATTGGTTTCTTCCACAGCTGGGAAAGCATTCGGACAACCACAGCAGAAACCTGAAGAGGAGCACCCATACCAGGACCCTTAGTGTAACATAGGCAATCAATTTCATCCGGCGTGATCTTAGCAGATTCCAATGCAGATTTCACAAGTGGAAGCACATGTTGGAGATGGTGTTGAGCAGTCTCTCGAGGAAGAAAGCCCTGTCCAGGAGGAGTGATGTAGGTGTGGCGTGGGTTTGACAAGATGGTGCCATCAAGGGTTACAACACCAACACCAATCTTGTTGGCTGAACCCTCAAAGCCTAGTGCAATCATCTTCTTCATCCTTCACCCCCAGAAACAATCAAGAACTCTGTCTCAGCCCTCAGATCCTGAAAATGAATTTGTGGGTTCTTCAGACTTCGCAAACTGTACACAAGCTTCGATTTTTCAACTCAACGTGGAAGTCTTTATTGGAAAACCATCAATTCTTCTGTTCTGGAGAGTATAAGAGAAAATAGAAGGGATTTAACAATGCCATAAACTATAGAACTAAGAAGTAATATAACTATGTAAGGAAAATTCAATTTTATGAAAAAACCAGAAAGAAACCTTAAACTAGAAAGTTCACATATTACTATTCAAGTGTAACACCGAGAAGACGAAAACAACGAACAACAAAAGAGACAGAGAGAGGGAAAGGGGGTTACCCAGTAAGCTTCCGGCGGCTTCTTCGCCGATTTGTGAATGCCGGCAACAATAGCACCGGCTGAACTCTTCAATGGTTACAGGAAGGGGCGACGGTTGGGGAACCCACGAAATGGAGTTGCGAACAGGGATAGGGTTTCAGGATGGTTAACGGTCCCATAGTGTGTGTTAGTTCAAGTTTGAAGTATCAGATGTGATCGGCCATATCGGCAATTCTATCCAGGATGGATATCGATACCGATACATAACCGATTCGTTGTATGTTCACCGTAGGGGCGTGAACAATGTGGTTTCGGCCAATAGTATGTGACCTTGTGGGTAAGCTTGTCTTTGCCGCCACAATTCACCATCTTTGGTGGGAGCATAACATGAGAAAATAAACTTTCAAATCTCGTTCTAGAGATATGATTTGGAATGCCATCTACTTTGATGTTTTTACGAGACTTCAATCTCTTCCCCCATCCCTTGTCGTAGATTCTCCAAGAAATAGATTGATTTTTATTTCTTAGAGTCTCTCAGCTTCTTTCTTGTCCCTTTCTTGACTAGGACTCTCCCCTCCCCATGATCCCTTTGTTTGTGCTCTTTTGGCTTTTGATAATTTAATTAATTATTCATAAAAAATAAAAAATAAAAATGAATACAACCTAAGTAGCTGAACGTACTTCTAAAAACCAGAATGGGTTTTATTAATAGGTGGGGATCCCTTGAGTTACATTTTTAGTTTTTATTTGTATTTATTTCTTCTTTTCTTTTATTTCTTTCTTTAAAGAATTTAGAAAAGGCCCACAAGGTTAAAATTGTGCTTACAACATGGTATCAGGTTTCTTGCAGGAAAAGTAGCAAGTTGGCTACATACACAACTAACTAGTTACTCATCTTCTCTTTTGTTGTCTTATTATTTCTAGATACAGTTTGTTCTTTAACCCCTGAAATAGTTTATTTACCACCATGACTACAGTAGACACTCAACCAAAGAACATCCAACCATTCCCTATCAACTCACTTCTTCATAAAGCATCAAATCTAGTCATAATTTCACCTAAACTTTAATTTCCCAATTCTATTTATGCCGTCAAATATCTAGCCAAAAAGAGCATGCTTTCTCTCCCTTAACCTAGGGTTAGTTGCGACTTAACCCAATCAGTGAAAACAATCTCTTGATAGAACCTCTAGGTCCTAGGTCAGGTGGATTTATCAATCTTACATCACTTTACAGAGGACTTCCTGAATACTCAGAGAGGATTCCCAGCACCATTCTGTTGCTACCAAAAGAAACAATCTGTTTCACTTTCAGATGTTCCATGCCAGATACTTCAATTTCTGTTCCACTTTCATAGCTTCTTGATATTCTCATAATACTCAGTTTTGTATTTCCAATTTGCCGGAACACTACTAGTTGAAATAACAAACAATTTTGTATTTCGTCTTGACACCACATGGTGTAGATATGTATTCAATTAAAAAAACAATTAAGCACCCAAATTAAAGAATCCTAAGAAACATGAGAGTAGGCAAGGCACCTTGCCAGACACAATCCTAATAGAAGTGTGAAAGAACTTAGGAGTCTGTGGTTTATCCTAGATACCGAACTGTTTTGCAAGATTATGAGTACAAGTCTACAAGAAAATGTCAAATGAATGGCAAAGAAGCGTTCTGGTTGCCATTTAGAAAAATAAAGGTGATACTCAGAGATGCGACATTTATAGAGGTATACAACTCATGAATCATATGATGAAATTGCGGGGGCAAGGTCAATGAAACCCACTTGAGAAAGGAGACTACTATTTTGGAGAACCGAATTAGTTTCATGCCGGGAATATCCAAGATGGAAGCTATTTTCTTACTTGGGAGACTTACAAAAAGATATTGAGAGGGAAAGAAGGAAATACGCATGGTCTTTATTGAAATACAAGAGTCCTTATAGAGTGAATTTGGATAAACTAGAGAAGCGAAGGTGTCATGTCAACATGTGGCCATGGATAAAGAGATGTATGATGGTGCACTGACTAGCATAACAATTGTAGGGGGGAATAAATTCCTAATAACGATTGAGTTACATCAAAGATTAGCCTCAAGAACTTATTTGTTAGTTGTAAAGTCCCAGGATCTTGAAAGCCTAAAAATGCTGATTAATAATTTCAGCCCATATTCTTTTTTGTAATCTTACATCTGGCAATCACAACTACATCAGGAATTCTAAGTTTCTGATTTCAAACAGTTGATACAGACCAACTGAGAACTGAAACTGGGTTTCATAAGGTTTGAAAGTACAGGAAGTTCAGTTTTTTTCATACCCTGAAACTGTTTTTTTTCACCTTGATGTTTACTCATGTACATTTTCTTCCATTTCACCGAATTCATACCTTTCTGCTTGTTATTCTTCCACCAAAGTTCCCTTACCATTCCCATTTGCAGGCTATCTGATTGCTCTCTCATTAAACTTGAAAGATAAGTAAACACACGCTCATCTCAATCAAGAAAATGCATGTTTTTCGTAGATTTTTTAACCCAAGTTAAAAAAATTTACTAGCTTAGTAGAATTTTGAGCCTCAAAGGAAGCAAGTTGGAATCGATGGGTAAAGGATTGTGCTTCCCTCACATCACCCCACCACATATTTATGAGGGAGACCAACCTTTGAGCATTAATAAAGTGAATTGTAAGTAAGCAAAGGTGGGCCCCTCTCTTAAAAATATGGGGAAGGGGTGTGAGGGAAGCACAATCTTCAACTTGTCGGGGGTAGAGGATCCAAACTCAAAGGAATCCTATGCTAAACAATAAGGGAATTTTTCAGTGCCACCTCTTGAGTTTCCAACTAAAATTAATGTCATCCCTTGAGTTACCCAATATATTAGTCCGACTAGTTAGAGTTTCGTTTGAGAGAGAACTCAATTGAGAGAGAATTCTTCCACACTCATATTAGTGAGTGAGATGTATATAAATATTATTTGAATTATAATTTGAATATTTGAATTTGAATTACAACTTGTTTACAATCAAACTCTACAACTTGTTGACACTTTAACTATAACTCAAACTCTTCTTAATCGGTTGGAGATAAGATCAATCGAGGATAGAGTTAGTTACAATGGAATTGAATTTGAATTTGAATTCAGAGGCTTATCCTTTACACTCCCCTGCAAGGTCATTGGTTGGGAACAGACAATGAGCTTGGGTTTTAAAAATTTGAATCTCAAAGCAGATAAGACTTTGGTGAGAATGTCTATGATTTGGTCTCCTGTGGGAACGAATCTGATTGTAAGATTTTTTGTGGCGACTTGTTCCCGAACAAAATGATAGTCAATCTCGATGTGTTTGATTCATGCATGGTAAGTAGCTGATGTAACCATATTAACTTAGCTGAAGCATTAGCAACCTCTTTGTACTCAAATTCTGTAGAGGAGTGGTTGAAAATGGGTTGTTTCTTGGAACTCCAAGAGATCAAGTTAGGGCCCAAGTAGACACAGTAGCCACTTGTAGTTCATCAATTAGTAGTTGAATCGGCCCAGTCAGCGCCACTAAAGGCACTGAGAAAAAGATTAGTTGTGGGACAAAATAGAATCCCGTGGGATGGGGTCTCTTTTAGATAACGAATAAGCAACCCAATCATCAATTGTAGGGCAATGCATATATTGACAAACCCTATTGACAACAAATGCTATATTAGGGCGTGTGAGAGTCAAATACTTAAGGCACCCACTATACTTCTACATTGGGAGGGATCATCATAAAGGGGAGGTTCCTCAGAGGTTGCTTTGGTGATGGAGGTCGGGGTTGCTATTGATTTGGCTTCATGCATATTGGTCCTTTGCAAAAGATTTGAAGAATATTTTGACTTGCAGAGATGTAAACTGTGAGATGAGTGAGTACCTCCCCCTAAAAAGTAGTTTAAGTCACAGAGATCTTTGATGACAAATTCCTTGCCAATGGTTGTAATAATAGAATTAACCTCGGAAGAACTAGATCCAATTAGGACAATGTCATCCACATATACAAGAAGATAGATTGTTTGATGTGCTAAAGTACGAAAATATAGTGACGTATCATATGAGGACTGTGAGAATCCTAGAGTTAGTAAATAACTACCAAGTCGATGAGACCATGCCCTAGGAGCCTATTTAAACCCTATAAAATTTTCTGGAGGTGACATACATAACTAGGTTTCTTTAGATCAATGAAACCATGTGGTTGAACCATGTAAACCTTTTGAAATAATTCACCATTTAAAAAAGCATTTTGAACATCCAATTTGTGAAGAGTCCATCATTGGGCAACTGATAATGTGAAATTCGGCCCTAACCTTAACCCAGAAACTCTATTGTTTGTAGGTTTGAAGACCCGAAGTAGAAGTGGAAATCAACTATGGGCCATATCAGTGGAAGACATGGTGTTTGACCCAGAACCCATGGAGATTGATGATGGTGTCCCATATTTGGAGACTTCGATGGAATTGAAAAAGAGACTACACCTTGATGAAGAGAAGCATGATTGATGATCTTAGAGCATGGTTGGACATGATTTGAAGGCATTCCTCTATGTTAGGTGAGTTGTAGGTTGAGTTGTGAGAAGCCCATTTGATTTTGATAAGAGTTGGACCTTCATTTCCCTGACTTGGGCTTACTGTCAGCCTAGGTCGACTGGGCCAATCGACCCACAGAGACATAATCTGTCTAAGATTCTCTGTTTAGGTTTTTGATGCTCTATATAATAGAACTTCGTATTTCTTAGCCTCCTTTGTTTCTAAAACCCCTAGAGAACATGAAGAACTCCTCTCAAAGCCTCTCCTTGGTGTTGGTGAAGAACTCTTGCAAATTCTCAAGTTTCCTCTCTTGTTCCTTCAATCAAAGGCTAGTAATCTCTCTTACTTGATGTTGATCTACTATTACTATGATCTATTCTCTATACTGAGGTTATGAAGAAGATGCTGCATCCTTGCAATTATCTTTTCTACAATCTCCGTTCATTCTTATGGTGCTATGATCTTCATATTGATCTTAACCATGATTCTTGTGATTTCTTTATGAAACTATCATCATACTCTTGATTTGATTTCTCTAGCATGATGGATACATCTTCATGATTATTCTTATCTCTGATCTACTGTTTTAATCAACTAGAATGAAATCTTATCACCTCTAGTTCTTCTCTTGAGTTCATAGTTTGTTTTCATTGAAAACTATGATTTCTACCAAATTAGAAAGTCATGTTTCCAAATTAGTAAGTATTGGTTTTGGTCAGTGTTTGGTGTCTAATCTATGCTAGTTAGTCTTAGATTACTGTTTTAGAGGTTCCCTCCAAGTTTCGTAGTGTTTCGAATCATGTAGAATGAGTTTCGAATAAAAAATCAGATTTCTTCGTCCGTCTTGATCCGTTTGATGTTTATTCTTGTTCACCCGGAATATCTTCGAAGTTAATTAAGGTAAGGACGCTTATTTCCATATTAATATAGATTGCGTGAATCTTAGTTTCTAATTTCGAAAACTCATAGATTTGCTACTATTATTATAGTTTCTTAATATGACGCTACTGGTGTAAGTACTTCAAGTATATTAGTACCTTATTCATGTATTTCTTTATTACTTGAATCATGAATGATTACTTATCCTTGTCATTTACATATGCAATTAGCCATGTTTATATGTATCTTTCTATGATGAGATATAAGTTGTGTATTTTATGATTGAATTGAGAATGTGATTGATTATGTATGATTTGGGATGGGGAATGTCCTTTTGACATTTGTCCTTGGACATCAGTGGGAATAGTATGGGATATTTTCGATGGTGCCCTTTGACGCTTTCCCGGATTATTGGTTGTCCTACCTTGGGCTTGTCTAGTAGTGTTTGGCTAGGATGTCCCTGTTATATCAAACCCAATTCAGAAGGGTATTGAGACCGAGTAACCCGTGGTAGCAATGGGGATTCATGGGCGTTCGAGACCGGTGAGTTATATCTATGAGAAGACATGAATCAGATTATGGGGACCATTCATTGGTAGGGTTACAAATAGTAGACTTGGGCTCATGGGCGCTCGAGACTGGTGAGTTATATCCGTGAGAGGACATGAGAGCTTCCCCTTTGCTATTTGTGGATGACCAATAGGGTTAGTGAGGTCGTTCGTAGGGGGATCTGCTACTATCGTACTATCCGAGTTGCTAACTAAGTAGATGACTTGCATTTGGCTAGGCTTTACCTTGACATGCACCAATACTTTGACCAAACAGTGATGTGAGAGAGTGGTGACCTAAACCCCAGCCATGGAATGTCCGAGAGGGATGCGGGATCCATTACCAACCGAAAGTGAGTGATTTGAGACATTCCCAAAGAAGTATGGTGTTATGACTTAAAGCATGTTTGCTAATAGAGACTAGCATGCATAGAGTTAGACTCATACATACATTGTCTGTCTCATATTATATTACATCATGCTATGTGCTATCATGTTATTTATGGTTTTTTGGGTATATTTTGGCTTTTTGAGTTCTCTTGAACTGACTCCCTTTCGTGCGCAAACACCTTTTATTAGATTATTCTACGGATGATTATCAGTTGTGTATGTTATGATTGAAGTGGAGAGCCCTTGTGTATCTGTTTAGGTATGACTTTGGGATGGGGAAGGTCCTAGTTTTAGTTAGTTTATTTCTTTATTTCTTTCTTTTGGAATTGGTTGTAATCTTCTTTTTGACCTTCGATCTACATTTCCACTATAACTGTGGAGTGATATTTTGCCTCACTCTACATTTTGATTTATTATATTGGTATCATTTTCACATTCTGATGTTATTTCGCTATATTGTTCTGATCTCTTAATTAATATTGTAATATTGATTTAATCTTGTTCTTGATTGTATTATTACGAATGTGGGAGGTTGATTTCCTTGATACTGATCTTCGGGTATTGGGATCACCCACTCGGCCTGAGGGCCGGCTGGGTGGATGTCACACCCCACCCAGCCGGATCCGTCCGATCCCGTGGGGGTGATACACCGCAAGATCTAGGTTCAGTGACAAATCCATACAAAACATGATATAGCACAATTAAATGGACAAGAATAAATCAAGTTCAAGTAATAAATTATCAAATCTTAAATAATGATTACAATCATCCATTATTTTAAATCAAAACTAAACAAAATAATCTTATAAGAGTAAGAATATTCAAAGTTGCAGCGGAAAATCATTTAAGGAAGCTCTAAGGAAAAGAAACTCCATAAGAGCAGTCTTGGCATGAACATGAAACGTCATGAGCTTCCACTTCTTCTCCGACAACGCCCTCCTGGTAGCCATTCATCAAAAGATCCTCGGCGTGAGGGGGTTCTTAAACCGTGAGAGTTAAAGCTGAAAACAAACAAAATAAAGGAATGAGTTCATAGAACTCGATGAGGTAACTAACGTTCATGTCAATACATTCATCCATACTCCATATCATAATTCATAAAACAATCATGTATTTAATAATATAAACAACAAATGCATGGTGATGATATGATGTTCCTAACTCTATAATGTAGTCTCTAAAGTAGACACGCATTAAGTCACACACCGGCTTCTTTGGGCGGTCTTATCACTCTTCCCTCACGGCCAAGGTTTAAAGTATAGATGAGTGTGTATCGGTCGTGGATTTTAAGAGATGTATCGTCCTGTATCGAGTATTGTATCGCTTTGGCTAATGTATTTTAGTGTAATCAATGGAGAGACGTATTTAGATGTATCATATCGGTTTGGTCAAATATAGATACGTATCGGCTAGTATCGTATGGTATCGTGGGATACTTTAAACCTTGCTCACGGCACTCAAGCACGTCTGATTACTCTAAGCCCAATGCAAAGTCCATACGGTCTCGTACTACATATGGCCCCGGCTACTTCCCCCATGGCACCAACCAACTCGGACTACGTTGACCCCTAACCCTATGGTCATCCACATATAATAGCGTAGCCCCATGCCCTCCTCTCACGCCCTCTCAGGCTCATTTCACCGGTCTTGAGTGCCCATGAGCCCTTGTCTATTATATGCAACCTCTACCATCTCATGATGACAGAGGGCCTCGCTTGATGCTCACGAGGACCCCAGCCCCCCCGACATCACGGGTTAACCGGTTTCAATACCCCTACCGGAAGGGTAGTAGTACTCATGAGGTCACCTAGCCAAACACTTTTAGACATGCCCTACATATGTCAATCAATAATTAGGGAAAGTGCCAAGGGCACCATAGGAATGCGGCCCATACCGCCTCCTTTGGTATCCTATGGCAGAAATGCCAAAAGGGCATTCCCCATTTCCCAATGTTACCTAGACAATCACATAAGATCACTAGGGCAATGGGCGAACCCATGACCCTAGTAGAAAATACAAGGTAGAGGGAATAATAATATTCCACCTCTTTCATCTCATACAATATCATACCATATTCATATCAATAACATAGGATTCAATAGCAAAGAGAAATACTTAAGCAATAAATCTTACATTCCATTCGTGCAAAGTCATACACATGCATATCATGGTAAATATAAATTTACAACAGTTTATATCAATAAAAGAAATTAAAATAACAATAATTAATTATGTATAACAAGGTTAGTTATTCCTCATCTTTTTACTTTGCTCCTTTCTCCAAAGTCCGAGAATTCACTCCCACAAGTTTGGTGACTAAAGATACATAATGCCTATTCATACAAGAAATTAATAATCACAAATTAGAGTCCATTTGGGTTATCCCAAATTCTTCCCACGAAAATCCAAATCCTCACCCCTACTTTACAAAAGGGTAGTTCCCAACCTTACTAGTGAATGATCTCTAATTCGCCACCGAATCGAAGTCTAAATGAAACGAAACTTTGGGGAAAACTAATTGGCAGCAAAAGGATCCTACGGGTACCTTCAATTTGATTAAATTTGACCCATCTCAAAAAGCCCCAAATTTGGCTCTCATAAATCACTCGTGGGTGACCCAGAGAATAAAAATGCGTAAACCTTAGCATGGGATCTTACTATTACTCCCATACTCAAGGGACACATTAATATAAGAAAAGATAAGCTTGTATAATACTTATCATTATTCCCTTTCATAGATCCCCACGAAAGAAGAGAAGAGAAACTCTCACCAACTATGATTAAAGAGAAGGGTTAAAGAAAACTAACATTTCCTAATAATTTTGCGAAGATTCGGATCACAGACACCTTCGGAAGAATGGAAATTGCTCCTCTCTTTCGTTTCTCCTTTTCTCCAAAGCCTCCGCCACTTTCTAGCCTCCAAAAATGCGTTTACGGATGAGATAAAACATAAAAATGGTTTAAAAATCCAAATTTCCAATTTTGCACTCCAAGGGGGGGTGTTAGGGGGTGGGGGTGGGTTCACAAAACCCCCCAATCTCCCGGCCCATGGTTGGACCCCCAAACAGACTCCGATTTTAGTAATTTTTCATTTGTTGGAAAGGTCTTTCCTACGCATCACCGATCCGATTGTCCCCACATCAATATATGGTCATTCAAATATCACCCTATTTACATCATTGTGATTAATCTTCTCTCTTCATTTAAACTCTAGGAGAGTTGTTGAGTCATTACGAGGGTCATCCACCAACACTGGGTCCATTTTCAAACCTTAGGGCTTGACTTAAATGGTCCAGGTCACGCCACCAAGCCTCCGGGGACTGGTTCTCGGTCTTGAAACCGCGGGTTAAAGGGGTAGAAATCCGGGGGTTTTCACAGTGGATGTGACAGATAGTGATAGAATCAAGTGTATGGTAGTCAATTTGACGACACTAAAAGTGTTAAAAGAATCAATTCTTTCACATTGATGAGATCCCTTGGCGACCAAACAAGCCTTAAATCATGAAACAGAGCCATCACTATTTCATTTGATTCTGTAAACCCATTGATTTCCAGCCAAATACATGTGGGGTTGATGAGGAACTAGACTCCAAGTACCATTACGTAAGAGAGCATAAAATTCGTTGCTCATAACAAGCCTCCATTTGGGGTCTTTACTGGCAGTGAGGTGGGTTTGGTTTCAGGATTATCAACAAGAGAGGTGGCTAGGAGGTTCAATTTAGAGATGGGTTTGATGACCCATTTTGGATTGGGTTTGCACATGATAAGGTTGAGGTTGAGTTGGTTGGTATGGTGCAAGTGGGTTATGGGCTAGGATTTTGGGTGCTGTGAGAGGTTGAGATAGAGTTTTAAAATTTTCAAAATTTGAATTTGAATTTGAAAAGAGATTTTCAACTATAACTATGGTGGGGGTGGAGTGAGAGCAGAAGGGTGGTTGGGAGGTTGAGTTGCAAAGGGAAACTTTGTTTCATAAAAAACTACATGTCTAGAGACGAAGGATTGGCCAAGAGTTGGAACATAACATACATACCCATTGTGTGGGTTGTTGTATCCAAGAAAAATACATTGTCTGGAGCAATATTGTAGCTTGTTTTTTTTTATAAGGCCGTAACCAAGGAAAACATGCACATCCAAAGATTCTGAGAAATAAAAGATCTGAATCTTTGTGATATAACGCATGAAATGGAGATTTATTCCCAAGTATCGGTGTTGGCATTCTGTTAATTAAGAAGATGACCATTTCAAAGGCGGCTGGCCAAAAAATAAGGGGGACTAAAGCACGAGCCATAAGAGTGAGGCTTGTTTCTACTAAATATCTATGCTTCCATTCCGCTCTCCCATTCTGTTTAGAAGTGTGTGGGCATGAGTATTGATGAGATAAACCACTCTCTTTTTAAAAAAATGATCAAAATATTCATATTCCTTGGCACCATTAGATTGAAAAACTTGAATCTTGGAATTAGACATTGGCTACATAATAATAGAACTGCTTGAATACTGAAATTGCATTAGAACAACGTACAAGTGGAAAGAGTCATGTAAATATGATGTAATTATTCAAGAAAGAAATATAATAACTATAACTTTGTGTAGATGGTGACGAAGAGGGGCCCCAAATATCAGAGTGCAATAACTTGAATGGAGATACATCACTTGATTTATTCAACTTGAAAGGTAATTCATGCGATTTTCCCATCTGGCATGGGACACACAAAAATAGTGAAATAGATGAAGGTTGGTGCAGGCCAGAACTACGAAAGAGAGTCCAAAGTTCTCTTCGATGGATGTCCTAATCGGTCATGCCACACTTCTTGAGACACATGTTCGTTGTGATGAATAGAGGGAGATGCGGATGGTGGATGGTGGATGGAAGTGACAGAGGTCAGCTTCAATTGATCATTGAAGTAGAATAATCCCCGTTTTGAGGTCATTCACAAAGCAAGAACTTGGATGAAATTCCACATAAACATCATTATCACGTGTAAATTTACTCATTGAGAGCAAATTTTTAGTAATAGAAGGAACATGTAGCACTTCCAATATTTTTTTATATGCAAAACCTGAGCCATTACCAATGTGAAGTTGAGAAGTACCATGGTAAGGCATTGATGTATCCATGTGGGTTACATTGGACGTAACATAATGAGTGGCACCTGAATTAGGGTACCAAGAAGGATCAAATGAAGTCGTGGGTGCTGCCAAGAAAGCTTCTGGGGAAGAATTCAGCCTGGAGGCATTGGCACCTAGTGCATCGCAAAAATAACATTGCACCATTGTATGATTAGTTTGTTGCAAATCTGACAAGCAACCCTAGGGGTAAGGATAAGTGGTGGAAATTGCGTTGCATGTTGACCACGATTAGAGTAACCTCGAGCTCGTCCTCTGCCATAGTTGTGAAATCCCTCACAAACCCTAACCCAGAAATCTATGTTGTAGGTCTGAAAACCCGAAGGCAAATAAGAAGACAACTGTGGGCTATTCCATTGGAACCCATTGGATTTGATTTAGAACCAATGGAGGTTGATGATGAAGATCCTATTATGGAAACCTTGAGTGAACTTGGAAGAAGATGCAATTTGAATGATGATGGACTTGGAAGATGGACCATGAGTGTAGTGTTGACACAAGTGGAAGGTCCTATAGAACTTGGTAAGACTCTTTCTTTAAGTTGGAAAAGGACCCCAAGTGGAGCTTGTGGCTTTTGGAGACCAGAAATCAGATCTTGACCCAAAGGCATTGGTTGGTCAATGGCCTTGGTCGCCCCAAGCGACCAAACCATCCCTCGAGATAGATTTGGTATTTTTGGAAATTAGGTTTTCGAAGCCCTATATATTTAAATTTCGATCTAATTCCATCCACTTTGCCTCTAAGCTTGTGGAGAGCGTGAGAAGAACCCTAGAGCTCTCTTTCCAAGGCCAATGAACATCCCTTTTCATTGGGAATACAGATCTAACCTCGTTTTGGAGCCAGAGAAACAGAGGCGAGCGATCGTGAGCGAGAGGGAGAAACAACGTGCAAGGTGAGTGAGATTTTTGTGTTTCACCGGGAATCCCTTTCTTGTAAGTACTTTCTTAATGGGGTTTCGCCCATTAAGGAAAATCATAGCAGGAGAATTTTAGAGCGGGAGAGGTTTCATGTTTTTTGGGGTTAAAACTTAAAACACCAATTTTTGGTGATGCATCTTATAAACCGTCGCCAAAAATAGTATTTTGCCACACGTTTCATAAATGTCACCAAATATCCATATTTTTTGCGACACTTCTCATAAAATGTAGCAAAAAATACCGGTATTTCGCATGACGCTTACATGGTATTTCTCCACGCTTTTCATAAATGTTGTCAAATATCATTTTCGCCAACAGTTTTAAGAAATCGTCGCTGAAAATTCCCACATTTCCCCATGCTTTTTTCAAACTGTCATTGAATGTGTATATTCTCACACTTTGCACAGATGTCGCCATATTTCTATTTTCCCAAACAGTTTCTTAAAAAGCGTTGGTTAATATGGTTTTTTGCGACGGTTTTTTGAACCGTCGGGGAAAACCGTTGCCTAAAATCCTTTTTTTAAATTTTTTTTGGGTAGTGTTAGGTTCCTTTTTTCTGTTTTTGTAAATCTTAGTAATGAATCATCCTTCCCTTCCTACGCAGTGAAGCAACGAAAATTGTATTCTCTTTGCTCTCTTTTAGATGGTTACTCTAGAATTAACCAAATGGCATGAACATAAAAATAATGCAAGATATTAATTCGATTTGAGATAAAATTAGGTCAACAAAGATTGGAAAAAAAATTTTTAACATGAGAACCATAATAAACTGATGATAAAACAGATCCTTGAAAAGATAATGGTAAAATGGATTGGCAATGCTAAGACACAACCAGCAGGAAAAAAATACGATAGAATGAATAGCATATTGGATTGAGATGGACAAATACAAATAGACAATCAGAGAAAAAAAGAAGAAAAAATAGGAAATGATCTCATAAGTGTAACACACCATCAAAACAAAATAGTAAAACGATCGAGAAAGAATCATACATTTGGTTGAAGGACAAAGTATTTGTCTTCTAATACATTGGAAAAGAAGTTGATGATCGGCAATAGATTATGTTATTAGAGAGCTATAGGATGGTTCAATGTTTCAAATAATAAGTTTGAACCAAATAATGTGATCTGATATAAGTCTGAAAAAGATAAGCTTTGATTTGTTAGGGGAAGAAGATGCAAAGCTTTGAACTGGAAAGTTTTGGTAAGTACAACCCATAAGGGATTACCCCATAAGTGATTACCTATTATATTTAAATAGAATTATCACTAGAAACCATAAATTTCATAAACAAATCAAACTAACTAAAAATCAACTAGTGTTATAACAAGTCGATTTGGGGCATTCCGAGAATCGAACTCGGGACCTCTCGCACCCAAAGCGAGAATCATACCACTAGACCAAATGCCCAAGTCCACAATATGTCTAACTAATTATGTAAGGGAGGTAGACCGTTTTAGTGATTTTGTAGCTGATCCACAAGTTGGATTGGTTCAATTATAGATTTATCACAAACTGGGGGGGGGGGGTGTGTGTGTGTGTGTGTGTGTGATTAGGTTACAAGTAGTAGATTGTCCCAATTTTTCGGTTTAATTGCAATTTCAAGATAAATTGAAAATTTAAATGAAATTAAACAATAACAAATAACCACAACACAAGAATTTATAATGGTTTGACTTTATAAGTCTATGTCCACTCCTCTCTTGGCCTCAAGAGAGATTTCCACTAGTGATTCTCTTTTAATATGGTGGGTAAAGAATCAAACCCTTACAATCTTTGTTATGGGATAAGAGCATCATTTACAATATTTGTTTATCTTAGGGCAAGAACACCTTTTACAGTCTTTGTTCTAAGTAGGGCAAGAGCACCCTCTACATGCAATCTTTGTTTTAAGTAGGGCAAGAGCACCCTCTACAATCTTTGTTCTAAGTAGGGCAAGAACACCCTCTACCAATTCTAATAAACCTAGACTAGAATTGAACAATTAATACAATTTAAAGAGTAAATGATATTACCTAACAAGGGGAGTGACACTTTATCCCTTGTGTGAATGTGATGCAATGAAGAATGAATGCTCAATGTATGAGATGCACCACTAAGAAGTCCCAATGGCCTTCAATAACTCCAAGCTTGACTCCAATGAGCTTGCTTGACAATTTTGGATGTCCTTCAAAGTTGGATGGAGTTGGAAGCCAAGTAATCAATGCTAGTTCACCAAATGATAGCTTTGAGGGTTGTGAGGTAGTAATAGCTCAGTAGACAAGGTAGAAACTCTTAAATGGGGTTGGTTGGGCTTATAAAGAAGTCATTCAATTGCTTGGCCCAACTCCTAACGGATATAAAATTTCAGTGAAATTTTACTCCAGACGGACGACCGTCTGATCAGACGGAGCTCTGTCTCAAATTTTATCCGTTAAAATATAGCCATTAGGCTTATGTCAAGATCAGACGGGAATTCCATCTAGCCTATGTCCGTCTGGATCAGACTGTCGTTCGTTTGCAGCACAATGGTCCAATCAAGTTTGGAACTTGAACTTTGGCTGGGTTTTTGGTCTTGTTGGTCAACCCTAAGCCTCATACATTTTCCTAATATGTCCTAGGTTAGTCTAGTGACATGGTATGCGTATAATTAATGTGATTACATATGAGTGTATGTGAATGTGTCCTAAGTTCTAAATTCATCTAAGTTTTGATCATGACTTGATTTGCACATATTCTTGTGCTTTGAACTTGATACTCACTTTGACTTTGATTCTTTGTCCAAGATTGCTTGATCTTGACTTGGGCTTGAGCATCTGGTGAGTTTGGTCCAATGAGTTAGAATTGGTCCACTTTAGTAATGAGCTGGACAAACATAGCTTAGTGTAGACATTAGTAATTTGTGTTTGTTATCATCAAAACTAATGGAGGCTGATGTGGCATTTCCCAACAATAATAAATATGAGTATTAAAATTTTCCTCATTGTAATTATTTGAGTGTTTTTTATGTAACTAGTAATGATGCACGTGCATATGCACGTATGAAATGTTCTCTAACATAATTTTTTATTTTTGTGTAATTTAATTTTTATCTTCTTCTTTGAGTTGAGTTTAATTTAAAACTTGTATATTTGTGATGCCTAATCATGGTGATGGTGGCGGAGAGACTATAAATGATGCTTTACTACTATGATTAGACATGTCACCCTTAAGTTTGGACAAATGAGAGATTGTGTGACTCCTCTAAGTTAGCAAAGTAACAATATCTCAACTTTGTGGATTTGGAAGATTATTTTGAGATCAATAGCTTCTTTATTAAAGGCTAGGCCCGAAGCACTTTTTTGCAGGGGGGGGGGGGGAGGACAGCCAGGGAGTTGAATGTTGCTCAATAGTCATACACGAAATAGGTCGGACCTTCCTATCTAAGGAGTCTATTATGCAATTGGACACCCTTGGTACATGATTGTAAATAAACACAAAGATCCAAGGGAAGATCACACAAAGTAACCCTTTGTATATTTCATCTTCTTGTTCCTTGCGACAATGTCACCGAATAGGATATCATTTTAATTTCTTAATAGTTGTCTCATTACGTTTGAAACCCACATGCCATGAGATCTTGCACTAGAAATAGAAGAGTTTCTTAATGTCCAAACAATTTGTTCTTGTTACCATGTCTAGCTCCGACCATCAGACTCATTCAGGACTTCCATTGAGTAGTCGATGAACAAACTATATGTGTACAAGATTTTGATTTTAATAGACCAAGCCATAAGAAAGAATGAGCAAAGAAGGTGGTGTCATGATAAAAGCCTAGGAAATTAAACATTTGTTAGGAAATCACAATTGGTTGTTAGAAGGCGAGCAACGAGCTTTTCCACAGCAACAATGTTAGTAGGCCAATGATGGAGGTGATGGCGCCTCTGGAGAGGTGTACCACGCAATAAAGAATTCTTGACGGCCATGGCAAATACTTCTTTTCTTTTTCTTGGTAAATATGACCATGGCAAATACTCATTGACCAATGAATCCATGTACATTGGAGAATGGTGAAGAGGCACAAAACCATGCGAAAAGAAATACTGTTTGGCCTTTGGGGATTAGTTATAAAGACGAATTCAAGAGCAGGTTCAGGGCACAAATTCACGAACTTTTTTTTTTGATTTTGGATTTCAATAGGAACGTCGATCCTATAATGAAATAGTTAATGTTGTTATTGAGATTTTAAATAGTTAATTCATCACAGTAACTAACCAAAATATTTTTTATGTATTGAAAAATGGTTAAATTTGTAACTATATTAATTGGAAAATGGGCACTTAGGAAATAAAGGGGGAAATATAAAATTTAATGAGATAGTGGAGAGAGTAATGGATTTTTTTAAACGTTTGAAACATTTTAGGTGTTGAAAAATGGTTAAAACGATTGAGTTTTTTTTTTTTTTGGGTAATAAGCTGATTGAGTTTCAAACTGGAGAATTTTATGTGTTTGAAATTTTAATGGTTAAAATTTTGAATTGAAAAATGGTTAAATTTGTAACTATATTGATTGGAAGATGGGTAGTTAGGAAATAAAGGGGGAAATACAAAATTTAATGAGATAGTGGAGAGAGTAATGGATTTTCTCAAAGGTTTAAAAATTTTAGATGTTGGAAAATGTTTAAAACCAATTGAGTTTCAAACTGGAGAATTTTATGTGTTGGAAATTTTAATGGTTAATTTTTTTTTAAACGGATTTTTGCATTTTATGTGTTGGACATCACAAATTGCATTGAACATGTAAAATATTATTGGAAGTATAAAATGAGAATTTACAATTTTAGACACAATTAACTATATCAATGTAGTTAGGAAATGAGGCTATTTTGGGAAGCAAAATGTAGCTATGACTTTTGAGTTCATGCTTTTATAATAGTAGTATGATAGTATGATATGGTCAATGTAGTATGCTTTTATCCAATTAATGCTATTCATTAATAAATGTTATAGTTATGAATGGAAAATTAAGTTTTGGACATCAGTCATTAGCGACTTAAATGTCTTATGGGTTGGGGGATAAAAAATTTAAATTTTTTCTTTCTCTCTTAGCATTGCAATTATAGTATCTTTTTCTACATTGAAGCATTACTTAAATTTAAATTTACAAAATCAAGCCCATAACTGAAATTAGATGAAAACTCTTAATATAAGAAAAAAATTTGTTTATTTTTATGCATTTTCATTTCGATTATATTCACCAGGGCAAGATAGATCAGGGAACAACAAAAGAACTCTAAAGAAGAAAAGAAAGAAAAACGAGTATAATATTTTCCCATTTACCCCAATAGTTGTTCGTTTGAGTCCTCTGCCCATTTTACTATCAGATAGGTCAAGGACAATAAATTGAGCAATTAGTATCTCTCTTCTAAATTTTTGTATAAAAAATCTCATTCTTATAATCTTCTAATTTGTAATGTAACCACAATAAGCCAAAGTATTGACTTGAATATGAAGATCAAGAAGAGACCTTGATTGGGTTAAAGACTACGCTGCCACAATAGACCACTTCCAACCTAGTTGGTACAACTATAAAAGAGATTTTTCTATCTCCTTCAATTGTCTTGTTCAATACCTGTGTAATTACATTCTTGTAATAAATCAGCTGAGGTGAAGAGGTTAGAACCAGAATCTGTTATGCAAACAACTTGGTCTTCTTGGACTATGATGAACATGTCACTAAGACACTTGAATGTGAGGCATTGGAGGAAACCAAACCATGATCAAGCAGACATAGAAAGATAGTTTAGTTTCCTTCAATTCTCACATTCAAGTCCCTGCTCCTTAGAAGACCCCTGTGGGTCAGACTCAGAGAAACGAAACTGAATAGGATTACAAGAGTTATGAGAGGAAAGATGTAAAAGTTTCTGTGAAATATTCAGCAAGGATGCATGTATTATTTTAGCAGTTGTGAGAGGAAAAATGTAAAGATTATGAGTTCCTCTTAGGGAATAAGAAATAAAAGAAACTCCTTCCTAGACTAAAATTTAAAATGTTAGCTTTTGTAACTGTTGTGGAGGATATGTAACCCGAGAACCCCCTCGGGAGGAAACACACACCCACTCGGGTAAGACTTGAAGAGCCCCTCGGGAGGAAACATATACCCACTCGAGTAAGACTTGAAGAGCCCCTCGGAAGGAAAAGTTTTACAAGAAAACAATCATACTTACTACAATATCAATGTAATGTCTACTAAAATTAAAACT